>NW_026067942.1:4512224-4613656 GCF_014885135.2 Alexandromys fortis | reverse complement strand
ATTGTTTACAGATGAAGATCATTGTCTTCATATATTGCACAGTTGTTTATTGTTTTAGTCTTTAAGTTAGATAGATATTGAGAATTATATAGATTAATAGTCATCTAAGTTTGTCATTTGTAATTAGACTAATCAGGTTCTTTAGATATATAGAGATTATACTCAGTATAGATAGATAATCTTCAACCTCTTTGGAGAGCTGTAGAATATGGCCTTTAATATAACTCAGAGTTTCGTGATAGTGAGACACAATTGCTCCTGGCAACACCGCTCTATTCCCGAGAGAACGTTGAGCACCAAAGACACTCCACTGGGAGCTTGTCTTCTTGGCAGAACTGGCCTTTGGGTTAAGAAAAGCCCATACCTCAACCACTGACAAAGATACAGAGCGTGCATCAATGGATACAACAGGACTGTCATATCCTGCCAAGACAGGGTAAGATAGTTTTGAAAAGTTCCTTGCCTTTAATAATGGTATGTCAGTTATGTTAGGCCTTAGCCAAAGTTGGTTGACTCAACATTGCAAACGAGACTTTGGGTGATTGCTCAGGTAGTCAGTTGTCTCTGTCAATTGTTGCACATTTTGGATATATCTCGTTTGTTAAGTAATATTTATTCCCTTCTCAGATCTTTGACGGAGTTGAAGATTATATAATTGTAGTTACTCTCTACATTATTTAGACTCCTTGAGATAGAATGTTTCGCAAAACTTTTGATTCTCAATATTGTTTGTTATATTTATTATTTGTTATTATTGTATATAGTTGTATTTGGTTTAGTTCTGTCTTATTTAGACAAAAAGGGGAGATGTAGGGATAAGTCCCGCCTCTTAAGGGGCGTGTTCACCTCGGGCTAATGTTAGCCTATAAATTTGGGGAGCGTGCTCCCAGACACTGCTTCTGCTTTCCTGGTCTCCGCAGGAACGGTGGTTCTGTAAGTCTATTTCTCCATTAAAGCTGTATATATTTTTACAATCTGTCTGCATTTGCTTACGCCGTTACAGACAATACTCATCGTCACAGACATACACTGGAGGGTGCTGAGCGTGCCAATCCAACCTCTCATAGCAGGTGACAGTAGTACTTGCCCCAACTTGTGACAACCCGAAATGCCAGAAGATGTTACCAAATACCCCCAGAGGGACCAGGGAACAAGATTCTTCCAGTTAGGACCACAGCTCTCCTTAGCTTCCATCCCATAATCTCTAGGCTACAGATTCAGAGCCGCAGCAATTTTGTGAACCAAGCGTCATAGATATTCCTGATTGGTCAAAAACAACAACAGTAACACAGTCCATTTACTCATGTTTACATACGTAAGTATGTCTGCCAGATTCTTAAATCTGTACCCTTTCACCTCTTATCCCTAAGCACTAAAATAAGGGCTGTCAAGTCTCTTTGTAACTTCCCTTTCTAACAACATGAGATCATGAAAACATTTCAGTTTTCATGCCCAGGGGACAATTTCCTGCAGCAGTGAAGTGAAGCCCTTCCAGATGCTCGTGTAGGTATAGCCTCCTTCAGCTCTTCTCTTCGCTGCAGCCTGACAGATAGCTGTCAGGACAAAGCTTAACGCTGGGTGTGTGTGACAAACATGCCCAGCCCTCTTCTGTCTGCTAGTCAAGGCAGTTTGCTAGCCTGTCACTGTCATTGCCTTGGAACCAGACTGCGTTTTTAACTCTCTCATCATGCACGTGGAATACTTTGCAAGCCAGGGAGACCCTCGCGGGGGCTGTGGTCCTACCCTGGTGGCTTTGTTTCCATTTCCTGAAAATTTCTTGGGTGTCAGAGGCATGGCTTTGCTTCAGAGGAAGCTAGTGAAGAAACAGCCTGTCTGAAGAACGCCCCGGAAAATGACTGAAAGTGTGGCTGGCTAGAAGAAATGGCATCTGTTTAGTTAGCCTTTGATGTCACAGTTGCTTCAGAATATCAAGTTTGTGTCATGTCTTGGGCTAGCCATAGGGTCGTCGCTGATCGCACAACATGCTCCATGACCTTAAAACCCCCTTCCTGTGTATGTATGTGTGCAGGCATTTGTCATCACGTATGTGCATGTGATGAAGACCGGAGCTGTTGCTCGGTTGGTTTCCTCGATTGTTCTTCACCTTATTTTTGAGACAGGTCTCCCACTCAACCCAAAGCTTACCAGTTCTGCTAGACTGGCTGGCCAGTGGGCAGCACAAGTCCTCCTGTCTCTGCTTCCCCATTCTGGGACTAGAGGTGTACTTTGAAATCCGGATTTTCTTTTCTTTTTTTCTTTTTTCAACATGGGTGCTAGAGCTCAGAACTCAGGTGTTCACACTTAAAGGGTGATGGTGATCACTTTACCCACGGAGCTAGCTACTGAGCCATCCTCTCTTGTGAGATATTTAAACAATTAACCACATCACAAAAACGCCCAGAATAAGAGGCTACATTAGGTGCAGAAAGGGCCAAGGATTACGATGTCCATGGCGCCTTCCCTCATGGCATGCTTGTGTGGGCCTGTGACTCAGGATATCACAAAGCCCCTGGGAGAACCCCTTTGATTCTTCTTCCCATGATCAATCCGCTGCAAGGACATGACTTCCATGTCCTTCTACTGACACAGTGCAACTATCAGAATCACCGACCATATTCCTGTTTTCTTCGTTCAAAGTTTCTTTGCGGTTTGTTCTTTCTGCTGACCGTGCACTTGCCCCGAAGCGATGCCGTCCTCCCTGTTTCCACTCTGTTGTTCTCACAGCAGGTACTTAGCCTCACTGAGCCTAGCTCAGTTGTGGACGGGTGATAAGGGTTCAGTCTCACACCAGTGTCTCACCCTGGCCGAGAAGTCTCTGCCTTTTCTGACTTAGGTTCTCTGGAATGAGCTGCGTCCTTTCAGCCAAGAGATGCTGGGAATGTCGTGGAGCCAGACATTTTATTTCTGAGCCTGCTAATCCTGCTTCCCTGTGGCTACAGTAAGAACTCAGGTGGGACCCCAACAAAGACATGTTTAAAGTCTGTCTAAACCAAAGAACTGCAAATATCCATCTATTTATACTTCCGATGCAAAATAACACATTGGTTTGGAAGCTGCTCTTCATTCATCCCTACAATCGATGCTGGGTCTAAATTCGTTGGGGATGAGTGGAAGAGAAGCCAGCAGCAGTAGCACTGGGCAGGTTGAGTCACTCGGTGGAGTTTATTTGGCCACAAAGGATGCGGAGACAAGATTGGAATACCGAATGTTGAGCTGTCGTGTTCTGGGAGGAAAGAGGGACATGGACCCAGCTTACTAATAGCTTTGGTAATTCAATAATATCTTCAATTATGCCCTGACCTAACAGTGATCTTATTAGGTTGCCGCAAAACGTGTAAGATTCCCTTTCTCTACCCACCTAGCTTTTCTAGGCAAGGGAAGTACAAAGAGACAAGAGTCCCCTCTCTATCCCCAGCTGATGCTGAGCATGGGTCCAGGACTTGTCATGTGCACACGCAGACCAACCTGAGTAATTCAAGTGTTGGATGCTGCTGATGAGAGGTGAGGGGAAGGGAGCTCAAGAATCCAACAGTTCACCCCTCATTTGTTTTTCCAACTGCGCTTTTTTTCCTCCCTTAGCCAAGGTTACCACTCAATAGGTGAACTCAGTGGGTGAGGTCCAGAAAGGAAATATCAACGTGAGTACCTTATGCTCTATGCATTTTTTCCCAGTCAAATCAGTGATTCCTATTAGCTTCTCATCACTCTATTGTGCCGCACACGATTCTTTACGCCCCATCTGTCTGTAGATTGTACCCTTACCATCCTTACAAGGACCTATGAAGTCCATCTTGATATCACCGCTTACGAATACAGTAACCGAGTCTTACAAAGTATACAAAATTAGCCCGAGGTCATATGTCCGGATATGGTGATCCTGGGATCAAAATGAGATTTGAATTAAGGTCACTGTGTGATCAAAATGAAATTGGAGTTGAGGTCAATGTGTGGTCAAAGTGAGACTTGAGTTCAGGTTGCTGTGACTCCACGTGCCCCTAGCATCCCTTCTGGTCCACGACTCTTTTTGGATCAGTCACGTGTTCCTGTAGGAAGGCCTTTACTGTCTATTACCTTTCCTGTACACTTTCCATCCGTAGACATTTTAGCTGATTTATCACAGAGGAATCAGTAGTATATTTATAAATTATGGTGATTAATGGCAATTCTTTTTTTAAAATTATATTCAGAAAACTTTTTTTTTTGATTTTTGCACAATATATTTGAAGTTATCCATTCACCCCAGATCCTCCTTCCCTACTCACCCAATTTCAGGTTCTTTTCCTTTCTCTAAAACAAGCAAACAAACAAATAAGCAAACCAAACAAACCCAAACAACAGCAACAACAAACCAACATAGAGTCTGGCTTGGGTTGGCTAACTACTTATGGGCATGGGGCCCTGCCCCGGAGAGTGATCTGTATACCAGGTGTCACTCCACTGAAGAAAGCCGACTTTCCTTCTCCAAACAGTAGTCAATTGTGTAGGTGTGGGACCTACCTCATGCCTACCTAGCCCACTCCATGCCGGGGTTTTCTCCGCCTTGCGCTTGTGCAACTCTGTGCATGCCTTCACGGTCTCTGTGAATTTGCATGTGCAATCCCCCTGTCGTGTCTTGCGGTAACCCACCACCCCTGGGCCTTCTGACTTTTCTACCTTCCTTTTCCACACTTCCTTTTCCTTTATCATGTCTCCAGCTGAAATGGGAACACTGGCTACCTCTTCCCTGGGTATAACATGATTAATAAAAACACAGAGTCAGATATTAGGGTTCAGTGTGAAGGTCAGAAAAGCAGAACAGCCTACCACTGGTTCTTACCTCTACTTCAGTCTGAAATGGTGATCCTTCCTCCAGGAATCTCAGAATGAGACTGTGTCTGAGAGCTGTCTCTTCCCATCTTTACTCCTCTTTAGGGCTGGGATTAAAGGCATGCACCACCAGGTTTCTATGGCAAACTAGTGTGGCTATTGGGATTAAAGGTGTGTATCACTATTGCCTGGTCTGTTGACCAGCAAGATCTTCTGACAAGATTTTATTTATTAAAATACAAATGAAATATCACTACACCTGATAATTACTTTTTCCTAATACATTTTGAAACATCTTTATTCAAATTCTCACGTTGTATCTTTTTTTGTGTTACTGTTGAACAGTACTTTCCAAATCAGCAGAGGTAGTGACAAAGGAGAAGGGAAATGCCTTCTTATTACTTCTAGATAAAAAATGATGCTAAACTCTTTAATATGTAAGGCACTTTCTACACCCTGAAATGTTACCCTCTTCATCACTGTGGAAGAGATAACTAACTTCTGGTGACCCACGTGACACAGGTCCTCAGCACCACAAAGAGATCAGGGAGACTAATTTTCCCTTACCAGGGCCATCGTCGCAAAGCCCAGACCAGCTAGCTCAGTTTGTCCCCGCACTGAAGCTTTTAGTGCTGAGCATGAATGTCAGGCAGTGGCTTCCCTGACACGTGCTTAGAGAGCGGATTGCGTTCCCCTCCTCTTCTGCTGCTGATCCCGTGGCCTCACTATAAATAATCAAAATGGGCAGGCCCAGTGGGCCCTGCTTTCAATCCTCTCCCACATTTACAGAGAGGAGAGGACAGAAGTATGACTCTGGCTAATTACTGCTACAGCTGATGGAAAGCAAGAATTGTTGTAAAGTAAGCCCTCAGGGGCGGGGCATTGACAGTCATGGTGGGTCACTGGGAGGCTGGTGATAAGCTGCTGTGGTACCTCCCAAAGACAGAGGTGACCCTCAGAGCAAAGGACCCTAAATAAGGACCCGAAAGACAACCACAGAAGTTAGGTTGTTTCCCCAAGTGAAAGAATTGCTTCTATTTTTGAATGTTAAATGTCATCTAATGTAAAAATTCTGCTACAAGTTACGGATATTAAAAAAAAAAAAAGGGCTGGGGAGATAGCTTGGCCAGTGAAGGGCTTACCTTGAAGTCATGAGGACTGAGTTCAGATCCCCAGAACCTATGTCAAAATCTGGTTATAGTAATATACCTGTAACCCCAGTATTGAGATGGGAAGTAGAGACAGGAAGTCCCTGGGCTTAGAGGCCAGCTAGCCTGTTCTTCAAAGTTCCAGGCCAATTAGATAATCTGTCTGAACCGAAAGGTGTAAGGTCTCATAAGGTCTCAAAGACTGATATCTGACCACAGGGATATTGTGAACACACACACACGCATGCAAGCACACAGACACATGCACACATGTACACACACACACACACACACACACACACACACACACACACACACGGCATCCTGATACATTCATGCAGAAAACTTTGCAGACACTGGAAAACTGCTGAGTTGCGGATTTAGCAACACAGTGCTGCTTTCTGTGTGCCATTGCACATGCAACCATGAACACACATGCATGTGTGAGGCATTTACCTGTGCACACATGAGCATGAATGTGTGCATGTGTGTGGGCATTTGTCTGTATACAGACATGTGTATTTGGTGTTTCTCTTTTGCACCTTTGAAATCCCCGTAAGCGCTTGGGGAGGAGGTTTTGAACGATGTGTGGGCATGTCAGAGTCTCTTTGCAGACGCATGCATTTCTGGGAGCTGTAGAACGAGAGATGGAATTTTCCTAAGTTATGTCAAGGAGAAATGGGTGCCAAGATATAGGGTATAATTAGAATTTGTTAGTGTATTCTTGGCAGCTACCTATTTAGTACACACTTTATGTGTTTTCCCTTCTCTTTCATGGTGAGAGGCAATTGCTTGCCATCTTTTAGCATTACGTAAAATTTTCTGAAGAAGATCCTGTTGATGTAATGAAGTGTGGAATTCATGGCAGTGTCTGGAAACCACATTAAACACGTTTAGACTCACGTTTTCTCCCAAGGAGTCTGCCAAACGCAAACATGACATCTTCACAGAGAAATGAATGTGTCAGACAATAATTATTAGACAAAATTTGCATAAGTTCTTTAAACTCATACATCCTTTAATAAGGGCAACCTACCCAGAACTACCTTACCAGCCCCATTTGCATAAAATCATAAGAGTCACCCAGAAAGTAAAAGGCTAGGAGAGAAGGTAAGGGGTTGTCGGGCAGGGACACAGTAGAGGGAAAGATGTGCGTGCATAGGATACGTGCGGAGCTTTCAGTGTTCATCCCAAGGAGATTCCCGAGAGCAACAGAACACAGAGAAGGGAAGGCAGACAGTTACCAAAGCAGCAGTAGAAGATGCCTGCTCAGAACTCGCTCATGAATGCAATGCTTTTTAACTGGGGTGAGCATGAACCAAACACAATCTAAGCCATCCATCCATCTTTCCAGGAATTACTTGCGATTAAATTTGAATTACATTTAAAAGAAAGATCAGCTATAA
Source organism: Alexandromys fortis (assembly GCF_014885135.2). Taxonomy (NCBI): domain Eukaryota; kingdom Metazoa; phylum Chordata; class Mammalia; order Rodentia; family Cricetidae; genus Alexandromys; species Alexandromys fortis. The sequence goes on along the minus strand of NW_026067942.1, from coordinate 4,606,296 downwards.
AGAACTGGCAGTCAGGTGTTCTCCAGAAAAAGCAAACCAATAAAATCACACACACACACACACACACACACACACCCTGGAAAACCAGAAAAAGAATAGTGAAACTAGCTCAGGGAAAGTTGGTCTTACCCCAAGCTAACCAGCCTGGAGAGAGACAGGACAAATGCACTTTCCTATCAACAGGACACAGTTCACTTAGTGTGGGAAGAGAGCAGTGTGGGAGCAAACGTCTTTAGATCTCCTGGGACTTCTTAGGTCTGAGTTAATTAACTGTACACCGAGTAAATCAGACTATCGGTCATAGCTCTTAAAAGTATAGCATAGACTCCGGACCGGGCGGGGGGGGGTGAAGTATAGCATAGTAATTAATATGAATCATTTACTATATATTACTACAGTCCTATATCTGATGACATGCACAGACATACAAACACAGGCAGACACATAGGCAGATAGACACACTCATTTGGGGCAGAATGTCTGGCCTAGGCTGGCCTCAAACTCTGTGTAAAGGCGAGAAAGATCTTGAACTTTTGACCTTCTAGTCTCTACCTTTCAAGTCCTAGGGTTACATCCTGTTTATGTCTTGATGGGGATGGAACCCAGGGTTCTGTGGATGCAAGGCAAGGACTCCATCAACTGAGCCTTCTCCCCAGCCCTGGCTGTATTGTTTTAAACTTGAGTCAATGTTTCATGGTGTGTTCTACTGTGCATCCCAGAAAGCACTCCTCACTCTCTGCAGCCTACACAGAGAGCACATAGGCCCTGCAGTCTGTTGTCTCCTCTTCCCCAGACTCTTTGACTTTGCTATGAGATGCCGTGCTCCCATGATTGTCCTCTGCCCTTCAGGCTTAATAGCTGCATTCCAGGATGTTACGAGTTCCAGATTTGTCTCTTCTCCTCAAATTCAAAGCCTCACCTGGCAAGGCTTTGAAATTCCTAGTCAACCCAGATCCCAACCTTCTGTACTCCACACCCCATTCTTCAGCAAACAGTGGCTGGATTTTTATACCACTACCCAGGATCCTCTGCTTCTGTTGAATGTGAAATGTTCCCCACACTTGGCCACCATTTGAGAACAACACTTTGGAAGCAGAGGAACCTTTGTGATGGGAAACATGGCTGTTGATGGAGGTCACAAGGCGGTGGGCCATTGGTGGTTACAGTTTGACCCTGCCCTCCATTCTGTTCTCTGCTTCCTGAATTGTGAGCAGCCCCCTCATCATGGTGAACCTTATGATGCCCTTGACTTTGTGATGGAACAACCCCCTGAAACTGTGAACCAAATCCACCTTTCTTCTGCTAAGAGGCACCCTGCAATGGTAATGTAAAACTCTAACATTCTGGAAGCCTCTCCAGGCCCTGCCTGCTGGTCCATCAGCCTCCTCTTGGTGTTAGCCCATCTCTAGCCTGCTCTTCCTATAGTCTATTTGTAGTGGCAAAAGGGATCCCATTAAAATGAAAGCCAACTGTGATATTCTTTTCTGCAGAATTATCTATAAGACAATAATCCACTGAGAAGAGCCAAGAGCAGCTCAATGGCCAACAAGCCTGCATTATCCCTTGTCCCTACCATCCTCATCCTCTCTTTTCCAGTGCCATCCAGGGCATAGTTGGTTTGCTTCCTGCATGCTGGGTAGGCATGCCTCGGGCCATGAGCCTTTTTATTTCACCCCTGGAATTGTCTTCCTTTGGTTGGAACTTCCCTCTCCTCTTCCTTTTCGGAGGGAAACTTTCCCTGGATCCCCATTCTATTTAACGTCTCCCTTCTCTTCCTTAATTGCTTTAATTTTTACCTTCAAAAGATGGTCTCTGCTGCCTTACTGTATGAATCCAAGTGTAGCTTTCTAAGAAACAGAAACTTCTGTGTCTGGATGTGTCTCAAATTCTATGACGATGCTTAATATTTAGCAGATGCTTATTCAGTATCGGTTCAAATGAGCGAATGAGGTCTGGAGAGATGGCTTGGTGTGGAAGAGCACATGCTGCACACACGTGGGGACCTGAATCTGGACCCTAGCTTTCAAACTCAATGCTGCGCATGGCTGTGTGCATGCCTGTGACCCTAGAGCCATGAGTGACAGGGATTGGTGGATCACTAGGAGTTGCTAGTTCCTACCCTGGCTCTGGTGTCAGTGAGAGACCCTGTCTCAGAGGAGTTCAGCAGAGAGTGAGAAAGCAGGGCACCCCCCACATCCTGACCTTCATACATGCTCATACAGTCATGTGACCAACACAATATGGTCATACACCACACTACAGACATAGATGTAAACATCCACACACACACAAGAGTTAAAAGATGAATGGATAAATAAGCATATAGGATCCAAATAAAAAAGAATGGAATGGATTAAAAGGAATAAAGAAAACTGAGCAAGAGGCCAAAATATTAGCAATATAATTAAGAAGAAAATTCTCGCATTATGCCATAGCACACACTTACATTTTCACTATTTGAAATAGCACCCTTTCCACATAATTCAAAGAAACAAGGAAAGGTCAATGGAATTGGATTTACTGATGAATTTTTAAAATTTTGTTTTATTTATTTGTCTTTTAGCACAAATTATAAAAACCCAGAGACAGATACTGGGATTCAATCTGAAGCTCAGAGAAGCAAAGCAACCAGCCACTGGCTCTTATCTCGACCTCTGTCAGAAAATGGTGATTCTGCCTCCACAAATCCTCAGATTGAGACTGAGCGTGAAGCATGTCTCCTCCAGTCTGACATTCCTCTCTAGTGCTGGGATTAAAGGCGTGTTCCACCACTGCCCAGTTTCTATGGATGACTAGTGTGGCTGCTTTGCACTGACCTTCAGGCAAGCTTTATTTATTAAAACGCGAATAATGTGCCACATTACTGTCTTTTTTTTTTTTTTTTTTTTTGGTTTTTCGAGACAGGGTTTCTGTGTGGTTTTGGAGTCTGTCCTGGAACTAGCTCTTGTAGACCAGGCTGGTCTCAAACTCACAGAGATCCTCCTGCCTCTGCCTCCCAAGTTCTGGGATTAAAGGCGTGTGCCACCACCACCCCGCGCCACATTACTGTCTTAGCCAGGTGATGTAGGTGGGCCTTCTACTTTCATTGGTTAATATGATTAATTGGTGGGCCTTTGATAGGACAGAAAATTAGGTAGGCGGGGTAAACAGAACAGAATGCTGGGAAGAATGCCTCTCCTCTCCTAGTCAGATGCGATAAAGCTCCGACCCAAGATGGATGAAGGCTAGTATCTTCCTGATAAGTCACCACCTTGTGGTGCTACACACATTAATAGAAATGGGTTAACCAAGATATGAGAGTTAGCCAAGAGGAGGCTGATAATGGGGCAGGCAGTGTTTAAGTGAATACAATTTGTATGTTGTTATTTCGGGTGTAAAGCTCGCTGTGTGGGAGCCAGGCAGGATGAAAAACAGGCCCGCTTGCCTCCTCACTACAGCCAGGGTTTCCATTGCTTTGAAGAGACACCATGACCACAGTAACTCTTATAAAGGAAAAATATTTCATTGGGGTGGCTTATATTTTCAGAGGTTTAGTCCATTATCACCATTCTGTGACATGGTGGTGTGCAGGCAGACATGGTGCTGGAGAAGTAGCTGAGTGTCCCACATCTTGACTTGCAGGCAAGAAGAAATATTCTGTCTCACTGGGCATAGCTTGAACACAGGAAACTTCAAAGCCCACCTCCACAGTGACACACTTCTTCCAACAAGGACACACCTACACCAACAAGGCCACACCTTCTAATAGTGCCATACCTTCTGGGGCCATTTTCTCTTGAACCACCACTGTTAGCATATGTGTATGGGTGCATACCATGTGCGTGTGCATGCTTGGCACTCATGGAGGGCAGAAGAAGGTCTTAGAGGTCTTGGAATTGGAGATACAGACAGTTGTGAGTCTCCATATGGGTGCTGGGACTGAACCTGGGTCCTCTTGACCACTGAATGATCTCTCCAGTTCCTAGTGAGGAATTATAAAATGCTGCCAATACTGATAAAAACTGAAATGAACTTTATATGGACAAGGATTTAGTAGAATTTTAAAAGCCACAAACTTAGAATGTTCTGAGGAGATGCTTTTTTCCTGAAGTGTGATTTGCTCTACAGATTTGGCCTCCCATGAAGACCTTCCATACCATGTGGAAACATGCTAAGAATGCAGATTCTCAGGTGCCATTCCCCTTTCTAGAGGGAAAAGTTCAGGTTCTTATTGTTTTTAGAAGGACTGGCTTTGGGGGAGTGTAGAATGCTTTCTCCTGACTCCTTTTCTCACAACAAAGACACACACACACCATTACCACCACCACCACCATCATCATCATCATCATCATCATCATCATCATCATCATCATCATCATTATCACCATTACCACAATCATAATCACCACTACCACCTTCATCATTGTCTTAGATTTATTATACATATTACTACATCATATGCTTCTACCTACTGTCCTCTGTCTTCTCTATAAACAGGTGACATTCCCCCCTTCTACCTACTGTCCCCTGTCTTCCTTACAAAGAAGGTGATACCCCCATCTTTAGAGAGAAAACAAAGGCTTTTTCATCTTCCTTGAGTTCTCTTTCCCTTCTAGTCACTGCCCCATTTTCACCTTCTTTTTATAGCACAACTCAAAATAATCCTCCAAAAATTCTCTGTGTTTTCCTTTTGAACACAGCATCAGACTTCCCCGCCACCACTGTACTGAGTGGCTCATCCAAAGGTCACTCTCATGTACTCTAAGGACGCAATTCGCTCCCCACTGTCCTTGATCCATTAACATGAGCTGAAAGTTTATTGCACTCTGTCAAAATCATTTCTTTAACTCCTCTTAATTCCCCCTTAATCTCCTTTGGTTGTATCTTCTATGTCTTAAACTCCTAGCTATGTTCGCAAGGTTTCTCTGCCCATTGCTGTATGATTTTATCTGCTTCTGATCTCCATTTTCTGTCTTAACCCAACGGTTGCAGTGAATTCTAGAGTCTAAACATGGACTCTGATTCATTATGAACATTTGGTGTTTAATAGTTTCTTGGAACCAATGTCCCATTCTTTTCTTCTTCTTCTTCTTTTTATTATTTAATTAAAAATTTCCACCTCCTCCCAGCCTCCAATTTCCCTCCCCCTCCCCCACTCCTCTCCCCCTCCCCCCCCTCCTCTCCCCCTCACTCTCCAGTCCAAAGAGCAGTCAGGGTTCCCTGCCCTGTGGAAAGTCCAAGGTCCTCCCACCTCCTTTCAGGTCTAGTAAGGTGAGCATCCAAACTGGCTAGGCTACCACAAAGCCAGAACATGAAGTAGGATCAAAACCCAATGCCATTGTCCTTGGCTTCTCATCAGCCCCCATTGCCCACCATGTTCAGAGAGTCCGGTTTTATCCCATGCTTTTTCAGTCCCAGTCCAGCTGGCCTTGGTGAGCTCCCAAAAGATCATCCCCACTGTCTCAGTGGGTGGGTGCACCCCTCGTGGTCCTGACTTCCTTACTCATGTTCTCCCTCCTTCTGCTCCTCATTTGGACCTTGGGAGCTCAGTCTGGTGCTCCAATGTGGGTCTCTGTCTCTAACTCCATCCATTACCAGATGAAGGTTCTATGGTGATATGCAAGATATTCATCAGTATGGCTATAGGATAGGGCCATTTCAGGTTCCCTCTCCTCAGCTGCCCAAGGAACTAACTGGAGACATCTCCCTGGACACCTGGGAGCCCCTTTAGAGTCAGGTCTCTTGCCGACCCTAACATGGCTCCCTTATTTAAGATATATACTTCCCTGCTCTCGTGTCAGTGGTAAAAAACAATGACATCTTGAATTTTGCATGCAAATAGATGGAAATAGAAAACAGTATCCTGAGTGAGGTAACCCAGACCCCAAGAGATGAACATGGGATGTACTCACTCATAATTGGTTTCTAGCCATAAATAAAGGAAATTGAGCCTATAATTTGTTTACCTAGAGAAGCTAAATAAGAAGGTGAACCCAAAGAAAAACATATAGTTATCTTCCTGGATATTGGAAGTATACAAGATTACCGGGCAAAAATTGGGAACTTGGGGGTGGGGTATGATGGGGGTAAGGGGAAATGGGGAGAGAAAAGTGAGAAGGGGAAGATGGGGGGAGTTTGGGGGGAATGGGATGGTTGGGATGGAGGAAGAGTGGATATGAGAGCAGGGAAGTAGATGCCAATGTCCCATTCTGCATCTCTCTATGTTCCCTCTCAGACTCTCTCCTTCGCAGCCTCAGTCAGTGCAGCCATCCTTTTATTGCTCGTGCCTCAAACACTGAAGAGTCTTTGGACGACTTTTCTCTCAGGAGCTCAGACAACAGCAAATCCTGTTGGCTCTCTGAAGTTCACCACCCCTGCTACCTCATACCAACTCCTCAGGATATGTGGCCCAAGGACATGGCAGCCTCTGCTCTGGCCTTGCTTCTTCTGGTCCCACAGTAGATGACTCTCAGCACAGCACTGGTCGGGGCTCACCACCCCGCTCAGATCCTTCCTGTGAGCTCTCCCGTAAGCTGGTGTGAAACCCTCACCTCAATTTTCAGTCCTTCGGATCTGTTGCCGTTTCCCACTTATTTCCTAAGCACACTGTTCCTGCCACACTGCTTTCTCAGGTACCCCAGGCACACTGCACCTCCGGTCCATTGCATGTGACTTTGGTCTGGACTCAGTCATCTCCGGGTGTAACATTGTGTTCTTCCCACATCAGTCCTCAAAAGTCACAGTCCAGTGGTCATGCAGCTAACCTTAGAGCTCCTATTTTCCCTCGCTTTTCACCCCAGCATCATGCTCCATGTGGTCTCTTCTGTGTTGTTTACCATTTCTCTTCTACACTCAAAGACAAAGCCATGAAAGTATAAGTAATTCATACCCCTGTTCTCCTCTGGTGTCCGCAGCAGTGCGTGGCCCATGCAAAACAATTCCTATGTATTTGTTACAAATGAGTAAAAATGAGGGCTCTTACTATTTAAGCCTATGTGTTACACTCACCTACAGGTCTAAGGGAAAATATAACACCCTTGTACTTTCAAGAGGGAGGAATGCATGTGTTTTTGTAGTAACTTTTTCAGTACTGATCCTCTTCCACTTGACTCTTAATGACTCAAGGGTTGGAGCTGGATCTATTTTGCTCTCAATTTTCCAGGGTCAGAATGCGATGAAGGAAGCGAATCACTCGCTTTGTACAAAATTAAATCCAGCTTGGTAGGAGGAGGCTAAGGAAACCCAAAGAACTAGTCACTGAGATTCTGAATGTATTTTAATGAAACACTTTGCCAAAGCAAAATGAGTCAAATATCTGTGAGCAGCACACCCGAATTTCGGGCGGTGAGAGGACACACGGTGCTGATTAATTTCCTTTAATTCGCGGTGCAGCTCCACTTGGTTCTAGGTGCATTTCCCGATACCGCGGAACCGTTAGTGGAAACACTGCCTGACTGAAAAGCTGAATGAAGGCCGGGAAAGGAGGGATGGAAAGGGGAGCCGAGACTTGCTGTAGTCAGCCACCGATGGAGATACTTATATACGTGGCCTTTAGCTGAAGCCCTCCCAGCTTTAGGAATAGTTATCCAGTCCACTGCACCTTTGTAGAAACTGAGGTCTGGAGGAGCAGACAGCCTGCACGGTGAGTTCCTACCGCAGCCTGTGACAATGCTGGGCTCCACACAGCTTCGTGGGATCTTCAGTCGGTGGGAAGCCTGAATGGTCTGCAAGACACCAGGAGATGGTCCAGGTTAAAGGAATCTCAGCAAATTCCTTTTACTTTTATAAAGCAAGTTCACGTGGACACCAAAATAAATCATGAAAAAACAGGAAAAACAGAGCCCACAGATGCCCTGATCTGAACACTGGGCTGGAGAAACGAATGTGGAATTACTTTATGAAGCGTGCTGGACACATGGAACAAGTTACAAGGCCGGGGTATTGCTTTTTTTAATGGCACCACTGGCTTCAGGACCCAGAGTATGGGAGAAAAGAAATGAAAATTAAGGCAAGAAATTACCCTATGTTCTCTATAACAGAGTTTATTCTTTTTTCAAAAACCACCATAAACCATGGATCTTCTTTTCCAGTGAGGACATGTGTATGGCCTCCTCCCAGGAACACAATCAGTTCAGGCAGTGTGGCGTCAAGCGGTGATTGGCTTGTTAGAGAACGCAGTGGAGATTACTTGAAAGTCTATTCATTGCAAAGGGCACTGACCTTAGCCACATTCAGTTGGAATCTGTGTGATGCTCTATGTTGACCTTCCGCTGAACGCTCGCTCACCATTCAGAATATGTAAATGTGTAAGGACATTCTTGGAGTCTTAACTTGGTAACCGATGTGACCTCTATGCCCTGTAAAGAAGCATGTTCTCTAGAACATTCTGTGAAATAGTGAAGTTCTACTGCACCTCACAAATGAAAGCTAAGGGCGAGGAGGCTTTCCTAATTACACTATTTTGAAACAGATGTCAAAAATGCTTGGATGGTGATCTCAGTTAAATTTCAGATCCTCTGCAAAGAAACCGTGTAGGGTAAGGTCCTTGCACAAAGAGCCACCATCTTCATCCGATCAACTGTACCTGCTTGCAAGAGCCCATTGTGATTGGAATTGTGGACTGTTGATGTTTTGTCTTAGGAGGGTGTGGGGATGGTATTTCCAGATGCTTCTCCACTCATGCAATTTCCCCTAAATTGTAGGTGGCCTTGTTGGAGTCTTGGGAGGGATCTGTAGGCTGTGGAGTTAGTTGGGAAGGATGTGGGCTGCTGTGATTCCTGCTGGGTGAAACTTCCCTGTGTGATTCTTCAGCGCCACCCATTCTCCCGTAGGCAACCTCTTAGCTGTAGTCTGTAAATGCAATAGATTTATTGTTTCCCAAGGCCTAACTTTGGTGAAATCATGTTTGGTTTGAAGGGGTAGATGTCTCCCAAGGGATGAATCATTGCAACACCTGGCTTAGGTGGCAGGATACAGCAAAGCCAGAGATGAGTTTGGGTTATCAGTGCTATCGATCTGATGTGAGTGATGGGTCAGGCCAATGAAGACATGCTGAGTGACAGAGACTATGGAGGGGACCAGGTATGTATGCCAGAAGCCGTGTATGAGACCTAGTCACTAGGCAAACAGGATTGTGTTAACTAGAGGGTTGGAAAACAGTTTATTCAGTGGGAACCTTGGGGTGGGGTGGAGCTTTAGGGCTTTGATGAACCCCGTTATTCCAGTTGCTGTGGAGGAAGGAGCTCCTGTGGGTTGGAGACCCCAACAGCTATTTTCTAATACAGTGGCCAGGGTACCTGCAGGTCAGGACTATGCAGTACAGTGCTAGCCAAGGCTCCACCCATCCCAGCAGTCAGGCATACAAGGTATTCCATTGCGTCTTCCTGCTGTAGAATGCTGTCATCTTTATCAGAACTGTGACTCTCTATAGAGACCCTCAAGGTTAGCTTTGTTGACCGTTGGTGTTCCCTCATAGACTAATGTGCTGGGGATGGTTGTTGGGTCTGTTGTGTTGTTGGGCCTTCACCTGGGATTATAGCTGCTTCTGCTGGCCATTTGGGTGCAGTTCTTCCCTAATTTCATACGCTTCTGGTCTGAGTGCTAGGCTTTGAGGTTGGGGATTTACTGATAGAGCCACCATCTTTGTGGCTATAGTGGAACCATCATCCATCCCAGGTGAAGACTTTCCAGTGTGGTCTACTTCTTCCAGAAAGGATCCTCCCTTTAAAGTTTCCAGAACATTCTAAAACAAAGCCACCAGCTGGGAACCAAAGAAACCTGCCGGGACAGTTCACATTCAGACGTTGGTGTTTCTCTTTTATGTGTGCACAGACTCTGAGCCCCTGTGAAGTCCCCAAGGAGACAGACCCTCCAAGTCATTATATGTACAGGGCGTGGAAGTGCCTACCAACTACCATAGTTTTATCCTGTGTGTTCTTAAGAACTGGAAACTTGACTCTTATTAATTTTTAAAGCATGTATGAAATGATCCTGCCCTAAGTCCCTAAATTCCCCAGTGGAAATCAAGGAGACATTCTGAAGCAGCCATTTCAAAAGAACAGCGAAGGCCCAAGGTTCTGGCTTTCAGTAGAAGGAGTAAGCCAATTTGATCTATCTCACTTCAGGAGTATAAACGTCGAGAAATCCTGGGAGCAATTGTCTTTGATTTTTCTTCAGTTAAGGTCTGTGGGAGAAAACCCTAATTAACGCATACTCCTGACTCTGACAGAATTTCAGTGAATTATAGTCTATCACACAGGCTAAAGAGGACTGAGGCCTATGTAGAAAAACCCACAGAAGAACTCTTCCATGAACCATGTATGTGACTGGGTAGGGCATGACATATTTCTGGGCCTTCACATATCTGTCTCCCACCCCCTTTTGATTCTTTGCATTCATATATGTAAGGAGAAGTTAACTATATTTTGTATATCTATGCACTCATTCACTGAATGTCATTGGGAGCGATCATCTACATAAAGAGAGGATCTTATCAGACAGCTGACTCTGACTGCCCTGCCGTACACTCGAGTTTATAGTCCTAGTGGGGAGAGGCACACATCAAGCCCAATCGTTAAATTAAAAGAAAATGTATAAATACACTAACTTCAGAGGGGCAGGATGCTATGAGCCTTACAGACAGTTAAAGACGGGCTCGGGCACTTCATTCTAGTATTATATTTCATGGAAAGGACAGTGTAGTAAAGTGGTTTATAACCACATTCCTTTCACTCAAAAATGGTCCTAAAAGGTCTTACAGGAAAAAACAGAAACCAAACCTTTCATGCTCTTATTGCTGGACAGGGAGAGAAACGATGTAGTCATGTGTACGAGAACTTCTCATGGGTGGAAATCGCGTGTTAGGAAAGCCAGGTTTCCAAGGCTGAGAAGTGGATGGAAGTCCTCTGAGAAGATGGCTCATTTGTCACTGGAAGGCAACACATTTAGAGAATAAGACGGGGAGTGGTTGAGGTGCCACATTGTGTGAGCTGTGCCCCCCAATGACCCTTGAAGCTATTAAGCTTTTAGACTTGTCTAAACTAGCAGCTCTCAGTCTTCCTAATGCTGTGACCCTTTAACACAGTTCCTCATGTTGTGGTGACCCCCAAGCATAAAATCACTTCCTTGTTACTTCAAAATTGTAATTTTGCTACAGTTATGAATGATAATGTAGATATCTGATATGCAGGGTATCTGAAATGTGAGCCCTGAAGAGGTAGAGACCCATAGGTTAGGACCCACTGACCTAAATCAAGTGTGTGTGTGTGGGGGGGGTGTTCTCCGGACTTCATAGCTTGACATTGGTCAAGTTCAACAATTCCTATGGAACCTACACATTCAAGCAATATGCTTTTTCAAGAGGAACAACATCAAAAGAACTACCAGCCTGCTTTCGTGGGTGCCAAACTGCTCCCTGGGCCCCTCTGAGGTTTCCAGTCCTCTTGCCCGTCCTTCTGTGTCCTCTGTGCACTCCAAGGCAATGGTGTGTTTCCTTACTGCATGTCCCACAGTTGACAAAAGTCTGTGCCTACCAAGTTTACATTTGTGCTTGTAAGGAAGGGGATTGACAGGCGGGGTCTCCCATTATAAAATGTGGGTGTAGGGTTAGATTGCACCTCAGTCTGTGCCCAAGCAGGCTGTTCTGAGAAGCATTAGGATGTGTTTCATAATTTCCCCAACAAGACCTTGTTGCTCATAGCAACAACCTTGAAAGCACCTGTTCCCTCTTTCTTCATTCTCATTTTCTCTCTCCTGCTCTTTGAAGTCGGCCTCTGACTGACCACCTACATCCAAGCCTCCCTTGTCTCAGGATCTGCTTTGGGGATAACCCAAAAGATAGGAGATGGTAAAATCCATGTGTTTCGACAGATGCCATATAGGGACAGCTTGCAGTCGACCCTGTGACTTGGTGGGTTCTCCGGAATGCATACGGCTGACTGTTCTTGCACTTCAGTTTTGAGGTTCCTCTGAGAACGGGGATTCTTTGTCCCCAATATAGAGATAGAGGCAGTGAGGGCTGAGAGTGAGGTGAGCCATGTCCGCTACAGCGCCACCTTCAGGATACCATTTGTATTATGCTGCCCCAGAAAGGAAGTGCTTCCATGATCTCCAGCCTCGCAGGACGCCCACTGTGCGCCAGCCTTGTCAGCCACAGGAATACAGGCTGCCCTCCAGCCTCAGTCAGCCTTCCATTCTTGGGCTTCTATCCGTCAAATCTGGAAAATGGTTATGCTTGGTTTCCACAGCCTAGGCCCAGAAGGACAAGCTCTCAACAGCCCAGGCAGGAAGGGCAGGCTCTAAGGACACCACAGACACTTCTTAATGGTATCGTGCCCAAGGCCCAGTCCCTGTGCCCCCTGAAACACAGATGACATTGTCTCAATGTTTCCATCAATAGCTGGGGAGTACAGAAACAAGAATTCAAAAAATAAAAATTAAAATTAAAAAAGCACAGTAAAAAAGATCGGCCTTGGTCATGCCTGTTAATACAAGCTTATAACCTCAGTATTCAGAAGATCGAAGCAGGAGGCTTAAGAGTTAGAAGTGAGCTGGGGCCACGTAAGGCAACCATAGCTCCTATACCCTCCCCTCTTTATTGGTTCTTCAAGACAGTCTTTCTCTTTGTAGCCCTGACTGTCCTGATACTCACTCTGTAGACCAGACTGGTTTCAAACTTAGAGCTCTGCCTGCCTCTGCCTTCCAAGTGCTGGAACTAACGGTGTGCGTCACCACCACCAGCTGCAACCATATTTCAAAACCAGCAATGAAACATGCATACTTTTGTGGCTCCTCACTCAGTGCTGGACAGTTACATACTACATATTAGATTACACACATGACTCATCTCAAATGTGGGTCCCTGCCATGCCCTCCTGTTCCCAAGTGTGTTGACTCCACACAGGCAGGGAGTGGATTTGTTGTTGTGCTTCATCCATGGGCAGGAAACAGCCATGTGTAAACGGTCTGGTTTTAAAATGATGAAATTTATATAATTAATACTGATTTCAACTTAACCTGAACTACTAGCCTATAAATTAATAGTCCTTCCTTTTTGGAGTGTGTGTATGTGTATGTATTTGTTAACATATGGGTTACTCTTGCCATTTCTTCTCTAAGAACTGAGAAATAAGAATAAAAACCAAATCATCACAAGGTTTGTTTCTGAATAATCCAATGCTAATGAATTGTCTTATAATTTCAGGTCATTTAATTCATTGATACATGAATGTAGAGTCTCGTTAACATGGGTGAAGGTCACCCTGTGTCCATGAAAGCTCTGCACTGAGAGGGACAGGGTGGCCACCTTTGGGGGATAGCGTTCCCCCAGATACTTCTCAAAGTGTGTGTGTGTGTGTGTGTGTGTGTGTGTGTGTATAGGGGTGTCTGTTCAGGTGCATGCACAAGTGTGTGCCTGCTTGTGTGAGTGTACGAATCGCTTTTTGAGACAGGGTCTCTCACTGAACCTGGAGCTCACCCACTGTATGGGCTAGCCTGCCTGCATGTCAAGCTCCGGAAGTCAGCCTGCGTTGGCTTTCCCAGCGTGGGGAATAGATGTGCATGCCATCATGCTCGGGTTTTAAAACTAAGGGTTCTGATCAAACTCAGATCCCCATGTGTGCAAGGCAAGTGCTTTATAAATGGAGCTATCTCCTAGTCTCAGACACTTGCCTCTCCTCCTGGCAAGTCTTTCAAAGAATTTTAAAGACGAGGTCATGGTGCACAATATTCTAGGTTGCTTTATAAAATGTTCAGACCTGGGCATGATGGGTGCTCATTCTTAGAAGAGAACCATGGGTTGGAGGTCGTTGAAGGGAGCCAGTGCCGTGGGATGAGTAAGCAAGAATTTTCCACAGTGTTCTCCAGTTACTTCTCCTAAAACTGCTACACCATGGGACCAAATCTTTTTAATCTGTCTCCAGAAGTGCTGATCTGGTGAGTGTTAGGCTACCCCCACCAAACCATCTGCACTAAAGCTGCTCCAGAGACCTAGCTCCTGGCCCTTCGTTATTTACTGTCCTGTTGGCGCTCGCTAATGCTCGGTGGATTCATTGGGCTCCTCAATTCCATCTCTGGCCTGGCCTGCAGCTCAGCCTCTGGTATGGGTGCCATATTTGGTGTTTCGCTTGCACCATCCTGGGACGTTCCCATTCTTCTAGGGATTTGGCTTTGGTCTACATAGAGACTGAGAGCTACATCTTCTTTCATAGGTCTCATATTGTGTGAGACTCTGTCCAAGTAGTTTGACAGTGACAGACTTTACTGTGTGAGGGTGTGTGTACATGTGTATATGTGTGTTGAGAGGTGGAGGCCAGGGAAGATGCCATGCTCTGATGTGTCCTGCTCTATTGCTCTCTGCCTTGTTCCCTCGAGTCAGGGTTTCTCACTAACTGAACCTGACTAAACTTGGAGCTTGCAAGTTTGGGGCAAGGCTGAGTGGTCAGCATGCCTAAACAATTCTTTTGTCTTGGCCCACTACAGTGCTGGGAACATGCCTGGGCTTGCCTGTATGAAGACATGCAAATGTAGGAGACCCAAGGGGAAAGCCTTAATTGTCCCAGCTGAGCCTTTCTTGGGCCAATATGTAGTCAACAAGCACCCTATTAAAGAATCTAGCTCAGGTTATCAGTCCCCTACCCATCAAGCTTGCACAAGCCCTAATGATTCCGTATTTGTCATGCTGGCCCATAGAACAGTGAACAACATGAAATGCCCTCCTCTTACAACTCAGGAAAAATGAAGGAAGAGAAGCAGAAAGATTTCCAGAGCTGAAAGATCAGGATGCCTGTTGCTATATAGTGTCGTTTAGATTTGCCAGGGAAATTGCAGCCATGTAACCTCAAGAGCATGGTTATCCAGACTAGCCTGACATAATGACCACACAAGTTGGCGTGCCAGTGTGGGATGTGTGAAATTTCACCTAGGTGAAGAACTACAGGCAGTCAATGGTTGCCAAGGGAGGAAGAATCTGTTTCCCAGGGACAAACTCCCAGATAGATTATTCAGTCCCAATTAGTCATCCCTAAGTCCACGAAGATATGAGCAACACAAACTGGACTCAGTAAATTGTGTGTGTGTGTGTGTTTTAAATAATAACAGTTAGAGAAGAGGTCATGAGTTTGAGAGGGAGGTGGGCAGAATGGGAGGAGTTAGAAGGGGAAGAGGGAGGAGTGGAAATGGTATAAATACAATATGCGTATGTGAAATTATCAGAACTATTTAAATGAAAATATTCTCTGAGGGAAAATAAAAGAAGTGCCCATTGTCTAGGCTGCTGAGGTGGAAAGAAAACAGTCCTCAATAATGGTTTGCAGATCCGGTTACCCCTCTAGTGGAGTTGTGCTTGTGTTTAAGGTGTACATTTCAGGGTTGGAGACATGGCTCAGCAGTTAAACACATTTACTGCTGCAGAGGACCCATGCTCAGTTCCCAGCACCAATATGGTGGCTCACACCACCTGTAATTCCAGTTCCAGGGGACTATACATGGTACACGTATAGGCAAACATGTATGAGTGATACATCTGTGGATGTGTCTTATCCCATCCATGTGCATGCAGAAGCCAGGGGAGGAAGGAAGGTGTCCTGCTCTACCGTTCTCTCCTTTGAGGAGGTGTTGTCTGAGTTTCTGTCCTGCCTGGTTCCCACAGTTGTTAAGTCCCAAAGAAATCACACAGAGACTCTACATTAACTATAAACTGATTGGCCCATTATTAGCTCAGGCTTCTTATTAACTCTTATAACTTTTATTAGCCCATTATTCTTGTCTGTTAGCCATGTGGCTTGGTACCTTTTTCAATGGGACAGTGACATCTTACTTCTTCTGTGTCTGGGTCAGGACTGCAGAAGGAACTTTCTTCTCCACAGAATTCTCCTGTTCTCATTGACCCACATCTACTTCCTGTCTGGTTTTCCCACCTATACTTCCTGCCTGGCTACTGGCCAATCAGCGTATATTTAAAATATAATTGACAGAATACAGACCATTGTCCCATACCATGGCGGTGTTTCTCACTGAACCTCAGACCCTACAGTCTTAGGCTAGATGAGCTGACGAGTTAGTCCAAGTGCTCCTTCTTCCTCCATCCTCCCTGTCACTCACTGGCAATGGGCTTTCAGATAGAGGTAGCTATGTCTGGCTTTTCCACACCACTCAGGTCCTCCTGCTTGTGCTAATCCCCTGAACCATAACCCTAGGCCCTTTCCCATTTTTTTTTTAAAAACTATTTTAAGTTGCCTAGGATAAAAAGATGAAAGGAAGAAGAGAAAAATAAAGAAAATAATTGAAGAGCCGTTTTTAGGTTAGTATAGGTTGATAAAGGAAATAATTGAAGCATTGTTTGTAGGATAGGTTGATAAAGGAGATAAATGAAGCGTCATTTGTAGGATAGGTTGATTTGATTTTAGAGGAAAATAAATACGTGTCACCTAGAAATTGAATGTGTTCTGAGGACACTCAAGCCCAATGTTTGTGTTACAAATGACAGTCTAAGCCCATTTCCACAATGGCAAGGGGACTGAGCACTGGCGTGCTGCAAATATTTCCGACAACCCTTGCATTTACTGCTGCTTTGAGGTCTCAGTGCCGCGCCATGAGTGGAAAGAAGGCATTTCCGCGGACCTCAGAATGCTGGCAAGGCCTGGCAGATACTTATCTGAGCCACACGCATTAGGAATCTGGGATGGAAACCTCCTAAGAATAGCCAGTCTCACGAAATTTCCAATCTCTCTTGTTTTTGGCAGAACTGAAAATTCCATGGAGATGGCTCATGTCGCAAGACTTCTGTGTGGTGCTGGCCAGCACCAGTGAGGAGAGCGGCCTGGGGAAGGAACGCCAAACCAACGTGGCTGTGTGTTTTCACGCCTCTGTAAAGGTCTGGGTTTGGCTCCAACCAGCAGAGAGCATTTGAGGTTTGTCTTCTGTGCCAGCATTTTCAAATGCCATTCACCTGACTCAAGAGGCTTTGAACACAGCAGAAACCAAGGGAGTGAATAAACTTTGGATATTCTTGATGTTCGGATGTACTTTGAACAAGGCTTCTTGCTGGGAGGCAGAACAGGATACTGCTGGAGCAGGACATTCTCATACACCCCTTGCTGGGGAGCAGAGGGACAATGTCATGTCTTGGTCAGAGATCCGCTAGGTACTAGCAATGTGTGAGATGCTGACGTAGACTGGGCTTGTTTTGTCCCTGTAGATGGCTGAAGAAGTGAAATGAACGGGGACCACTCACCTACTGCAGTCTGTGTACTTTTCTTCTCCAGAACAACCTAGCATTTGATGCTTCTCAAGGTTGGGTGGTGACCCTGGAAGTATTTCCACCTCCTGTATGACAAATTCCAGTGCTCACCCAACCCGGCTCAGACACCAGTCTAAATTTTCCAACTGTCACAAGCTACCTGTGTTCTCAGCACATCACTGAGGGCACGATAGAAGCTTGCTGAGAGGGATGGCCTCCCAATACCCCCTGTGACGATGTCTCCCTTTCTGAATCACAGGAACCTTCTACCGATATTATTAGAGTCATCTTTTTGATGATTACTCTTGGTCGTCAACTCGATTACATCTTTAAAACCCAAGCAGCTGGGGACATCTGTGAGGAATTTTTCTTAATTAATTATTTTGAACTGGGAAGACCCACCTTTAACCCAGATCTTTGGAGATGAGAAGATCCACCTTAAATCTGGACAACGTCTTTTGCTGGGAGCCTATATAATATAAAGGACATGGAAGAAGGATGATTTTGCTCCTTGCCTGCTTGCTCTTGCTCTCAATGGCAAGTTCATTCCTTCACTGGCATTAGAGCCTGTTTCTCTGGGATTCCAGTATACACTGAAGAGGAGATAATACACCCAGCCTCATGGACTGAACAAACTAGTGGATACGTGAACTTTCCACTGATAGGCAGACAGCTATTGTTGGACTGGATGGACCAAGTCTTATCAAATCCCTTCCTCTCTGTCTCTCTCACTCTCTCTCCATCTATCTATCTGTCTGTCTGTCTGTCTATCTATCTATCTATCTATCTATCTATCTATCTATCTAATATCTAGACTAATACAGCTCTTATCTTTCAGTCCCATATTTTACAAACCATTTGTTATTCCCAGAGTGACTTTTGTTCCAGAAGCATCTGCCTGTCCTCACTGGCATTGCTTTCACTCTGCCACCCTTCTCTTGTGCAAATATAAAAAGCGAGCCCATGGCCATTAGGGGACTGGCCCATGCTTAGGTGCTAATTTAAAGCGACTTCACTTCTGCACTTCAGCACCGAATGGATCCTCTTAACTGTGGTGTTCCACGACGTGGAAATGCAGGAGCCCTTTCCCGTAAAGTGTACGAGACAGCCGCCATCTGATTCTGTTTATTCTTCAGGGTGCCAGTGGCTGTCACCTCCTTCAGATTTTAGCTTAAGAGCACATAAATGAAACAAAGGTCAAGGGTTGCACTCTGGTCCAGTTAGCATGACTGTTTCTTCTATTTCCTTTTCCAGGTCTCTCTACAGAGGCAAATCTCACTTGAATCAGTGTCACTGAGCAAAAGGTGTCCCAAGAGCAGAGTTCAGGCAAGGCTAGCTGAAAGCCCCCCTTTAGCTCTGGCAATACCAGCTAGGATGAGTCTGCTATGGTGCACACACAGGGGCACACAGGTGGGACTTTTTAAAATATGTGCACAAAAGTGAATATATGTCTCTTGCATGATTTCAATAGCATGGATTGTCCCCGTCTGATGGAAAGATCAGGTTACTTCCCGCCAGCATCTAATGCACAGGGCCACATAGGAGTGTTTTGAACACAGATGTTTAAGATCTAGGCTGGAAACTCCACAACATGGATCGTGTTACCTCAGGGTCACCCCACACCTCACGCTCCCTGCTCAGCTGTGTTTTGTTACGGCTTTAACGGAGCAACGACGTGTTTCCACAGTCTCGGGCCGGTATTGGATGACAAGCCGGCTGATTTTGGTGGTTTGAGCAGACCGGTAGGGGGTTATACAAACCAGAGCAGTTTGCCTTCCAACAGTAAGAAAATATGTTAAGAATTACTGCCGATAGTCAAGACAGCTCTCTCTCTCTCTCTCTCTCTCTCTCTCTCTCTCTCTCTCTCTCTCTCTCTCTGTCTCTTTTGCTCCTCATTCTCTCCAGGCCTTCCAATATTTTTTAAAGTTTGTTGTCACTTTTATGGTGTCTGAATGTCCCTCTGCTCTAGTCTAGGAGACTGTAATTGCTTTCTTATCTCAGCAAATGCCCCTTGAAACTCGGTTCTTATTTTTCTCTCTTCCTTTTTTTTTTCTCTATCCCAACCCACTGAAAACAAACCAGGCTATAAAACTGATGATATTCCTAACTTTTTTTTTAAAAAAAAATAATTGATGCAATTTAGATAAGGTAAAAAAAAAATCAAGAAGTAAAAGCCTCTATGGAGCCCGGCCAGCGATTCATCTGTTTGTATTAATAGGTTCCAGTCATAGTACACCAGGCACAGGACGTCTGTTTGCCACTGCACTTAGCAAGCACATGAGCGTAAAAATAAACTTTGACAATGTAGATCTCTTTGTCCTTTCAGGAATGGAAAGCATTATGGACTTCAAAGTGCGCGAAGCCCGATTTGAAAATATAGTTTGTGCTTGTGTTTCTGCGGCTATGGGGTGGGACTTGGGGCCTCACAAGGCACATGGATGATTTGTGGGTAAATAGTAGAGCAGACACAAGCTAGCGAGAACAATCGATCCCAGCAACTTTGATAAGCCCATTCATAAGGAAGGAGCGTCTGTCTTTTAGGTTCCCTGGAACAACTGGGATATGATTCCTCATTTAATCAGGGTTTTCTTCCTGAACTAAACTGCAAAAACAGAGGACCCGAGGAGCACACTTCACTTGCACAGAGCAGCGCTTGTTCATTTTGAGTGTTTTTGGACAGGAAATCGATCTACAGGGTGACATTCACACACACAAAAGAAACAGTATGGGACGATGGCTCGTTAGTTCAAGTGACTCTGTTTTGGACATTACGGACCAGAAACCTTGGAGGAAGAACGGCGTTAAAGATCAAAAGCATGATAACTCCTGATGAAAACATCCCCAAATGATGAACCCACGCGTGAAAAGGAACTTCTACCGTAAGTATCTTTGCTGTGATCGAGTGTCTTGTTTGCCGAGCAGACCTCTGAGCAAGGGTGGGATGCAGGGTCTTCATCTGCAGACTAGTCTATAATTAAACTCTCTGGGTGCCTCCAGCAGAAGGCTCCTTGCTGACATGCCTTCCCTGATCCTGCAGGCTGGAAGAAGCTGCAGGTTCTAGAATGCCTTGCATGGCAGGCACACCATGCCAGGCTTTACTGTGACGTGTGTGATTCTGGCAATGCAGAACCCACCAGCGTCTATCAGTAAGTTACACTAAATCTGCGTGTGGATAGTTTTAAATTCTATTACTTTGGTTTCACGTGGCTCCTCCTGTAATCAAAACATGAATGTCTAGGGATTCACGCAATGCTATCAGGATTTAGAGAGACTCTGAACTATTTCCTGGGTGAATCTTATTTATCTATCTTATCTTCCTGCTGGCAAGAGATGTGCAGAATCTGTGAATGGGCAAGGAGAAGGTGTCCCTGCACAGAATAGACATCTTTGGAACTGATACCTGGTTGCCTTTACTGTTTCCAAAGTTTATGTCTATAGTGTTCAACAAGTCACCTGGAGACTAAGACTTCTCGTGTCTAAGTGTGTTGACACACTCTTACAAATGTGAACCAAGCTACCAAAGCCTTACTGCTGTACAGATATTGAATCCGGCAAGTTCCACGCTTAGAGTCTATCCCATAGTAGGTTTAGACTTAGTCGACAGTTTTGAATGTTGCATAAAGTCTGCTGCTGAGTTCATCAGAAGATAAACCTCAGTTCACTCTGTAAATTAATTCATTAGTATGATTGAGTTGTATGTACCAAAGAATTATATGATAATGGAATTACATTACATTGCCTTTTCCAGTAAGGGGTTTCTTTAAAAGTCAAATTTTGAATTCCCTTCCACTTAGGTTACTCTTCTTATGACTGATTGTTTCTTTGGAAGGGTACTACCCGGGAACAGCTAGCCTGTAGCATAGCTGAGAATAACTTGTTTCCAGTCAGTACATAAGCTCCTGATGTCAGCCTGTATGCTGGAACGCTGGATAAGTTAGCCTGTTAGGACCTCCCTTTGTGGCAGGTGAACAGACAGGCTGTGATGCTGGCCATGTCCTCCATTGGACTGATGGTCTTGTGGGTGTGAGCCTTGAATGGATGAAAGGGTCCCCGGAGTCCAGAGTGACAAGAGATAGTCATCTAGCACAGGAGAGCCGCAAACTCATCCGTGACACTGTCGCCATCTACATACTGCCCAGCAGCACCGTTCTGGCAATCTGGTTTCCGCTTTGGCATACCTGGTTGAGATGTGTGTTAAGATGAACCTGCCCTTCTCTACCACAAGTAGGGAAGAAGAAAGCCGTGCATGTTAAATGTGGTGGTGGGATCCTTGGGGTAGGAACTGGTAAAACATTGTAACTAAGCAACAATGATCAGTAAGGTAAGATACTCTGGGATAATTACATGTAGCTTCAGGGTGAGCTTGAATCATAGCATGTATAGCATCATCTATAAAAACAGCTAAGCTTAAATTATCCCTTTAGCAACTTTCGCAGGTACCATTCCCGGTAGAAACTCTAACTAGAAATTTGGACTAGACTGCCCCTAGCAGAGCTCGGCAGCTCTTTTAGGGGTCAGTACTTTTTCAGGCTGGAATCGTCTGGAATTGTTATCCATACTTCTGGGATCTCAATCAAGAAATGATGCAACAGTTGGGAGTTCTCACACTGGTCCCCGCCTGTGAGGAGAAGAAGAGCCTTAGGCCGAACAGGAAAGGAAAGCGAGAGAGGGGGCGGTGCGGTGACTGTGGGGCTGGAGGATTCCACATGGAGTCCGGAGCACGAGTTCAAAGGCAGGCTCGGCAGTTCAGGGAGAACCGATCTCATCCACACAGTACACAACAGCAATAGAGCTGGGAATGTCTTCCACTGGAGGAAGTAGGTGTAACCCTGTAGCAGCTGAGCGACAGGAGGGGCTTATGGGTAGCAGATGAGAGTCTGGTGTTCCTGCAGCATGCTTTGATTTTTCTAGTCAGCAACAGGGCACCAGAGGAGCCATAGGCAGGGTTGCGTGGTGTCTGTTGGATGGGGAAGGATGAGTGTCTGCCGCTGTGGGCGGCGGGGGCTCAGGCATTTTGAGTCAGACAGCTATGTGTTAGAATTCCAGACCTAACATTTTTAAGTTTTTGGAAAAGTTGCCTAAATGCCATTTCTAGCTTCTTCTATATAAAACAGGATAATATTCCTTCTTATCCTTGTAAAGGTTGCATTAGATCATTATGTTGGTTGTCTGATACAAAGTAAGTGTGTGATAGGATGTTTGAATTATACAAGCTTCAGTGACCTTTAACTCTTGAGTTCTGGTAACCTGATATTTGGGGTTATTTAGCCTTCCCCCCCATTTTTTTTGGTTGAACTAAACACAAGCCATTGGTGCAAGCTGATGAAAAAAATCTGTTCTCCGAGTACTGCTCAGCTAAGACACACACAAAAAAAATGTTAAGCAAAGCTTAAAGAATATAGAAGAATGAGCACCAGGCAGTGTGATGGTTCGAGCCTGTCATTCTTGCTTTTGAGAGATGGAGGTAGGGGACTCATCTTCAGTTCCTAAACATCCCCAGACCACAGAGTGAATTCTTGCCTCAAAAAACAAGCATAACAAAAGAGAATGAATAAGCCCATTGGGTTGTGTGAGTTAAAAACAACAAACGAAGGGTTTTCCGTTGCTTTCCAGGCAAGGGTCAAACCTGTTTGCTTAAGGTCCTTGATGCTCATAAGACCATGCACTCAGCTAACTGTTGTTATTAATTTCCCATTCAATGTTTGCATATAGCCTGTCTACTCATCTTAGAAAACCTGCTGTAGCCGAGTGGTGGTGGCACGCCTTTAATCCCAGCAGTCAGGGAGGCAGAGGCAGGTGGATCTCTGTGAGTTTGAGGCCAGCCTGGTCTACAGAGTGAATTCCAGGACAGCCACAAATACATAGAGAAACTCTGTCTTGGAAAAAAAAGAAAGAAGGAAGGAAGGAGGGAGGGAAAGAAGGAAAGAAAGAAACAAGGAAGGAGGGAGGGAAGGAAAGAAAGAAACAAGGAAGGAAGGAAGGAGGGAAAGAAGGAAAGAAAGAAACAAGGAAGGAAGGAAGGCAAGCAAGCAACCAAGCCCATTGTAGCTGGTGGTTTAGACAGCTGCAGCAGAAACGACCTTCTGTAAACTCAAGGACTAAAAATGTCTCCCATGACATCTTTCCACAGGGCTTGCAAAAAGCAAAAAGAATTCTGTGGGTAACGCATTTTGATGATTTAATTTATTGTGTCTACTGTTCCAAGCACACGTGCAAAGCACTTGGGCAGAACCAGGGTTCTTGCACACTGTTGCTTAGGCTCCCACATCCCAGATAGGAAATAATCCAGTGGTTAGAATTTTCAATTGGCAAATATCACTGGCATTAAAAAAAATGATCTCACATCTGTGTAGTATCATTTTCTTTACCACAAATCTCCACACTGATGAGCTTGTTTTTTTTGTATCCCTGTTGTGGAAGTGGAGGCTACACTTCACCTTTTGCATGGGTACACAAACACAGACGTGAATCAAACTTGCTGAAGCAGATGGCTGGGTAGGAGGCAGTGAAGCCCAGCACACTGTGGGTTTCATTTAATGCTTTGTGATCGTCTCTGGGTTTTACCCAGAAGTATTTGATTTATCTCCTGCTCTCACATGTCAATAGGAGTCTTACTCTTGATTTCTAATTAACACTAACTTTGTGTGACACCGTTCACAGAGGACCCACCCCGTTATGCATGAACACAGTACAGTGTAAGTGGCTTCAGCTCAAGGGAACTGTGCGGAAATTGTCGAAATGTCTAAGTTCTTGGGGCTCTTTACATGAGGAGGCAGAGAGTGTCCTGCAGCACATTATTAATAGGTCTTAATAGTAAAAACCAGGAGTCAGATATTGGGGAAAATGCTGAGAGATCAGAGAGACAAAAGAGCAAAACCACAACACCCTTACCTCTCCACTTCTGGGTCACAAAGAGACTGAGTTCCTGTCCCCCCCCCCCACCTCCCCCTTATCACTTCCTATCTGTCTATACAGACCTCCTCCAGACCTCTATGGTTGGCTATTGGCTAGCTCCACCCTCTGATCTCGCTGTCCTCCAAGGGAAACAGCTGCTGTCATTAGTGACCGCTCACAAGAACCACCGATATCAGGTTTCCTATGAGAGAGTAGGGAGTGTCACTGGACTGTCAAGATTCCATTTCTCCTCCCAGCCATTTGTATGCAATTCTGCCCATTACAGGTGAGTTTATGGGAAGCGCTAGAATCTATATTAGGCTGGGGAAGGTTGAGGCCCCATCTATGCAGCTATGGGCCAGCCACCATCCATGTTAGGTGAAGGCTTTCCATCCAGTGCAGCTGCTTCGGGGTCATCCATGCTCCTTTAGGCAACCCCTCTTCTGTGATCTAGAAATCAGTTAATGATGGTTCCTGAGGTCAGACTTGGGTAGTGTTGTGTTGTCATTTGCTGTCTGTACAGAGAAGAGGGTAGACATTCCGTGCTACTCACCAGGGAAGGAATTCTTGCAGTGGGTCCCTGGATGTGTTCTCGGCTGTGTTTCTCGAGGGTGCTAGGACATGGAGTGGGACAACTATGGAGTAAGCACACTTCTGTGACTCTCTAAAAGCAGGCAGTGATAACAACAGCTGGCGCTCTGCCCCACCGCGCCTTAGAGGCCCATCAGCTGTCTCTGACAGGCACAGATTTGGGGGCTCATAGCATAGACTTTCTGATAATTACAGCCTAGCAACCGCTTGTCTTCCTTGCACAGGCTGAGGGAACTGTAGTTTATGGGCACAAGGGAAAAATAGAAAACGGTAAGACCTCGGGACTGGATATCTCATGCAGGCTAATAGCTGGTGATTGAGAAAAGTCACGTGTTGGTTTTGTGTCAGTCACATTGTCTAGGCCACAGGCGTGTGTGTATGTGTGCATATATGTATATGTATGTGTGTATCTGTGTATGCGTGTGTGTATCTGTGTGTATGTATGTGTGTGTTGACTGAAGTTTCTGTCCCATCTGGTCCTGCAGTCTTTCAGTCCCAAAGAAATCACACAGAGGTCTACATTACTTATAAACTGATTGGCTCGTTAGCTCAGGCTTCTTATTAACTCTTATAACTTACATTAGCCCATAATACTTGTCTGTGTTAGCCATGTGGCATGGTACCTTTTTCGGCTAAGCAGCCACACCTTGCTTGCTCTGTGTCTGGCTTCATCTGTATGTGTATGATGACTGGTCTGAAACTTTCCTCTTCCCAGAATTCTCGTTGCGCCACCTCTACCTCCTGCCTTGTTGCTCTGCCTATACTTCCTGCCTGGCTACTGACCAATCAGTGTTTATTTAAAATACAAATGACAGGGTACAGATCATTGTCCCACAGCATGTGTGTGTATGTGTCTATGGTGTATGTATGTATGTATGTATGTGTGTGTATGTGTCTATGGTGTATGTATGAATGTATGTGTGTATGCATGTGTGTATTGTGTGTATTGTGTGTATGTGTTTGTGTGTATGTACGTATGTATGTGTGTGCATTACTTAAAACTTAAAAACACTATTCATGTCAGAATAGCTAGGGGATAAACTCAAAACAAGCAATGACAAGGGCATGACTCATTGTCTTGTATACTCATTTGCCTGAAAATCTTTTTTTCTGGAATTCCTATTTAAATATTTACCCATTCAAAAAATACCTGGATATCTGTCAAGTCTTTGTTGGTGGTTTTGAGAGTTCTTATAATGTTAAGAATGTAAATAACTCCTCCAGATCAGTGATGCCCAGATAGTTGTTATTGGTTGCCCTATGCTCTTAACCATCTATCATAGAAAAATTATAGTTTTTGTGAAGTACAGTTGATATTATTTATCTCTTTGTGGGTCATGTCATTAGTGTATTATTCAAATTGTTTTCCCAATGCAAAGTTATAAAAGTTTTTATTGGTGTTCATAGAATACTTGTAATTGTAGACTGAAGTTTCTGTCCTGCCTGGTCCCATAGCCATTCAGTCCCAAAGAAACAATACAGAGGCTTACATTAATTATAAACTGTTTGGCCTATTAGCTCAGGCTTATTATTAACTAGCTCTTACAACTTGAATTAACCCATAATTTTTGTCTATGTTTAGCCATGTGGCTTGGTACCTTTTATCAGCGAGGTGGTCTATAGGAAATGAGAGGCTGTGGTTGAGAGCTGTTTCCTCCTGTTTTAGAATCCTCTCCAGTTCTGGGATTAAAGGTGTGTACCATCATGATTAAAGGCATGAACTGCCTGGTTTCTATGCCAAAGTAGTGTGACTCTGCAAGGCTAATCAATGGGCCTGTCTTACTCTCAGCTCTTCGGGAAAGCTTTATTTATTAAAACACAATTGAAATACCACTACATGTAATTTTAATTTTATATTTTACATTTAGGTCCATGAACTACTTTGAGTTAATTTTTTCAGTACAGATAAACTATTGATAAAAATTTATGTTCTCTTTCTCTCTCTCTCTCTCTCTCTCTCTCTCTCTCTCTCTCTCTCTCTTTCACACACACACACACACACACACATTCATCCACAGAATTTACTTTGCACTAAACATTCATTTGCCATTCTTCTGAGAGTTATTCCTAGGCTACTGTGCCATGTTAGCTCTGTGCATGTTTCTTTTTTTATTTTTTATTTTTTCTGTGCATAATTTCTATGATACCATATTCTCTTGATTAATTAAGCTTTAGAGTTAGTTATGGGGTCATGTATTGTGAGTCTTCTATTCTTTTCAAAACTAGTTTCCAAGTTATTTGTCATTCCAAATAAGTCTTATTGGCATATTTCCTCTTTATGCATGTGTGGTGCATGTGCTTACATGTGTGTAGTGCATGCATGTGCATGCATGTTTTGCATACATATGACTGGACACCATTGTTGATGTTGGGAGTCATCCTCTGTTGCCCTTCTGCCTCATGCACTGAGACAGCCTCTCTCAATCAAACCCAGAACTTGCCGATATGGCTAGTCTTGCTAGCCAACTTGCTCTGGGGATTCCAGCTCCATCATAGGAGGCTGGGGTTACAGGCAGCTGCTAGGCCCTCCTGGTGTTGAGTGGCTTTGGGATCTGAACTCTCATTCTCTCTCATGCTTGTGTTGTAAATCCTTTGACCACTGAGCTGTCGCCACGGCCGTTCCACATGGAAGTTTCCAAATCAGCTTATGTTATTTACACATACCCCATGGGGTGTGAGAGTTAGTTGACTCACATGAGTCTAGGGAGAAATGACATCTTAACAATGTCAAGCCTTCCCCTTCTCACGGTTTGCTCTTCTGTCATCGGCATTTTATGGTTCCCTCCTACAAATTCTGCACATTTAACTTGTTAGATTCACACCCGAACATGCGGCCTTTCAGAGCTATTGTAAATGGCTTCCTAAAGCTTCCACCTGCGATGACCATTGCTAACACGCAAATGTGTTGGCTTGATCTTTATACACTGGTTGGCATGACTCTAATGACCTTCTCTACTTCTTAATTCCTGGGAATTTCTTTTGAGAAGCAATTTTGGTTATTTTTAGTATAGACCATGTCACTTCACAGCGACATTTCTGTCTCTTCTTTCCCAGGGTGCAGCTGCCATGTTTTCACTGACCCTGTGGTACTGGTGAGAGGTTTCAGGATCATGTGGAATAGGAACCTGGTGAATACACAGCCTCACTTAGCAAGAATAGAGCTCTAGTCTTCCTGTTAATCACGATGCTACTCAGAGATTTGTGTAAACATCCTCTAACAGATTAAAAGATCCTGGCCAAGTCCTGAGTTTGCTAAGAGATTTATTACAGATATTATTTATTATATCTTATTTTTCTCCAGTACCATTATTATGCCTACATGATACATTTTGTATCCTATATTTTGTTAATCTGGTCAGGTATATCAATTGAACTTTGAATCTTTAACTAGTCTGTGTTTAGTATTAACTCCAGATGTCTATGAAGCATATTTATATTTTATATGTTGATGGATAAAAACATGAGCCGAGAGTTTTTTTTTTTACATATGTAGGCATGGGGGATATTGGCATGAAGTTTTCTTTGCTTATTATTGAATGGTGTGTGGCAATTTCTGGCTCCCAAAATATCTCTCAAATGTACTTATAAGACTCTTAGACTGTACCAATGGTAATTGCATGTTTAATTTAGTTAATAGAGAGAAGCCAATCATCAGCATTGGAAAATACTGTCCCATCAAGAGAGTAGTAATCTTGAGAATATATAGCTAATAAAAATAGAATGTATTATTGGTAAAATTCAATGAACTTGCCTCAGATCAATGGATTGTCTAGCATGTTCATTCAAATATGAAGTGAGTTGAGAACCCACATCTAGCCTGAAACACTGCCCGTTCTCACCTTCCTGTATATAGAATATGAAACCCGACTGAGTATTTCTATAAGTTGATAAGGCCTTGTCCATTTGCCAATCCCCCTCTACCCTGTACAGGGTAAGAGAGACAGAGACAGAGAAAGACACAGAGAGGACCCTTCTAGGCTGGATGCAAACCCACTCTCTATCCAGTTGGTGCTACAGGCAGAAGTTACCTTGCTTGCATGATGTCAAAGTGTCAGATAAAGGGAGGCAGAATAGTCTGTTTCCTTGTAGCCACCCACCAGCTTCCACTCTTCGCATCTTTCGGTCCCTTCTTCCACAATAATCCCTGAGCCTTGGAGTAGCATATGGATTTCTCATTCAGGATTGAGTACTCTGAAAGTCTCTCATTCTCTATACCTTGACCAGTTTCTCTCTGTGTTGATCACCATCGACTGCAAATAAAAACTTCTCCGATGATGGTCGATAGACACAGTAATCTCTGGATATAATGAGAAGTCATTGGAATTCAGTTTAATATTATGTCTTTTTAGCAGATTTTAATAGTAGTAATCTCTCCCTTAGAGTCTGTGGACTTTCTAGCCACAGGTGCATGGACCCAGTTCCAGGTATAATTTTTCATCTTGTGGATCAGACTTAAATCCAATGGGAAAGTGATTGGTTACCTCAATGATGTTTGTGCCACAATTGCATAGGAGCCTCTCTTGCCAAGCTGGTTGTTATTGTGGCACACAGGGTTCACAGCTGGTGAGAGTCACAATTATCTTTCCCATCCTGTAGCGTTCACAATATCAGCATGATGAAAGCCAGGCACCAGGCAGCCTGCTATTGCAGGCGCCCCCCCCCCACCTCTTTAGACAAAGCAGACCCCACTCTGTTACCCAAACCCAGTTCAGTGAACCATCAGTGAATCGTCTTTAACGTCTGCCCCTGGCTATAAATATGTCAAGTTCAGCATTTTCATCATTTGAGTGCAGCTCTGTTGGAACGGTTAGACAATGGGAAGAAACGAGGGCCTTTGAGTTAGGTATAAGGCAATCATGGTCAAGGGCTGCTTGCCCCAGTTAGCAAACCTGGCCATGCCACACAGAGACTTGGCATCTTAAGACTGTTGCAACTCACACCCACCAACCAGAGAGAATCCCTACTAAAAAGTTAATTAGTTAATTACTTTTACATACCCACCAGTTTTCTCTCCCTCCCCGCACCTCTCTTCTACTCCTCTATCCACTCCTCCTCCATCTCCATTCAGAAAGGGTAAGGCCTCCCATGGGAGTCAACAAAGCATGGCATATCTATCCTTCCCTTGCATCCCACCAAAGGAAACAGGCTCCATAGGGCCAGCTGATGCATCAGTGATTTGGTCCCATGCTAGGGGCTCTACCAAAGACCAAGCTACACAACTGTTACCCAGATGCAGAGGGCATATGTTGGTCTCATGACAACTCTCTAGCTGTCTGTCCAGAGTACAAGAGCTCCTGCAAGCTTGGGTCAGTTGTCTCTGTGAATTTACCCCTCCCCTGTCATGATCTTGACCACCTTTGCTCATATAATCCCTTTTCACTCTCAGTTACTGGATGAAGGCTCTATGATGACAATTACGGCAGTCACCAATCTGATTGCACGCGAAGCCGGTTCAGGTATCCTCTCCACTATTGCTAGGACTCTTAACTGAGGTCATCCTGTGGGTTCCTGGGAGTTTCCCTGGCACCAGTTTCTCCCTAACCCCATAGTTGCCCCCTCTATCAAGATACCTCTTCCATTGCTCTCCCCCTCGGCCCCCAATTCGACCATCCTTGTTAGTGTTAGGGATAAGGCTAGGGTTAGGGTGGGATAGAAACACAAGGGATCAAAATGACAAAGAATATATGTTTTAATAAGCAGCAAATTCTTAAATTTGGTTTGATGTCTGTTTTCACCAAAGCCAGAAATAATACTAGACTATTGTAAATCTGAAAAAAAATGGTTTATTTGATAACAAAACACTTAGCTTTATAAGTGAAAAAATGGAAGTGAGATGGCTCAGTACACACTGATTGTGGCATACTGGTAGCTGCCATCTTGGATACTGCCTCCCTGATTTCTGCGGTGCTTAGCTTATTTTTATGTCTCCAACTACTGCACTTGACTGTATGTGATATTCTTGTCACCAGGTCAAGCAATTTTCCTTTTTGTTCCCCTCCTTGGATGGAACATTTATTTGGCTTCTGGAAGATAAGTGTCATGATCACTCTCAGGCAGGTATAGGGACCCAAATAGGACAGGACAAGGTCTCCACCAGGAACAGGCCTGCTATGATGCTTAGGACCTCACTGGGTCTGCTAGGCATCACACTGAGTCTCTGGCATCCTCTGGACTGGCTGTGTGGTTGATTGAGGACTGTGACACTAGAAACAGAAAGGAGGCACTGTGAACGTTGGGGACACTCTGGGGGTGTCTGTGCCAGGGCACTCAGCCTGCAGGAGCCCCATCCACGGCATACGGCTGATACATTCCTCCTCTTGGCATTTCAAGTCTGCACAGGCCCACACAGTCTCCTCAATCACAGCCCTGCTCTTGTGCAGAAAGGCTTGCCCTAGCCCATGTTCCAGAAGCACTGTACTCAAGGATGCCTCATAGTTTCCAAGTTACATGTCTCATTCTTCCTCCGACTTGTCAAAACCCCTCCTGAACTGAATGGCACCTCCTTCATGGAAGACTGTGTGCCTGACATTTCCACTGAGTGAGCATTACTCAAACACCAGAGCCTACCCAAGAGAAGGAAAAGCCACTGTGGTTTGTTTGCATTATTTTTGCACAATTTTCAAATATGTTTCAGGGACATATTAAAAGCAAAACACCAGGGTCCAGGATGTGGCCGAGTTGGCAGAGTGCTCACACAGCATGCACAGAGCCCTGGGTTCAAGTTCCAGCAGCTCATAAATTGGCATAGTGATGCATGCCTGCACTGAGCACTTAGGAAGTAGAAGAGGGAGAATCAGAAGTTCAAGGTCATCCTTGCCCACATAGTGAGTTCAAAACCAGACTGGGCTACATGAAACCCTACCTTGAAACCAAAAATAAATAAATAATTAATAAAAACCATAAAAAAACCCCAAATGAGTGACATCCAATCACCCATCGTTGTCTTTCCATGTATCCTTACCCTTCACATTAGAACATACAGAGAGAAAGATGCCCACATTTTTCATTTTGCTCAAATATATACATATGCATACATGACTTTTATATACATACAAACATATACATATGCATACACGACTTTTCTTTAAACTGGAACAGAATCAGCATACATTATCACATTGCAATTTGTGTATTTGGATCAACACAATATCCTGGACACATTTTTGCTGAGAGGCAATATGTCTATAGTGGTTATGGGCCAGGATTTCAGGCTTCTCTGTCCTGAGTTCAGATCCAAGTCCTGAAGCTGGATGTCTGTAATTGTAGAAAGGATACCTCATCTCTTAGTTTTCTCATTTGCTAAATGAGGATAATATCAGTGTAAACCTTGTGGTGTGGTTGAGGGGTTATTGAAGAATTGAGTACATCAGGCTCTTAGTGCACATCCAGCAATGAAGGTCATTATCATTGCTTTGCAGACCAGACAGTGCATACGGATTCTTATGCTTCTACATATGTGGGATTTCTATAATGCTCTGGGTTTGAATAATGTTCTTTCTCCTTCCTCCTCTGTTCCTAACCCCTCTCTTCTCTCACCTGTATTTTCCTCTTTCACAAAGAAAGATGAATTTATTTTTATTTTATGTGCATGAGTGTTTCGTTTGCATAGATACGTGTATACGTGCATATGCAGTGCCCATAGAGGCCAGGAGAGGGCAGTGGAGTCCCTCGAGCTGGAGTTACAGATGGATGCAAGCCACATGTGGATGCTGGGAACCATACCTGTGTCCTCTAGAGGGCAGCCATGCTCTTCAGGCTGAGCCATCTCTCCAGAAGCTATCCCTGCAGTCATTTTAACTAACACTACACCTCAATACAAAGTCCCTTCACAAACAGTCTTAAACACAACCTTCTGGATGTTTCCAGATGGTTAACAGTTCATATCCCACAATCTACATGCAGCATATATGCATCTTTATAATCACACATACAAGTATGTGGGTTTTGTAAAATTATTTTTGCAGTGAAACGAAAGCTTATTAAAAATAATTTTCTTTTATATTGTTTTTTTTTTAATTAAAAAATTAAATTACTTTTATACACACCATGATGCCTAGTTTATTGTCAACTTGACAGATGCTAGAGAGAACTGAGAAGATGAACCTGAATTGAGAAAATGCCCCTGTAAGATCTGGCTGTAGGAAAGCCTGTAGGACATTTTTAAATTAGTGATTGATGTGGGAGGGGACCAGTCCATTGTGGGAGGGGCCACCTCTGGGCTGGTGGCCTGGGCTGTATAAGAAAGGAGCTTGAGCAAACTTTGGAGAGCAAGCCAGTAAGCAGCACCTCCCCCCATCATGGGCTCTGCCTCACTTCCTGCCTCCAGGATCCTGCCTTGTTTGAGTTCCTGTCCTGACTTCCTTCAGTGATGAAATATAATATGGAAGAGTAAGCAAAATAAACTCTTTCTTCCCCAAGTTGCTTTTGGTCATAGTGTTCCATCACAGTAACAGAAACAGTACTACCTTTGCTGATCATTCTCCCCACTTCTTCTCCCCTCCCATCTCTTTAATATCTGTTTCCCCTCCCCCCACAAATATTTACTTCATGTTTATAGCCATTCATTTTGTCTTGTGATACAGAGTTTAACCAGGGCAGTGTGTGGCCTTGGGTTGAGAGCTATTCTTTGAAACCTGTGGGGTCAGCAGTGGGTATGCAACCGAAGACGGTGATTTCCCCTCTTCCAGAATCTACTAGCAGCCAAAAGTTCAGCTGTAGAGGGGAGGACCCCATGAGCCTCCCTCTATCACCAATTGTTGACAGAGCTGCTCTTGTGGGGCCTCCTGCAGGGAACCAGAGGTGCTGTGAGTTGATGGTTGTGTGATGGTATGGAGTCTTGAGGACGACATTTTATAGCTCTTCATCCTATCTTCTGACTCTTATGTACTTGGTTGCTTTTATAGTTATATCTACTACTGCCTTCTGTAAAACCCAAGTCAGCAGGGAAGTTCTGAGAGTTTTCTTTGTGTATACATCATTGTTGGTGTTGAGTGCTACAGGGCACATCTGGACTCTTGGGTGTTCTCCTACGAATCCAGGAGAGGGGTCGTGGGCTCTGAATGTTTGTGTTTCTTCCCTTTCATAAATGTTCCCAGATTGTCCTCTAGATTTATGCGTCTATCAGCAATTCCCAGGATCGTCTCAAGTCCCCGCTGAGAGTGCTCCACCGTCACTGCTCTTCTCTTCTGTCAGTCCGATGGATCTGAAGGGATGCTGTGTTTTGTAACTTCAGCTTCCATTTCCCGTTAGTAAATACAGAAAATAGCTATGTGTATGTGTTGACCATTTGGTTTTTCTTGTCTATGAATTGTCTGTTTATATTTGTTGCTCATCTCTCTGTTAGGTTGTCAGTGTCTTGTTAATTTGTAAAGTGCTCCTTCCTGTAATTACAGCTTTTAAATCCTGATCTGTCACCCACATTGCAAACATATCTTCTGAATCTGCCACTTGTTTAATTTCTTTATTTATACTATCTGCTGCTATGCAACAGTTATTTATTAGTGTCTGTCTGTGTCTTCCCCAGACCTTCCAGTCAGTGCTAATAGTATCTTTATAGTTATCACTTTAACCCAGTGGTTCTCATCTCATGGTAGTAAGATTACAGTTATGAAGTAGCAATGAAAATAGTCTTATGTTTGGGGGTCATTGCAACACGAGGAACTGTAGTAAAGGGTCATGGCATTAGGAAGATTAAGAGCCACAAAACCATTTGCTTGTTTTGTTTGGTATCTAACTCCAGACAAATGAACTATTCTGACTCTCGCAGGATAAGTGTCCAGCCCAGAACTGATGTTGTTAATCATTTTCTCTTTCTTTTTTTCCTTCCTGATTGATTTACACTTTGGTCCTATGTCAAATTCTCACATATGTTTCATTTCTTTTATGTATCCCCCCCAGGTTCTACTGATCTACTTTTATGGACTTATGCATCTTTACATTATATTATATTATATTCAGTAACCTTGTGGAATATTCCAGTACTTGGTTTGAATTAATTGTTCTTTTAATTTTGTTTCATATTATTCAAATATGTTTTCATTTCATATAACTTTTAAAATTACATGAAATTTAGAACATTTTATATTATAATGTATTATAATCATTTAAAGTATTGTTAAGACTATTATTACATGAAGTCAAGCAGTAATAGCATTCTCCCAGGAGTTGCCTTGCATAATGCCTATGTAGTTACAAATGAATATATATACATTCTTACATTATGGAGATTGTTTTTTAATAATTCATCTTACTAGGGTCTCCCTTTATAGGGCTGACAGATTTTATGAATCCTATGACTTCCTTATTTTAGTTTACATTGTTATTTAAAAAGAAATACTTTCTTCTTTTCCTTTTTGACGTATGCTACCAGCAAAGGAAAAACATACTGATTCTGATGGCTGAATTTGTATTTATACATTCCATCAAATAGTTTCTATAAGTATTAATGATTTTCCCCTGTTTAAACTTCTTGGATTTTTTTTCACTAAAAACAGTTGTATTTCTTCATTACTAGTATTTGATTTCTTGGTCCCATTGTTTTCAATAGACTTCCAAAATTAAAATAAAGTAAGTATTAACCATACATTTGTATTCCCCCTACATTGTGAGGAAGGATCAAATTAGTTCTCTTTACAAGCTGAAGTTTCTTGCTTTGGGGATATTAGTTGCTAATGTCTCACAAAAATTACTGCAAGATTAGCCTTTTACGGTTGTGAGAAAATGGGGATGTTCTATTGGGAACTCACCAAGGCCAGCTGGCCTGGGTCTGAAAAAGCCTGGGATAAAACTGGACTCGCTGAACATAGCGGACAATGAGGACTACTGAGACCTCAAGAACAATGGCAATGGGTTTTTGATCCTACTGCAAGTACTGGCTTTGGGACTTGGAAGGAGGTGAGAGGTCCTTGGACTCCCCACAGGGCAGGGAACCCTGACTGCTCTTCAGGCTGACGAAAGAGGGGGACTTGATTGGGGAAGAAGGAGGGAAATGGGAGGCAGTGGCGGGGAAGAGATAGAAATCTTCAATAAATAAATAAAATTTTAAAAAATTACTGCAAGATCTTTGACAATGTTTATTTTCTTCTCATAATGAGACTATTTCATTATTAATAAAAGGTGCCACAATTTCTGCTGGGTTGAGTCCTGCTAATTTATGAAGTCCCAATTTTTCTTTCAGAATAAATTCAGAAACCTTTTCTACATAGGTCTTTAAGTTTTTACTCTATTTGTGTGGTTAAATATCTATTCTAAGATATTATCTTCTCTCTGCATAAGAATTTCAGTGGGAAAATGGATAGAAGGTAAAATAATCAGAATGCAATCAAGTTTTGGATCAAAAAGATCCAAGAAATAAGTTAGTTTGTGAATTGTTAGTCCAAATGTGGACTGTAGCCAGTTATTATCTCCCAGCAGTTTTTGAAAATCATTAAGAATTCACAATTAATATTTCCTAATTTGTCTTTTCTGTGGTTGAACTTTTTACAAACATATCTTGTATCCTAAGTAATTAATAGAAACTCCTCTTTGTATTTTTAGGCACAACTTGTAATTCCCAACAAAGCATTTTTTTTTTACTTTTCCAAATATTTTTTTTAAGGTATCTGCATCAGTTAGTAAGATATTATCCATGTATTGGTAAATTATAGTTTGAGGAAACTATATACAAATTATTTCCAATGACTGTTGTACAAAATATTGATACAAGGTGCGGCTGTTTAACAGCCTTTGTGGAAGAATTTTCCACTGATACCTTTTAACAGGCTGGGAATTATTTTAATTCTCAGGCACTGTGGATGCAAATTTTTCTCTATCCTGCTTTTGTAAAGGTATAGTTTAAAAAGGCAGTCTTTTAGATCAATCACTATAATAGGTTATCCTTTAAACAGAAGACAAGAGAATTCCAAACTGTAAAGAGCCTGTAGGTTGAGTCATTCTATGTATGGCTCATAAACCTGGTAATGTTCTTCACTTTCTTGATTTCCTTTTAATGAAAACTAAGGGGGGATTTCAAGGACTAGTTGATTCTTCAATATATTGAGCATCTAATTATTCTTCTACCAACTGTTCTAGTACCTGCAGATTTTTTTGATGTTTCACCTATATAGGTTTATCAGTTAACCATTTTAAAGGTAGGGCTGTTGGTACCTTTAAAAGACCAACAACTGTTGTGTCCTGATTATGTACAACCTGAACAGCCTGTAACTGTTCCTGATAATACTTTTTAATATTTCTATCAGAAACATTCTTTAATTTACAGTTTGTTTCTGAGTTTGGGGAAATGCAAATCTGTGGTTTTTTTTCCCAATTGCTACAACAAATCGCTTTCCCATAAATTCATTGCTATGTTAGCATCTACTTAGAGCCCTTTTCTTTCCTCCCGTGTGCCCTTCTAGCTTCCTCTCAGTCTGTCGGAGAACTCTATGGTCTCCTCCAGCCAGACTAGTGAGGACTCTGCCATTCAAACAAAGGTCCAACTCCCTTGCCAATCTCAAGGGAGATTGGCAACACAAATCTCCCACAACAAATAATTACCACGAATTCCTTGGATGGAGGTAGAACCTGACCTGCAACACCCTTCTCCATGCTGGGGTTTAACAAGTCTTATGCATGCTGTGACAACCACTGTGAGTTCATACGTGCAGCTGCCCTGCTATGTCCGAAAGGCATTGTTTCATTGTACTCACCCACCACCTCTCTCTGGCTCTTACACGCTTTGTATGCCTTCATGTGCAATGATCCCTGAAGCTTTAGAGAGGGGAGAGTGGTGCACGTCTTTCATTTAGGGATGAACATTTTTGAGTCCCTTACCCTCTGGACTCTGACCAGGTGTAGGTGTCTGTGTTGGTCAGCACATACTGCAAACAGGTGCTCCTCTGATGAAGATTGAATGGTGCCTTAATCTACAGGCATAATGATGTCCTTAGGAGTTTAATAGAATGCCCCTTATGCTGGGTAATAGTAGTAGGTTCTCTCCTAGGGTCTTGATCTGTCAGGCTCACATAGTTCCTACTGAGCCATCGCCTCAGCTCCAGAACTTGAGTTTTTAAACTTATTTGTATAGATACTTAGAAACTGGATTGCTGGGTTTCTACAGTGAAGTACACACTTCACTTTCTTTTTAGAGCTAGGTTCCTTTCCAACATGGTTGTACAGTTTGTGCTCCTCCTGCTCTGATCCTCATCAGCTTTGGGTATGATAGTTTCAACAGGTCTTCAGGAGTTCCTATGCATCCTGAGCAATTAACCTTCGTTAGATGTGTTTAGTGAATATTCTCTCCCTCTTCTACTGATTGTCTATTCATTATTGCAGCAGTGTAGCTTAATAATGTAAGGCTTTCATCTTCATGAATTCTGGTTCACCTACTTTTTATAGTTAATATTCTGTCCATTGTATGAGAAATCTGTCTGCTTCAAGTTTGTGATGGTATTCTTTAAAGATTTTTTTCAATAAAATATCATTTTAGATTTAATCTTTAAGCCTGTTTTCAACTTTGAATTGATTTTTTGCATAGCTAGGTTTGTTTTTATTTGGATGCTGTGTCCCAGAAACATTGGTTGAAATGGTGCCCTCCCTTCCTGCGATGGTTTGGTCAACTGGACAGTCATCTGTGTATATGTAGGACTACAGTTGGACCTTCCCTTCTGGCCCATTCATCTGGTTTCCATTTTGCATCAGTCTTTCAACTTTGTCCTTTTTTTAAAGGTCATTTCTAATACATTTTTGAGCCAGCTTGTCTGTTTCTTCAAAATACCCACTTAGATTTTGAACTTTATAATTTTAGCTAAAGATCAATTTGGGAAGAATTTTATTCTAATGGAATTGACTTCTGTAGTGCTTGAATATGCTACAGATCTCCACTTACCAAATCTTCAACTCTGCTCTAAATATTCAATATACCAAGTTTGCCAGCATCTTTATTCAAATTTATCACTTAGCATTTAGTGTGGTTTGATGTAATTGGATCCAGCACTGCTTCCTAAATTTAATTTCCTAGTCATTTGTTACTAATACATAAGAACTGGGCTGACTTTGAGCATTGACTGTGTGTCTTGCAGCTTTGGTAAATTCACTTCTTAGCTTTAATATTTACTTTGTAGTAAAAGACTATCTAGAATAAATACCTGGCTTGTGTCTTCTCACCCTTATTTCCTTTTAGTCTTTTTTCTTGTTTTATTGCCTTTACCAGGTCTTAGGTTCCATAGTATATTAATAAGAGTGGATATCCTAACCTAAGATGGAAAAGTAGGGCTTTAGAGAGAGCTTAGCAGAAAAGAGAGTCTCCTTAAAAGGCACGAGACCCAGGGCTTAATATCCTGGACCACAGTAGGTAAAGGCAGTATAGTCAATACTCACTATTTTAGTGTTATTAACACTGTTAGCCACAGGATTTTGATGTTTATTATTTTAATTTTTGTTAGCCAACTTTCATCAGATGTATAAAGCCACTGGGAGATTTTCCTCTTAATTATGAATGAACATAGAATTTTACTAGCTGAATCTTCTGTGTCCCTGTAATAATCACGTGGTTTGCATTTTGTTTTTTATTATTTTAATATGGTGAACATGTTGATTGATTTTCAAATGTGAAGCACATGTCATGGTTCTGAGATCTTTTCATATATTTATGCTCTTGAATTTTTGCTTTAAAAGATTTATATGTTTACGTTCATGCAGCGTATGTCTTCTTTCCCCCTTAACTTCTCTTCCTTCACTCCCTCCATCCTTCCCCTCCTGTCGCCTCTCTTCTCTCTCCCTTCTCTCTTTTCTTCCTTGACTTCTTCCTTTCTTTCTTTTTGCTTTTTTGTTAAACGATTGCTGGGTTTAGCGATTAGGATTAGGTCTCTCTCTCTCTCTCTCTCTCTCTCTCTCTCTCTCTCTCTCTCTCTCTCTCTCTCTTTGTGTGTGTGTGTGTGTGTGTGTGTGTATACACATGTTCACACATAGGCCAGAGGTTACCATCATATCTTATGGTTTTTATCAGTCTTTCCCACCTTATTTTTAGAGTCCGAGTCTCTATCAGAGTCTATCAATCCTGGAGTGTTTATTGAGTCATTTAGTCTGGTTGACAAGTAACACACTGAGAATCTCTGTATCTCTGCCTCCCTAGCGCTAGGATTATAAGCAGTGGCTGGCACACCTGACTTTGCATGTATTTTGGTGAGCTAGACACAGATGCTCCTAGTCCCCCATCTCCTTATGTTCCCTCAACATGGTGGGAACACTCAAAGCCCATCTCCTTATGTTCCCTTAACATCTGCTCATCTGCTTGGGTCTTCTGAGAGACCATGTCTCCTTGCAGTGACATTACAGATCCACTAACCACACTCAGGGGATCCAAGTGCCTCAGAAACCAGTCTTCCCTAGACTCCTTCTCATTTAGTTCCTTGCCTCGGGGTTGACAATGCTGTCCTCTAAGCTTAGGAACCCTAGGGATTGAAGGTTCATGGTCCACTCTTGTCTTCTCCACAAGCCTTCCCTGCTGCTCCAGCAGTTGTGGGTCCCTCAGAATGGTTGTAGTAAGGGCAAAATGTGAGTGCAAGTTCCAGTGTTAAGGAGGCCATGGCAAGGCTCAGACTGCATTGCAGAAAATTTTGGAATCATTTATTCTATTGCATCTTATTTGCCTCCAGTAATTTGCAAAGTGACATAAATCCAAATCAATTGACTTGATCTCTAATCCAAGCGACCCTAGATTTATAGCAATGGTGGCTGGCAACAGTTATCTGTCCAAAGGTAGGACCATCTGAAGTCATCTCCTCATAGTGACACCTTTAAAAACACCCCTGAAAATGCTGAGAAATGTTTATTCCCCCACACATCTGCTTCCTCTCACTCTTCTTTCTCTCCTCTTCAATATGATGGAAATAATATCTAGAGATGCTTTATCAATATGTTATGATCATTCACCAGCATCTTTTGTTGTTGCCATGGGAACAACTATGCTTTCAAAAGAAATGAATAAGGCTTCAGTTAGGGTAGAAATTGGGTTGGGCAGATAATGCTGATGAAATAAAAAAGATGCAGGATGTTTGTGCCTGAAGGAGAATGAGACATAAATCAGCAATTAGGTGTTTTGTCTCACTACTGCCTATGAGGACACGACATCTAATCTACACCCATTTGTGTGAGCTGCTAACACACTGAACCAACAAGAGAGTCATTTTATGCCCTGATTGGTCTTTAATCTTTCTCATCCACATCAGACTTCTCATTCATCTGATTCTAACCTGAAGATACTCATGTTTAACCAGTCAGCAAATGACCAGGCTGCAGTCCCTCCAGCAAATATAGACAGTTTCATCTTCCTGGGTTATGTGTCAGATCCGCGAGTTTCTACTTGGGAGATTGCATTGTTCAAGGATCCCAGGGAAAGGTCTCTACTATAGGACATGGTGTCATGCCCCAGGGTGCTGTGCTCCTCAGCTCTGAATGTGACCAAATCCTCAGAAAGGCTACTTGGAAGGGGAGAAAGCTCATCTCACCTCAAGGAGAAAAAGTACACCAGCCACAGTTGCTTAACCCAACCCTTTTTACCTGTGGTAGCATCAGGATATGTAGGTTGGAGGAGATCTGTTCATTTCATGATTGCTTGGAGGAGGGAGGGAGGAGGGAAGAGAAGAAGGAGGGGAGATAGATAGATAGATAGATAAATAGATAGATAGATAGATATTTTGATCAACCAGTAAATCATGATTAATAAAAACCCAGAGAGAGAAATTGGGGTTCAACCTGAAGATCCAAAAATCCAAAAAGCAACACAGCCAGTCACTGGCTCCTTCCTCTACCTCAGTCTGAAATGGCCATTCTGCATCCAGGAATCTCAGAATGGGACTGAGTCTGAGAGCTGTCTCTTTCCGTTTTATAATCCTCTCTAGAGCTGGGATTAAAGGTGTGCACCACTGGGTTTAAAAGCATGCCCTACCTGCTTTCTATGGCAACTAGTTTGGCTACTGGGATTAAAGGTTTGTGTCAACCACCGCCTGGTCTGTAAGACTGACCAGTGGGACTGTTTTACTCTCTGTTCTTCAGACAAGCTTTATTTATTAAAATACAATTAAAATGCCACAACAAACCAGTATAAGGCCAGTAGTCTTTCAGCTACAAAGTCTTTTTTATCTTGGCCTCCACTAGAAGGTGCTGCCCACATTCGGGGTGGGTCTTCCCACATACATCAAGGCAGTCAAGACAATTCTTCAATGGATGCTTCCAGTCAGTCAGGTGACTCCAAGTATCTCTAAATTGACATTTAAATCCAACCACCATGGATTACTTGATGAAGTAACTGGTAAACTGATTTAATTAGTTGATTAATCAATCACCATGGGTTGTCAAACTTAGAAAATTAACAAAAAATTAAACCTTGAAAGAGGAGAACTGCAAACAAAGGCAATTTGATGGAGAGATACAAAAAATTAGGCAGT
Organism: Alexandromys fortis; assembly: GCF_014885135.2. Lineage (NCBI taxonomy): Eukaryota > Metazoa > Chordata > Mammalia > Rodentia > Cricetidae > Alexandromys > Alexandromys fortis. Next base: position 4,564,176 of record NW_026067942.1, on the reverse strand, counting down.
AATTTGGGGTCCTAATTAATTATAGTGACGTTGTGTTACTTGGTCTCTGAGTAAAGAGTATGTGTGTGCGCGTGTCTATGTGTGTCTGTGTATGTGTGCATGCCTATGTGTGTGTACATTTGCATTTACATGCATGTTTCGTGTGAACTGACAAGAGTTTCTGTTGTGTGTGTATATATGTGGTGTGTATGTTATCCCATGGTGTGGGTGCAGTACACATTTACTTACGTAGGTTCATGTACAGGTGTGCGTACATATGCACAACACTGAGCAAGACATCGACAGGAGGTGTCGCCACTGAGTATGTTGAAGAGTGTCTCTTTGTCTCTGGGATTCCCTTTCTCTGCCTCCCTCATGCTGGGAATACAGGCATGCTGCCATCCTTGCTGAGCTTTAGTGTGGGTCCTGGGATCTGAACTCCAGCCCCCATGGTTACAAGCCACACACTTTACCTGCTGAACCATCTGTCTCTGCCAAGCACTTACCTGATAAGCCATATCCCCATGAGCAAGAATTTCTTTTTTAAAAGATTGGCATTGAATGCAAATTTGGAATCAGCTAAACATGGAGGTAGTAACATTTTTTTTCTATCAGTGAAACAGCTTCATTGGGCTCATACAGAGCCCCATGCTGGACTGGATGAATTGTCTGTCTTGGCCTCTGTATCATTATCAGGTCCCCATGTGAGATGCTGAAGGGATCTCATATCTTTTCTGAATGCCAAAATTTTCTGTCACAATCTAAACTTCGAAGATGCCGTTCCTGCTGCTGTTTATTAGAAGGTGGCCTTGAGAGCCCCCTGAGATAAAGACTTCCAAAGGACACGAGTGTCTCCAATGTCTCCTAAATGAGTATCGAAACAATTCAAATTCCACAGTTTTTTTTCCTTCCTCAAGTTAGTCGGCTGCACCTGAAATTTTTGTCCTTGGACCCTTTCTGAAAAAAAACTCAATTTTGATCTTATTTAGTTTGGCCCTGAATAGAAAGTAAAATATTCTCCTTGGAATGTTATTCAAAGTGATCTGTGTGTTTGCGATAGTTCTGGGCTCCTACCTAGGAAGGGGAATTTTTATTCGTTGCCCATGAGTGCTTCTGTAAGAGTGCTGTACGTGCTTGCTGGGATTCGTCTCCTGATGGCCAGTCACTTGAAGCAATTACTCGGCTGAAGGACTTGCTGCTAACAAAAAACAGGCATTCGTTATACCGTGAAGGCAACTCTAGAATGTACCCCTGGAATTCTACAGCTTCCTGTGAAATGGAAGTACATATTTAATAATTCGAGACATCATGGAGAGGCCTGGCCTATCATGAGTTGGTTACAATAGAGGAGTAATTCACAAATGTTAAGCTATCCTTGTGCGTGTCAATCCAGGGCACAGCCAGGGGGATTGGACCTGATGACTTCTCCTCTGCGGTGTCTGCAAATGTCTGTCAATACACGCCTGTGGTATGGGAAATGTAGTTCGAGAACTAAAGAGCTTCTCATTTTGTAGATAGGAGCCAGGGCATGGAAAGAAGCATGTATTGGGGCTGGAGAGATGGCTCGGCAGTTAAGAGCACTGGCTACTCTTACAGAGAGCTGAGTTTAGTTCTCAACACCCACGTGACATCTTAGAACAGTCTATAACTCCAGTTCCGGGAGGTCAGGTGCCCTCTTCTGACCCCATGAGTACCAGGTGCACATGTGGTACAGTTACATACATGTACAGGCAAACAGCCACACACATAACATACAAATCTTTCCTAAAAGTCGTGTGTCATAGTAAATACAAATCTTTAAAGAGTGAAATATAGACACATGTATATTCATGTATTTAAATCTTAAAGCAATCACAGTTTAATATTTCCAGGCATTCTGTGAATGTATGAGAATATTGAGCTAGGAGAGACTTTATTTTCTGATATAAATTACTCCTCTGTTGTTCATGGTTCCAACGTCGAAACCTCATGGACAAATGGCTATGTGTAGCATAGTGAGGAAAAGCCTGCCCTCTGTATAAATAAATCCAGTTTTTGTTAAATGTGACCATAGCCGAAGGCTTGGACGAGATTTTTGAGTCTATGAAAGTATGGATCAATTTTATAATGATCAGGCATGATGTTCTGCTTTTATATTATATTTAGAAATATATAATTAAAATTAAGGTAATATTTACACAGAACACATTGGTAAGTTTTAGAAAATTTAAAGAGCTTTCTAAGCAACTAGTTTCTCTACTGAGCTTTCACAAGTATGTGGTTTGGGTCGACCCTCCCCCACCTCCTCCTCTCCCTGTCTCCCTCCCCTTCCCACTTACAAGCCTTCCATTGTCCCCTAGTCTCAGTTCCTGAAGGGTTTCCTCTCTCCACTTTATGTTATACATGTTCCATTGCCGAGCCCACCCCTTCCTCCCTCTTTCTAGGCGCTCACGTAAAAGATGCTTTGGGGCTTTATCATGTGACATAACTCCAAGTGTTAGTATTCTAGTCTGCACCCCTCAGCTCCCCACACATACACCAGAATCACATTTGGAGAGGTTGACTCTCCCACAGGCTGACTCGCTCACATGAAGCTGTCTCTGCCTTTTCCCAGGACAGGAAGGCACTACCGTGAGCTGTCATACCAAGGAGAAGGGCAGGGTCAGGGTCAAGGTAGCCCATGCATCTTCCTGTAAACATCCATGATATTGAAACTATAAAAACCAGGGGAGACACGGAAAGTGTCACCTGCCATGGGAAATGTCTTGTCACCCAAGAGCCATTCTCAGTGTGTTGTACTTGAAGACTTTCTTTTTCCAGTATGCTCTTCTCAGATAGTTTGTTCTTAACCATCCGTGCTGAGCACTGCATCCTTGAGAAAGCACAAGACCCTTGAAAACGCTTCTTTAAATCACAAATTTGAATGTGGAACATGGAATTCAAATGTTAGATCACCAATTTGAAAACGGTGAACATAAAATTTGATTTAAACTCAATTAGATGAAAGATTTATTTAAGATCACCATGTAACCGTCTTAATTTATCATTAACCAAAAACACCCTAGGACTCTGGGCATTGGTCTTATATAATAAGTTCTTATAATTTCAGAAATATCTGCAACACTGTCCTTTTGTTTTCTTGTTTTTTTTTGTTTTTGTTTTGTTTTGTTTTTGAGGCAGGGTTTCTCTATGTGGCCCTGGCTGTCCTGGAACTAGCTCTTGTAGACCAGGCTGGCCTTGAACTCACAGAGATCTGCCTGCCTCTGCCTCCGAGTGCTGGGATTAAAGGTGTGCGCCATCTTGGCCCCACTGTCCTATTTTTAAAAAATTTTTTAAACACACACACACACGGACATGCCTATATGGATGTTTTGATATCATATATGTCCATGTGTTATGTGTGTGCCTGATGCCTTTGGAAGCCAGAAGAGAGGATCAGATCCTTGATGGGGAAACTCTATCAACCAATCACATCTAGTTAAGGTGTGGCTACCTGTGGCCCAGGTAGAAAAACTGGGAAGACCCAGGTGCACTTTCTGCGCACAGATCCCGCTGGATGGATAGGAAGTTGGACCTCCCATTTTTGTAGTGTGAACTTCCCCTTATAACCATTAAAATATAATTGTTATTCTTGAGCTGGTTTGGTTATTTATCATACCGACCTAATTGGCAACCAATCCCCTGGAACTAGAAGTGTGGTGTGTGAATTGAACTTGGGTTCTCTGCAAAAGCAGTTAGTGCTTTTAACCTCTGAGCTTTCTCTCACCCCACAAGAACTTTGTCTCTTAAATTTTTGATCTTTGGCTGTTGCCTAAGACTTGTCCGTATTCCTAAGAGTCAACAGTATACAATACCACTGTCACCTGAATGGCTGGGGTCTTGCAGTTACTGTTTGTGGCCAGATCATCTATTTCCTCATAGTGCTTTGGTTTCAGAGAGAGGACATGTATTATTTCCTTACGAATATAAAACCAATTGTCTGGGTAGCTGGCTTAGTGGGTAGCAGTGCTTGCTGCATAAGCCTGAAGACTTGAGTTTTAATTGCCAGTATCAACCTAAAACCTCTGGGCATGGTGGCACGTGCCTATATTCCAGCACTGAGTGGGACGTTAGAGGGGTAGGGAGCGGAGGCTGATCAATCTCCAGGAGCTCGCCAGCATAGTCCACATGGCAAGCTTTAGGTTGAATGAGAGACCCTGTCTGAAGGGGAAAAGGCAGAGCATGATAGGGCATGAGCCATAGGCATGCTCACACATGCACACGACACACACATATGCACAAGCCCAACAAACAAAGCCGTACAAAAAGAGAGCTCTTAAGCGGGCATTGCACTGTTGGTTTAAACAAGATACAGCAAAGCACGCTCGAATCACCCTTATGTTGGCAGGAAAACTCTTAGGAGCTTGTGTGGCTTGCGGATGACAGGGTCACACTCCTCTGTCTCCTGGGTGAAGAACTTTCCATTTATTGGGTGAAAGTGAAAGGTTTGCCTTGTTTTCATAAGGACCTGAGTTCAGTCCCCAGAACCCGCTGGAAAGACATAGTAGAAAGCACTATGACCCCATCTCTGGGGAGACAGACAGGAGGACACTTGGGGGTAAATAGCCAGCCAGTCTAATCTAGTCGGTAAACTCCAGGCCAAAGACTCAGCCTCAGAGTAGGCACATTGCATTTCCAAGGAACATACTGGATGTTGTCCTCTGGCCTCCACATGTACATGCACATATGCTTGCATACATTCTCACAACTGCACACACATGTACACCTGCAGGCATACACACAACTGCACCTATTATTAGTGCTACCAGACACTATGAATAATGATGGAATTCCAGTGTAACGGTTTTCCCGAAATTCATTTAGAAAATGAAACCTGGATTAGAACAATAATATGATAGTTACCTGTGTTACCCTGTGAAAAAATCTGTTAAAAAGTAGCATCCACCCCATGTTTTTAAGTCAGGGGATGCCAGAGGGGGAATTTCTTGACACCGTGGAGATAGAAGAATCAAGTTCAATTGCTGGAAATTCATTACTTCCAGAGACTTTGTTGGCCATTAGCAGGAGAGGAGGAACACACATGACTAAGCTGTTGGGAAGACCACATGTGACACCTCACAGTGCCCAGTGAGCCCCGCTGAGTTTCTTACATGTCAAGCCACTGCTGCTACACCTGCCCCCATCCCGTTCCCATCCATATTCATGACATCATTGAATGAAGCCTTGCGCTTGAGGCAACCACAGGCTAGAGTTTGCAATACTGTTTGGGGGATGAAGTTAAGACATGCCTGTGGTAGATAATCTTGATGATCAATTGTAGCAGAGTGAGAAATGCCTGAAAATTAGGGAAGCATACCTCTGGGCATTTCTGGAGAGGATTCATGGAAGAGGTAAAGCCTGTCTTGAACGTGGGTGCCAAGGGCCCATGGGCAGGAATCAGAATGGAATGAAGGGGAGACAGGGAGACAGTGCTTTTCTATAGACACACTCTCTCTCCCTCTCCCTCCCCCCTCTTTCTCTCCCTCTCTCTTGCTCTCTCTCTTTTTTCTCTCCCTCTCTCTTACTCTCTCTCTTTCTCTCCCTCTCTCTTGCTCTCTCTCTCTCCCTTTTCCTTCCTGCTCCCTCTCTGCTTGCTGGCTTCTATGAAAAGATGGACTGAAGTGTCCAGAATCCTGAACTCAAATAAACCCTCCCTTCCTTACATTGCTCTTTCGAGGAGATGGAAGACTGACACAATGCATGTTTAGGTAGAAAAGGGTTGTGAGATAATCTGTCATATTTTAAAACTCTCTTTATTTTCCTTCAGATCTATGTTACTTTTGTTTGAATTATACCTGGAGGCTGGGGAGAAGCAGGAAGATCTTTGTAAGTCATAGGTACTGAGGCTCTAAGTACTAAGGATCAGGTGGAGGTCAGAGCAGATCTATACCGTCTTGGCTATGTGGGACCCATGGGATGCTAATGAGAAACAAATTCCTTTCCTTCCACAGTCTATGGTTGTGTGCTAGGAGTTGTGACATTTGCACACTGGTTACATCATTGGATTACCAGGTGGACCTGGTTTTCAGCCACTGAACACCTCTGCACCCCCCCTATAGTAGTCCATGCAGTTGACTTCCTATTTCAATTAGTCCAGGAGAAGTGGAACAGAGGGACCAGGAAGGAGCAGCCTGCACAAAGTAGTAGAAGGAAGAGCTAGAATAGAGAAGAGAGGGTGGAAGGCTGGAGAAGAGAAACCGAAGGAAGGCAAGGAGAGAAAGGAGGTGAGCTGAGGCCTGGTGGGGGAGGGTGATGGCCTGATGAACACAGGAGCTCAGGAAGCAGACTAGCTCATTCTCACGCCTTGGCTCTGATCCTCCCTGCCCTGGCCTGGGCAAGCTGCTTCTTCTCCCCAAGTCCACAGTTCCCTACCGAGAGACTTAATCATAGCTTTTGCCCCAGAAAGCTGTAAGACATTATTCAGACTGTAAACACCAGGTTAGCGCTCGATAAACGGCTAATGCAATCAGAGCGTTCGAGCAAAGCACCTATGCTGCGAGAGGGTTTGGGCTTAGATGGTCTCCTTGTACACCAGGGAAGGAGACATGTTATGCTGAATAGCAGAGGGGATTTAATAAATACATTGGAAAGGGGGGCTCATAAAGGGTCCCGTGACCACTGATATGAACCTAGGTAGAAAGTCGAAGAACTCGGTTGCGTGACAAGAGCTCTCGGCGCCATCACTCAGTTCCCGTCAACACGTGCCCGCACCCTGTCAACACGTGCCTGCACCCCGTTTCACCCACTGTTGTCTGCAAGGTGGTGCAATAAGCCATTAACCCTTATAACCTCCAAAGGGACCATTCTCGCTCCTGTAATGTGAACTGCTCCAGCGGGCTGCCTCTCCATCACTGATAACTGCTTTCATCTTGGGGAAGTCCACCTTGGCTGCCAGGTCCCCAAGGTTACTGCAGGTTTATGATGGTGATTCTGTGTCTTTAGGCTGTGAGGGGGATCAGAGAGGTTACGGGTCACTGTGTACCTAGGCAGACACACCTCATTGACCAACACGCTCACGTGCAGAGGGAAAGCAAGAATTTGACCCTCAGACACCAGTGTGGGCAGAAGTGCCCGGCATTCGTCCTGCTTTTTGCTTTCTTGTTGACCAAATGAGGAGCCACTGCCTTCAACAGAATCAGCTTTGAAGGATCTGTGCCATTAGCAAAGAGGGCAATGAAGAAGAAGATGATATTGATATTGATAAGGGTAAAGATATAAAAATAACCGTCATAGTTTTTAGCTCGACACAAACCTAGACACATCTTGGAAGACACAGTCTTGACCGAGGAATTGCCTCCATCATATTGACTGGTAGCCATGTTTGTGGGCATTTTATTAATTACTAATTGATATAAAAGGGCCTAGATCACTGTACTCTCCCTAGGCAGGTATGACTGGACTATATAAGAAAGCCGGCTGAGTAAGTCAAGGCAGACCCGTGAGCAGTCTTTCCCCATGATTTCTGCTTCAGTTCCTGCCTCCAGCTTTCTGCTTGAGTTCCTGCCTCGGCTTTCCTCAGTGATTCACTCTAGCTTCTAAGCCAGATAAGACTTTTCCTCCCCGGGTTGGTTTTGATTGGTTGGTTTTGATCACAGATCCCAAAGTAGAATAATAATTGTGAAAGTCAAATTAAAATGGTTAATGAAATAATACAAGGAGATCAAGAAGAAACTTGGGACTAGGGGGTAGAACAGGAGAGTGTGGAGATCAAGGAAGGAAAGGAAAGGGTTGGAGAGATGGCTCAGTGGTTGTTCTCACAGAAGACCTGGGTTCAGTTCCCAGCACCCAGGTGGCAGTTCATAACCATCTGTAACACACCAGTTCCAGGGCATCCAGTGCCTCCATTAGGTACTAGGCTGTCGTCTGTCTGTCTGTCTGTCTGTGTATCTATCTATCTATCTGCAAAATAAATACTCGTGCACATAAAACAAAAATTACAAAAAAACCCCCATAATTTGTTTTTAAAGGCCAGACAGGATTACCTAGAAACATTTGCTTTTGAACGCCAAAGTCCCTTGACTGTGACATTGCCCTCTGCCCTCTTCCACAATCCATCCCTATCTCTACCTGTACCCTTCCACCAGATAAATATTTGCCATTTTACCCACCTACTGTTCTGTCTGGGAACTTTGTGACATTTTCCAGATTCCTTCTCCCTCGTAGGAGGGGCAGCTGCACCCCATACTTGGGTCTCTGTTGGTGGGAACTGAAAGTCCATTGAAGACAGAGCAGACCCGGCAGCTCTGAGAACGGAAAGGCATCTAAGTCAACCCCTCTCAAGTGCAACGTTCCTGATTCTCCTTTTACCTGTCAACACCTTCTGTTCACTTTCCCTCCGACATACACGTCAATCCCACCTGTCACGTGCCTCTTCTCTACCGTCTCAGCTTTACCTAGATTTCTACTTTCTGCTTCCATTTCAGTCCCTTAAATACTTTCTCCAAAGACAAAGTCTTCATCCTCCTGCCCCCAACCCATGAACCTCTCTAACAGCCTCCCCATTGTACAGTGGATAAAAGCCAGGCTTTTTTCTTGCTCATGAAACCCATATACCCCTCCCCACAGCCTAGCCTTTCCCTCTTCCTTCTGCTTTTCTCTTGCAATCTGCCCTCCAGGGACACTGAAGACGTTTGCTTTTCTCCACGTTCCTTGCCTATCCAAGCTTTGTTCCTTTCCCCTTTAGGGCCGTTTCTTTCTTTGTCTGTCTGGTGATTTCAGTCTCTCTTGTATCTTCGTCCTGAGTGGCTTTAGTTAAAAACTATGCTCTGGGGGCTTCAAATCACTGCTCCATGTAAAAAGTCACCCAGCATCTTGGATCACACAGCATGCTCTTGCTTCTTTACACAGGCATTTGTCCCGTGTGTGTGTGTCGGGGGGATAGGTAAGTGTGCATGTTTCTCCGTACCTAGACTGTAGTCTCCAGGGGGAGCAGAGATTTTACTCATACTGTCAACATCTTTCCTCATTGGTCAGAAATATGTCAAGCACATAATATGAACTCAGTTATTATTGCAGTGAACACTGCTAAATGGGTGATTCAACCTTTGAATACAGAATCTTCATAGCATTATGTGAGAATATATACACACACATATATTACACTATATTATGCATATAAATATTATATACATATAATATACAATATATGTTATACTATGTCTATTCATACATAATAAATATAAATAAATAAAAACTTTTAAAAAGATTGTTATATAAATATAAAGTATCAGTTTTATTATGGCTGCAAAATAAGGTCATAAAACAAATTAGTGGCTCTAAGAGGCAGAAAGACTCGAGAGAGAAAGGACTTTCTTTCAGGATCTTTTAGCTTTCACTGAAGAGTTGGAAATGTCAGGTCTGGCCAAACCTCATCATGGAATGTGACTAACAGATAATTGGTTACAGAATAGAAAAGATAAGAGACAAGTTCACAGTTTTCAACTTGAGACAGAGGGAAGAAAGAGTAAAGGGAGAGGGCAGAGAGTCGGTGCGGTGTTCTCTCTGGTCTGAACCCCAACGGTAGATGTGTTTTACCCAAGGCGTAAGGCCTTCCTTCCCTACAGCAAGTCACCTCATACAGAGAGGGCCAAGGCAGCACGACAAGGCTTGAGGGCTCCATCAAGGGGGACATGGACGTCAGCGTGGCCAAACATTCGGTGTCTATATTATCCCTAGAACCTCACCTCAGCTTCCTGCAGCACAGGCTCTTAGAAAGAGCCAGCAGGACTGCCCCACGGGGCAGAGATGCTGGGAATCTGCAGGAACAGCCAATAGAAGCCTTCAGGTGGGGCCTGCGCTTAGCTCATCACAGAGAAGGGCGCAGGTGAAGTGACCAGAGAAGCCAAGAAATGTCCAGCAGAGTGGTCCAGGATGCTCACTCTGAGTGTCGTCGTTAATAGCCAACAAAGAAAGAACCTGACCCCAGCAGGCGCTGTCTTCTGCCAGTGCCAAGAGATACCGCAAAGGTCTCCTCCCTGCTTGGTCATATTTGAAGGGGTCCAGGAAAGAGAAGAATGAGAAACAAAGCGTAAATGTTTCCAAAGTTCAGTTAGCACCAAGGTGTGTGGTACGAGTTAGCAGCTTAGACGGACTTTTAAATTCATCAGACCCTAAAAAATGTTCTATGACGTTCTATACCATGTAACAGGAGAGCCATGAGGAAGTCCAGAGTAGTTTAACCTAAATCATGAGTCTGTATTTATCTACACATCTGTGGTTTGCTGTATGACCTATTCTATGGTGTTAAGCTAAAATACAATCTTTCCAACGCCTTGTGTATTCAGTGAATCATAATTGCTGTCTCTCTAGAGAATATGAATTTAATTATGCTAGCACTTGGTGCTTGGAAGATGGCTCAGTGGTTAGAGTGCTGGCTGCACAAATGTAAATGCTGGATGCAGAGCGTGGATGCACAGCACAGCAAGGCTTTGACCTGAGGCACAGCACATGCATGGCCTTGACCTGAGCTCTCTATGGGATAAGGGAGATGGGGAGGGACAATCCCTGCAGCCTACTTCAGATGAGGCATGACTCAAGGTGTTCTCCAACCTCTGCCCTTGTGCCATGGCAAAAACATGCCCACACCCATACACACGAATGCTCACACACTACACACACATACTAACTTCAAATTCTTGAATAGGTTGTCTAGTTACAGAAGACGTGACTGTTAGGAAAATTTGAGCCCATCACTGTGCATTGATAGAAATCTATAGATACTTTGAGAAACAGTGATAGTGTTTATATAATACACACATGGACCACATGACTTTGACCATGACTCTAATAATAGATGTAAACTTAGTACTTTTTCTGTGAAAATACTTCTGTTTATACATAAAACTTTGCATGTTATCCAATCAGTCCAAAAAAGGTAATATGTTGTCTAGCTTACAAGATACTGGAATTTTACTATGGCTAGATTTGTTATAATGACTAATTAAAATATCTCTATTACATTTATTTGTTGGGTGGGACAAGCACATGCCACAAAAGTAAATGTCACAGGATGGCTTAGAGTTGCTATCTCCATCACTATGTCGGTCCCAGGGATTGAACTCAGGTCCTCAGACTTGGCTGCAAGACACCTTTGCTGAGACATCTCATTGAGTCCCTGTCACCCTGAGCAACCTTAGATAGTATGTCTTCTGCTTCCCCTCACATATTCGGAAGCACCGGCTTTCAGCTCCCATATAAAAGGACTAAACTGTAGCTCCCTTTAAAATGTGAAATTCATTTTGCATTTTACAGATTTTATGAAATTCAACATGAGATAGTCTCAAATGTGCATAGCTCCTTTCTCCAGATTGAGCTTATGCCTACCTGTGAAAAGGCTTCTGCTGTTTTGCCTTGGTTTTTGTCCAGAAATAAAGCCCAGTGAGTGTTTCTATATTTAAAAGTTAAATTTTTTAAACCTCCAGACAAAGAATAGTACTAATTGCTTTATTGGCATGAGGAGCTTGTGGTTCAAAAGTATTTCGTGCAGGTTTGAGGAAGAAAGAAAGAAAGAAAGAAAGAAAGAAAGAAAGAAAGAAAGAAAGAAAGAAAGGACAGACCTCCAATGCTATAGTCTTAACCAATGTATGAATAAGTCCTAGGGATTAAGGCACTAGCACTGACACTTGGAGCCTTCCTATAAAAATATTTTAAAAGTTCCTGTGGCTAATAGAGTGGATTTGAAAAGGAAGTGAGTCCCTTCAAAAATATTCCAGAGGTATGATTTTTCGCTAATAAAAATAGTTGTCCTTGGAATGAGTTTTAATGACTGAGAATCAGCTGGAATTATTGGGGCACAGGCTCTGGAAATGATGGTTTAAAATTGCCTGAAATTACTGGGGCGCAGGCTCTGGGGATGGAGATTTGGGAGCTGGTGAAGGGGGATAAAGACTCCTTAGAGGGTGGAGGCGTGGCTAGGTTGGTAAAATACTTGCACAAAGACCTGGATTTTGTCCCCAGTATCCCCATCAAAAGCGGTCATAGTGTCACCTCAGCACTGAGGGATCCCTGGAGCTTGTGGGCCAGTGCAACTGTATCAGAGTGTTGCAGGTTTTCTGAAAGATTCTGTCTCGGTAAGATAAAGAATGGCTAAGAGACACCTGGCTTTTTTACTCCTGGTCTGTGAATACATGCACTAACACATGTACACCCCCACATTCATGTGCAAACACACACACACACACACACACACACACACACACACACACCAGTAGGAAATAGAAGAATTATCGGTGAATTTAATTTATTTACTTTAAAACGGAACACATCTTGGTGTTTTAGACATTTTAATTAAACACTGATTTCATATAGATTATTAATGAATTAGAACACAGCTTTTGAAGAGTTGTGAGCCTAATAGTCCAGGCCCACAGTCTTCCACCTCGCACAATGATGATAGTACTGTGTTCCCTTCATGAGCTGGCCAGTGCATGGCTTTCATTAAATCCTGTACAGGTCTCTGACAGAGTTAATTGCCTAAGTCTGTTCAAAAGGCCAAATTACTCTTAGGGAATAAAAACATTATGCTGGAGACCAGAGATGCAGATAAGCATCCGGGCTTTAATTTAAAGAGAAGAGATGAGTTCTGTGCAGGAAACAAAGACAGTCGGTCTGAGTCTGAAGGCCTACAACTAGTTTTCTTAAAAAAGTGTACAATGCTGGATGGATTTAAACCCCTTAAGATATGAATAAGGCATTGTGAGCTCAGAAGACAGGCCTGGTGACATGAAAGTCCCTGGACCGTTGCACAAGGCTGGATGTTGACGTGTAGCTGAGACACACTGGAGACACAAGGTCACTCTCTGAGCTGGTAAAGCTGTCAGCTTGGCACACACGGTAAATACACATCATCCTGCTACGCATTCATGGTAGGGGTGGACTAAAGTTTATCACACGTCAAGGAGGTTGCTTAGACCATTGTGCAAACAGTATCAAAGGGCAAAAGCCGACCCCCCCCCAAATATTTTCATGGTCTTTTAAACAATTTCTTATCTCCAGTTCATATTCACCTTTTATATAATCATCACAATACTCATTTCTAAACTTATCTTAAATTATTTTTTATAGTTATGTGTGTGTGTGTGTGCATGCACATACACATACATACACCAGTGTCAGCACTGGGCCTTCAAATGCACACACATGTGTCAGTCGTCTCCATCTTCCACATGTGAACCTACCCACCTTCAAACATGCATGCGTGCATGTCTACACGCCCCGTGTACATGTGCATGCAATAAAGAGGAAAGAAGACCAATGCCATCTTGGTAAAGTAAGAAAGAGAGGATGAAGTCGATGGTAGGTGGGGTCCAGCAAATTCCTGACCTAAGAAGAGAGATGCGCTACTGCAGGCAGAGCAGGAGGGAGCTTTGAAGGTGGCGAGTACACTCAGCCAGATAGATGTGGGTCAGGAAGGAGCAGAGCTTAGGGGAGGGGCCTGGAGCACCCACAAGCTACTGCCTGGGGAACAGTAAGTCATTTAGTACGAGGCTGGAAACTGTGGTCATGTGATAGTGAGGCAGACTGCGACGCTCAGGGAACGTGCAAGTCAAGGTTTACTTGCCGGTAGCTTCAGTTTTCTCCCAAAGCTGTGCAAAGTCACCGAGACACGGTGGTGAATTCATAGTCTCACCGCGGCGGGGAGAAAGGCTGAGAAACAGATGTGGTAGAGACTCCTGCAGGGATCTGGGTGAAACATGGTAAGGTCCCCTTGCCTCCTCAGCCCACCTGTATCTCCACGGCTGCCTGTTCAGATAGTCCTTCCACATTCTCTGCAGAAGGCCTCCTTCAGCTGCACCTGCGCTGTGGAGCAGAAGCAGCCACCACCAGGAGACCTTGCGCGCTAGCTGTCTGCTCCCACCTCTGGAAGGGCGATGCATGGACCTGGGCACGTCTGAATGGCTGGCGAATCAGTCAGAAGAGCCACGTGTGGTTTTTCTAGGCGGCTCCTCACAGAGGAAGGAGCACAGCTGTGGTAATTGTTAGAACTCCGGAGACAGGAATCCAAGCAGCAATGAAGAAGGAGAGAGCCCAGGTAGAGATGCCTCCCTTCACAGTATCTTCAGAGGAGACTCTGACATTCACAGATGCTCAGTTGTGTACATGTCAGAGTGGAAAGTCGAGGGGCAGCAGGCGCTAGGGTGTCTGCCAAGGTTTGACGGATGGATTTGCTTGAGCAGAAGTTTAAAGTCTGAGAAGCAATTTGATATGTGTATGTCATGGCTGGTGTGCATGACAAGACCGAGGACGTTATCAATGGTTGATGAAAAATTTTAGCATTTTTCATTCATCATCTACTTAAGTTATATGGATTAATTTGTGGTCATAGAATGAGAATTAGAGGCGTAAGATGAACCATTCAAACTGAAATATTTTTACTTGATTGAGATGACACTGGGTCGAGTTTGGTAAAGGCTTATGTGCTGTGAAGAGGTACTACAATAAACATATGAGCATGTGTACACATGTAGCATACATGTATATGTGTGCAAGTGTGCATATGTGTGCATGTGTGAATAGGAACATGTGCTTGTCAGGGTGCATGTGGCATATGTGTGTCTCTGTGTGTGTATGTGAATGGGCATATATGTGTATACTCAATTTGGATCCTACCAATGTCAATAGGTGACCGGCTCTCACATGATTCAGGAACGTGAAACTGTTGAAGGGAGTATGAACTCAGCATCACCTTGGAGCTGAGGCTGCAGAATCCATGTCTAGAATGCTTTTTGCCTCCCTGGCTGATTGCAGCAGGCTTGGACTTGCTCACAATTCCTGGAGGAGTCAGCTCTCAAGCACAGACCTGCTCTAGGGCGGGAGGCAGAAAACTCAGTAGTCCTTGCCTGCTCTGGCACAGCTGGAACCTGGCGGGGAAGAAGAAGTCAGTACTACTCAAAAGGACAGACTCCGTGGGCTTGAGACAGAGCCGCTCTGCTTCACCCTCCAGGTCAAGTCCTGGGACCTCATCTTGTGTAACGCTATCATTTGTATTGAAACTCCTCTCTACCTTCAGGTGTATAGCATTTCCTCTTCCTGCCAATAACCCTGAAGCACTCCCTTTTTTTTCTGGTTTCTGTGAGATGTGAAGTTTCAAACAACATGATGGCTAGTTTTGATTGATAACTTGATTGGATTAGGAAACATTCTGAAGATTGACCATACCCACCCCTGCATGTGTCTGATGGGGTTTCCAGAGCCCTTCGATATAAGAGCTCTGACCTAGTCAGAAGATCAACTTCTTCATGGAATCATTTTATTAGCTTTATTGGGGGGTGGGGAAAGGGAGAGATTGGCCTATCAGTGTAAAGTACGTATTGGGGACATCTTGCCCTGGCTTATACCTGTCTCCCCCATTCTCAATATTTCTTGCCCCATGAGAGATAAAGAAACTCTTTGTGGCCCCCTCCACCAACCATGGTATTCTGCCTCTCATGGACTGAGAAACATGAAGCCAAGTAGGCACAGACAGAACCCTTGGAAACTATAGCCCAAAAACCGAGCCTTTCTTCTCAAGTTGTTCAAAATATTCATTCACAGAGATAACAAAAAGTAACTGATCAGGACAGACAAGGTCATTGTTTAGTCTGAGGAGTTATAGGGAAAGCAAAAATGATAAAGATGTAAAATGTTTCGGTATTCCAGCATGCTACTTATTTAAAGTAGATTTAAATTGGTCAATTAAGACTTATATAATTGGGCTTTGTTTTCTTGCCCCCACCCCACTTTACTATTTCCAGCAATTATTTCCTTTTATTTCTCTGTAAAGAGAACTTTCAAAACATGTAATGGGTTTTTATGAGCAATTCTAATCCGTGGAAGCTCTGAGATAAATTCTCTTATTCCTTTAATGGTTTCCATCTCTCTCTCTCTCTCTCTCTCTCTCTCTCTCTCTCTCTCTTTCTCTCTCTCTAAGTCTGGATTCTGTTACATGGGAATCTTCAAGTCTACACACTTGTAACCCAGAAGTGCAGAAAATTAGTTCTTTCATTATTTTTTTTAAAGAACTTTTGATTTATCTTTAGCATTATTCACATTTTCAGTAAGAAAAAAAAATCAATAAAGAGACATATATAAACTAAGCAATATAAAATATAACCATTGAATTATCCACTTACTTAGTAGGGTAAATTATGACTTGGTGTCCTGGTTAGGTTTTTGTTTACTTGTTTGTTTGTTTTGTCAACTTGACAGAAGCTGTAGCCATCTGGACAGAGGAGCCGCAACTGAGAAAACCTTTGATCAGATTCCCTGCAGTTAAGTCTGTAGCTTATTTCTTCACTAATGATTGATACGAAAGGGCTTGGCCCTCTGTGGGCAGTTCCTCCACTGAGCAGGTGACCCTAAGTTGTAGAAGAAAGCAGGCACAGCCTGCTATGTGGAGCAAGTCAGTACACGGCCTTTGTGCCAATTCTTACCTCAAGGCTCCTGCCCTGCTTGAGTTCCCACCCCATCCCTCAGTGATGGATGTGTGACCTGAGAGCTTTGAGCTGAAGTAAACCCTTTCCTCCCAAGTTGCTTTTGGTCCTGCTGTTTCATGAGAGTGATGGAACCCCCAACTAAGACATTTGGTAACTTTTTAATTTCACATTAAACATGTATTAGTCACCTAGGAGCCAAATAGAAAAGGGAAATTTGTCTAGACAAGCAATTTTTGGAACTTGCTAATAAAAGGAATTATCAAGCTTTGCTTTGCAAGTCACGATCCTGCCCTTATGTTGGTGAAATAATGTGTTGATCAGTCTGCTGTGAACAATGTCGACACTTTTGCAGGGGAAGTTGGGAGGAAAAGGAGAGAGAGCATCTCCTTGAAATTCTGAAGAGGATCCATGCCACTTCTTCCTGCCAGTGCCCAGAGCAAGTGTGGCTCCTATTGACTCAGGGCTCCTTAAGATGGGATCCCATGGACCACTATGGACAGTTCAAACCTTTCCCTCATCCCCAGCCCTAAACCCAGGCTTCCAGCTTCTATAGAGAACGTAGTCTAGAGAGCTCTCCAATAGGACCTGATGGCTTGAAGAGGCATGCAGAAACCTTTTTTTCCTTTCTTTGCCTCATGTTCCTACAGATAAGCTTCATTTTCCTAACTTTAGGGCAAGTTATAGTGTGGGGTTTGAGTATAAAATGTCTCCCATAGGCTCACAGTTTGGATACTTTGTTCCCAGCTGGTGGCGCTGTTTGGGGAGGATATGGAAGGAAACATGTCACTTAAGGGATGAGGAAGACACTTGTTTTCTCTCTGCTTCCCAAGTACAGGTGCAATTTGGTGAGCTGGCTTCCTGCTCCTGTTGCCGTGTCTTCCCTGACTCCCTAGTGTCTTTTTGGCCATGACGGACTCTATCCTTCTGTAACTTCAAACTTAAAGGAACCTGTTCTCCTAGTTGCTTGTCTGTCCGTATGCTTTATCACAGTAATATAAAAGAAATTAATACAAGCAGCTTATAGAAAATAACTTTGCTTCAGTTTTGAGCAGGAAAACGTGTATTGTCCTAAGAAAGTTCCATATTCCACAACATGAATCTTGATGACATAAGTGTTTAATGCGAGAGCAAGTGGAAGAGAATTAGAATGCAGATTATAAAAATGTAAAGATAATTTATATTATTTTTGCATACACATATACACATCAGAAAAATCCATCTGGACTCACAGGAAGATGGAGGCCCCCTCCATGAGAGGGCTGAGAGAGAAGGGAGGAGCAGGTGAGCTGGGATGACCTGAGACTCTGGCTGTAATTTTTTCCTGCAAGCATAAAAAACAAAAACAAAAGCAAAAAAACAAACACACAAACTAACAACAAAACAACAACATCAGAAACAAAGAAAATCTATCTGAGACAAATCTGGAAAATGTCCGCAACTTCCAAAATCGAAATTTATGGTCATATTCCAGCTCCTTTCTACTTCTGAAATATGTAACAACTAACAACATGAAAAATGATCTGCTGTTTTCCAGCTTCATCCACGCTGCCTCAAACATTGGAACATCATTACTTAATATTCCATTGTGTCTGGTGGCCACATTTCTTCACCCATTGATTGATACCCAAGTCTTTGGGACTCTTTAAATAGTTGAGTTCATTTCAACAAGAATTTACTGAGAATTTATCACACGTTAGACACTGAGGATAAAACCTGGGGGAGTAAGGTCCCTACCCCAAGCAACTCACTCTCACGGAAGGTAGAGCGTGTTATCAGACCCTCAGTACATCATGGTAATGGCAGTCATGTTTTTTATGATAGTTTCTAAACAGAATAATTGAAGCCTTGGTGATGTTTTTCTAGAAGAAGAAATGTAAGCCAGATTAATGGCTAACATATCATAGTTGTTGGTTTAAAAACATAATTTGTGGGTGCTGGCAAGATGTCTCTTATGTAAGGGTGCTTGCCACTAAGTTTGATGACCTGAGTTTGGGTCCCAGAACCCACATGTTAGGAGGAAAGAATAGGCTCCCACAGTTTCCTCTGACCTCGGCATATGTAACCCCCCCTGCACATTTTAAAATTGATTTTTATATTTAGTCTTTCAACTAACTGCAAAGAAAATAATTTTTAAAGACAGTCTCCCAAAATACAACTGGCTGATGCCCTGGGCAATTTATTTGAATAAAAAATGCACACGTTAGTTGGCATTTCTCTTATGGTCTCTTTCAAATCCATCTTTGGGTTTCATTATAGGTATTTCATGGAAACTCAGGGTGTTCAACGTTACCGTGGTGACTGTCTAACTTTATGAGTTTATCATCCAATGCCTCAAACATTTGCTATCATCTTATGTAAATGAAACAATGGTTATATTTTTATCTGATGCTTAAAATGTGCTATGGGATATAGTCAAGGCCTTTTGTGGAGTTTGAATAAGAATGGCCCCATAGGCTCATATATTTGAATGCTCAGTCATCAGGGAGTTGAACTCCTTGAGAAGGATTAGGAGGCATGGTCTTATAGGAAGAAGAGTGCCACTGGGGGTGGTCTTTGAGGTTTCAAAAGCCAAAACCAGGCCCAGTGACTTTCACCTCCTGCTGCCTGTGGATCCAGATGTGGAACTCTCAGCTGCTTCTCCAGCATCACATCTGCCTGCATGCTGCCATGCTCCCACCATGATGATAATGGATCAGACTTTTGAAACTGTAAGCCAGCCAGCCCCAAGTAAACGCTGTCATTGTAACAGCTGGTGTGCTCATGGAGCCTCTTCACAGCAACAGAGCACTGTCTCAGACAGCTTCTCAACTCCAGATGCAACCTGCAGGTTCAAAGAGACCAGGAAAGATAGCTGCTGTTAAGACCAATGCTATCTGACATGCAATCAGTACATGATCAGAATATAATGGCATATCCAAAAGTGACAACCGTGACTCCAGTCAAAAAAGATCAAAAACAAAAACAGGACAGTTCATTACCAAGAATATTAGGAGTCAGTTTGGAATCTGAGCAATGCAGCTTTGGCACCGCTTCCCGAGAAAATATCAATGGAAAACGCCAAACAAATCTCTTTTTATTTCACCCAATTTTTATTCAAAGGAAAACCACCACGAAATTTAGCATTCCACTGCGGGGAGTAAATATACAAAAACAGGAAGAAAAAGGAAAAGATCACGAAACTGTATTCATAGCTACCCTTAGTGGCTAACAGATTTCTACCAATTGTTAAAAATAGTTTGGTAAATATTTGACAACTGTGTATTAATGAAGATGAGCCTGGTGTGGTTCTGTGGTGGTAGGGACAGGAGAGGGGTCCTTGTGAGCCTGTACAGGGGGAATCAACACACTGCCTGAGTCACAGCCCCTGAGGCATGGTGCACCTGCTGGCCCGGAGCCCACACCCACTCCAGGGCCCTTATTGCTTTCGTATGTTACCACATACATTGGTTCTCCTAGCAACCAGAGAACTATAGTTAGAAAATTTTTATTCTAATTAAAATCCCACTTGTGCAAAAGATTTTTACCTGTGTTCAGAGGACAACTTTAATAGGAAGAAAACGAGACCATCTGTCCAA
Organism: Alexandromys fortis; assembly: GCF_014885135.2. Classification (NCBI taxonomy): domain Eukaryota; kingdom Metazoa; phylum Chordata; class Mammalia; order Rodentia; family Cricetidae; genus Alexandromys; species Alexandromys fortis. The sequence goes on along the minus strand of NW_026067942.1, from coordinate 4,544,192 downwards.
GTCAGGGGACGTTAAGTGACCACCGCAATGGCTGGGGGGACTGAAGACAAGCTGAACACAGGGTAAGGGGCATCTCAAAGAGCTACAGCTTATTCCCTGGGTGACACAGCAAAGAGAAATTAGCCTAAGTGCATGGCAGATGGTGGGGGTGGCCATTTCTAGGTCAGTGATGTCTGTGTCTGGGAGCCCCCTGCACCCACTCCCGACCTTTCTGACAGTACTGGGTGCCACCCACTCAGCCCTTGGTTGTCTCCTGCTAAGGACTTTGTACCATGGAGTATTTGAAAACTTCCCTCACTGTAAGGGGGCTGGTTAACAGTCCCGTGTCCTCTAGCACGGGATGGGTTTTGAGTTCCTCCTTTGGACTGATTATGTTCCAGCTCAAAATATTCATTTGGTTCCTAAGGAAGCTGCTGAGTGTTTTCTGGAGACTTCTGGGACATAAGTGGCCTCTTCCTTTCTGTTTCCCCTTCCTATCTCAGAAGTCTACTTTCTCTCTTCGACCATGATTGCCAATGACGACGGCAGGAGTGGTTAGCGTTTACCCAGCTTGCAACATTTCAGTCACGATGGAAAACAGGTTTTCAAGTCCTTTCTCTCTCTGGGATTACATTAACACAGTGGAGAAGACAGGACTTTCACCTCCCTTTCTCAGATGAGAACACTAAGCCACAGGTGAAGATTGTTTGAGCTGGGACCGAAATCTAGACATTTTACCATCTTCACCCAGTGGGCTGTGCTGGCTCTCGCTAATCTGTTATCACAAGCTCTTGTGAGAATGAAGAACACGGAAGATACACATAGACTCCTCATGTCTCAAAAGAAACAAATTGAATGTTGGTTGATGATAAACATGGTCATGATGGAAGGCATCATTTGGACATTATAAGAACCGTATTCTGTGTGTTTTGGGGTAGTGGTGGTGATATCATTCCTCCCACAAGTGAAACGCGGGGCTGGAGAGATGGCTTGTGGTTAAAAGCTGTGACTGCTTTTGTAGAAGTCCCAGCACCCACATAACAGTTCACTACCACCCATCATTCCAGTTTCAGGGGGGTCTCTCTGGCCTCTGGATACCACATGCATGTGGTACACAGACATATCTGCAGGCAAAATGCCCATAAACAATAAAATAATAAAAACACCAAACATTCAAATATCTATTAGGTGTGCTTAGAAAATGAACTCAGTTGAGGTACCGGCCCTTAGCTAGCCCATTAGCATTTATTTGAGCAGAGAAAGGCAGACACAAAGAGGAGAGCACACAAGGTAGAATATTCCATAAGTGTGTATCAGCATGTAATCAATATAATCAAGTTCACTAGAGATGAACTCATCGATAATTTCACAGAAAAGTTTATTCAAAATGTGTGGTGAGTCGGATGTCTCAAGAAATCTAAACAATTGTAATCTAACTTAAAGTTTTGAAATGCTTTTCCATCTCCTAATGTATGATGAAGTATATGCCACAGAAACTTGGGGGGTCAAACTAAACCTTCCTCATCAGAGTTGGCTCTTACTTCCATCGTGTGTCTGGGATTTTGTAATACAGAAATTGCTGTGTTGGTCCAAGTAGTTTTTCAATGGGTGTTCTGACATTCCATAAGCAAATTTGTATAATTAGCTGTGTTAGTTTGAGTGTGGTGTTGACAGGGCTTGTGATTCTCACTGGGACCGAGAGAAGCCTGTGCCTACCCAGAATCAACACTCTTGCCTGCTCATTACCAAATCATGCCCATTGTCCCACGGAGGCAAACTGTGTTTTGGACCAATGAGAAGCTTTACATTTTGAGTGGCTACTTAAGAAAGGTCAGAGTGCCCTCTGTATCAGGAAGCCTTTGTCACTTCAGATACCATTTCCCTCCAGACTGTAGAGCCAACACAAGACCATTCCAGGGTAACCGCCGAATGGGGCTCCGGGAGCTGGAGCACAGCTACGGCACAAACATCAGGGCAGTGGACGTGCACAGAGATTAAACAGGAACTTGGAAGAAAAACTATAACGGAAGCAATTTCGTCAGCCAAGCAGCGACAGCGTCTAGGGGGAATCTTGTCCTTGCCCAGCGGGGAGATGAGTGCGGGAATCTGCAGAATGAGTAAGTTGGTTCACGGCATTGGCCCCGACAGGAATGCTCAGGCACTTGGTTTCTGTGACTTGATGCTTCTGTTAATTCAGCTCAGTAGGTGGAGCTTCAAGAAGGGGAAACTGACAGGCTAGAAGAAGATGGGTCCCGTGGACAAGGACTACTAGTGTTTGGATCTGAAAGTTTAAAATCAGATTAATAGCTATTTGTATCAGCCCCACCCCATCACGCTCATGGATGAAAGCCTGGCTCTCCCTGCTTGTTGGAGCTAGTAGAACCTTCATGGGAGGTCTCCTGTCCTTAGGGGGCCATCTTTGCAGAAGCTGCAAAGGTCAAGCCTGGTTTTGTTCTCTGACTCCCGCTGTGAGGTCTGCAGATGTTGATATTATAATGCACTCTCACTAACCCAAAGTGAAAGAGCCCCCTGGTCTGTAATAGATGGAAACCTCCTCATACCGTCATTAAACTGTATCTCTTTTCAAAATGACTTATTGCGGCCTTTTGTCACAATCAGAGAAGACCCCTGACCTCATGACCTAACCAGGCAGGTAACAGTGGCAAAGGAGTCAGTCAGGACTAGATGTGAGGTGACATCAGGGTGGCTGGCTGTAGATTACAGGGTCATATCCTATCTGTGTTTATTAGGAATTTTTGAACTTAATGATGGTTTTTCCAAATATTGTGGTCAAGTATTACTTACTTTGAAGGTTTAGTGTTTTTCTTGACAATCCTTCAGTTTTGTTCCAGGGAAGGGAGAGCCTTCTTAGAACCAGGCTGTGTGAGAGCAATCAAAATGAGACACTTTAACATAGACTATAACTCAGTGGACAAATCACATTTTGTTACAGCTGTCCCTCCCGGGGCATCTGCGGCTGTGCTGACACAGACGCTGTGGTCAGGTGGCTTCACGACCCTGCTTAACCTGCAGATACGTTTTTGTTGTCAGCAGTTTTTCATCGGATTGTACCCAATTTGAAAATTAGAAAAAATGTCTTCTAAAATAATTTGAAAATCTGTCTTTAGACGCGGTGTCAGTTTCCCTTCTGGCAGGAAGCAATTGAAGCTGTCTGGAATATTTCCTTGATTTCTGATACACACGTTCCATGCAAACGCCACCTCAGATGCTGTAGGCTTTGAGATTCGGACCCCGGGTTGATGGCTGAGCTCTCAGTTGTCACACCACTTCTGGGCTTCGAGTCACGGAACAGACACTGACTTTTTGATTGTTTTACTTATACATGTTAGCTATTGTGCAGAGGGACAAGATACTAAGGTCTCTTTGAATTTATCGGGGTCTCACAGGCACTGTTAGAGACTGAACTGTATTTTCCCCACAATCATTTCTTTGGGAAAAATAAACCAAATCTTAATCCAGCACCTTGGAATGTGAGTTTACTGGGAAATAAGGTCTTCACAGAGTAATTAAGAGGAGATCCTGTGAGTGGCCTGGGCGATCTTCCTGGTCTCCTCTAGAAAGGAAAAGTGCAGTTATCGAAATTGATCTCTCAGAGGGCACACATGCTAGGAAGACAGACAAGGATACAGTGCCCAGGTCATGGGAGGGCTGTTACCAGGCCAAGAAACACGGTGGATTTCCAGCCAACAGAAGGAGATGGCATTCGACAGAACTGGCCCTGGGGAGTTGTGAGGGAGCATGGCCTTGGGACACCTTGATTTCTGACCTCTGGCCTGCAGAATGCAGACCACACCTTTATATTGTTTTTAACCACCCACGTTTCGCTCCATTAGGAACAAAAGACAGTCTGAATAAATATTTAAAGGCAGTGAAGCTGTAAGGATGGTTGGGCAGACTGTGTAAGAGCCTGTGCTGGGGGCAGTGGGATGAACTTGCTTGGGCAGCAGTGGCCCTTTTTGAAGAGGGCTGTTTTAGCTGAGGTCTGGTGGGTGAACCTAAGTTGCATTCTGGTAAGAAAGGGAGCAGGCACAGTCCAGGCTGGAAGAACTGGCAGGCAGGAGGGCTCTAGGGGAGAAGCGGTAAGAAGCATTTGAACAGACCAGCTGGTGTCTGAACAACACAGGGAAACCGAAGCTCTTGGTGCAGGACCTCAGTGCGGTCACTGGCCCATGTTATCCAGGGGAAGTTAGATGACTTCTCTCAGGCTAAGAACCATGTTGTTTGTCTGGATGGTCCTTACGAGGATCAGATTACAAATGAAGGGTCTCCAATACACCTGGCTCATGGTCAGCCTTTGGTACAGGTTGTCTGCTATTCCTTCTTGCCATTTCCTCCCTCCCCAGCTCTGTTCCTTCCTTCCTTCTCCCTCCTCCCTCTTCCCCTTCCTCCTCCTCCTCCTCTTTCATTTTGCTAAAGCAAAGATATGGTTGGCCCAGGGCCACCTTTCACACTGTGGCCTGGATTCTAAAGGCACCAGAAAAGAAAAGGGCGTGTGGGGTTTCAACACCGCCACATTTTACGTTCAAAAGTTTTGAGTTGTTGTGAGGTGGAAAGGGGTTGATTCTTAGTGGCGAGGAAGCCATTGGTGAAAGGTCCTGGGGAGAAGTGACCAAGAGGACATAGTGATAGACCACACAGGGAGTCAAAGTACCTGGTTCATATTTCAGGAAATGTAGAAATTCCTTGAGCACCTTACCAAATCTTGAATCTAATAGAAAGTCAGTATTTTAGGATTATCTTCTGGAGGAAATGTGGCCTGGAGTAATCCGTGGAGAGTTAACTTTCAGTCTTCCATAAATCTAGCTTATGGCCTTGGGCAGGTTTCATGGCGTGTTCATTCATTCTCAGACACTAAAAGATATAAGGGGAGGGAAGGCCATGAATGGGGACATCAGCAGCTTTGCTTTCTGAACGCAGTAGAATGTGTCTTCAGGGAGTCACTCTTCATAACGGCTGTCTGCCTGTGACAATCTCAGAGGAGATGCTGGGTTGATTTCTCCTTTGCAGAACCTTGGTCAGAACTCGTGGAAACGGTGGTACCCAGCGAAGGCAAACTGCTGCACAGGCAGAGGCCTGTGTCGAACAGCCTTCAAGTCATGACAGCCATCAGGGAGGAGACACAAACGGGTTCTGTTTTGAGGCTTGAGTATCTGAACACTTGGTTCCCTGTTGGTGGCATTGTTTGGAGAGGTTTAAGCATGGCTTTGCTGGAGGAAGTATGTCACTGGGGTGGGTTTGAGAGTTTAGACTCTGTGCTACCTTTAGTTCATGCTCTCTCTCCTTTCAGCTTATGGTTGGGAATGTGACTTCTCAGCTTCCTGTTTCAGCTGCCATGCCTGCCACTTGCTACTACGTTTCCCTGCCTCTGTGGGCAATGGACTGTAACCCTCTGAACTTAAACAACCCCTCCCTACTATAAGTTGCAGTATCTGGCTTTGGTGTTTCATCACAGCAGCAGAGCAGAGACTGATACAGAACCCTGTGTTGAAAAGGGAAAAGCGAAGACTTTTCAGGTCACTCTTTGAAACTGAGTTGTGATATGGACACATGTGGGTGTTGACCCTCACCTCCCAACTATGACACACTGTTGTTGAGTTATATTTCTTAACACTGCTGAAAAGTGCCCCAATGCTCAGTTACTATCATGGCAGACTAAGCCTGGATCTCATCTCTTGTCCAATGCTTCCCAATGTGTAGTCTCCTGGGGACCAGTAATGGGTCTCACCGAAGACAAAACTCTCAGAACTCTGGGAGTGGCAGAAGCCTGCGGGGTCTACCAGCCTCTTCGGGTGACTCTAATTCATGTTAGAGGCTCCTCATCCTATACGTTGCTTGCTTGGACATCTGGCCTTGAAGGATTGATTGCTTTCTTAAAGTCATAGCCTACGCAGGTCTATGACATTTGATGCATGCCTCTTGGAGGCCTCATCTATTCTCTCTTACCACACAACAAATCCCCCCACCTGCCCCGGCTCTCGGAGCTCCCCAGGTTCTCCCAGCTGTCTCCCACCACAGGCCTTTGGCAAGCCCTTCTGCTGGGGAAGATCCTTCCTTGCATTTGCTACTTCCTCATACATAGGCTCACTCCCTCCAAGAGGCCTTCTCTGAGCTTTCAACCTAAAACACGGCCACAGTGCTCTTCAGCTTTCTCAGCGGTGTGTCCTGAAACGTTACAGGTGTTGTTCACATAGACCTACCCTCTTTAGACCAAGCCATCCTGAAGACAGAGTGCTCGCTATGTCTACAGAACTGCTGAGGGTGTAGCAGGCACTCTGTGACTATTTGACCTGTATGCTTTATTCTTCCTCCTATCTGTAGAATGGTGTTTCCTAGAAGATTAAATAAATGACAAAATATATTATGGAGTTGGAATTTGTTGGTGATCTGGCTTCGTCAGTAACTCCCGTTTTCATGTGTTTAGTCTAATTGGTAAATTATCATATTAAACATGTAAATGATGCCAGTGTTTAGATCTAGAAGGTCTTCCTAAGGCTCCAGTGTGGAAGGCTAAGATCTCAGCGTGGCAGTATCTGGAAGTGCTGTGGACTTGCAAGTAGTGAGGCCTGAAGGAAAGTCTTTAGGTCATTGGAAGGTTGGCTCAAAAGGGGTTTGTGAGACTCCGGCTGCCCAGGCTTCTCCCCTTGGCTTCTTTATTTATGATTTAAGTCATGTGACTATGGCAGCTCCGTTTTCTTGATACACTGCCCAGGTTAGAGTCCCATAAAATGGGACCTTCAGAATTATAGGACAATATAAGCCTTTTCTCTTTCTAGGTTAGTCACCTCAAGTATTCCGTTATAGGAAGGTGAAGGTGACACTGTGAACGGCATCTCACCCTGGCTCTTCCGCCCTTCTCTGTGAGTGCATGAACGCTCCCTGTTCTGTAGATCGGGAAACTGACCATCAGAAAGTGGTGCACAGTTCAGAAGCTGCGGAGGTAGGATACTCACAGAATTCTTTTGATGTGCTCAAAATAATGAAAAACAGAAGCATGCTCATTTCTTATTTTCCCCCCACTAGGGCATCTCAAGTAGGCCAAGATCAAAAAGAGGAAAATTAACATGAGAATGAAGTTCTGAGTTCAGGCTGCAAGTGGGAATCACTGTATATATTCTGAAAGGGCCAGAAGGAGGCTGGGCGGGAGCCCCATCTTTCCACCACGTATTTGGGATTTTCTTGTACATTTAGAATCCCTGCTACATGAGGCAAGCAATCCTCACCCTTCCATTACATTTCTGATGAGGTTGGTGTGCACAGAGTAAGGTGTGCACACTGGTAATAAAACAATCCAACCCGTTTCCTTGTTTCTCTAGTTTCAGTGACACACAATCTGGTCTTCTTCCTCTTATTTCAAACACTTCTATGCATGTCTTTGTCATACAAAGTTGCTTAAAGGGGCAGGGGTGCTGCAGGAGGACTGAGGGGCTGCTGTGGGAAGGAGGCTAGAGTCAACCAGGGCCTTGGGTGCTTTTGTGATCCCTTCTGATTATTTGTGGAGATTAGCTTTTAGCTTGTTGGATTAAATCTCACTGATATGGTTTAGAGTCTTCCCTTTCTGATTTTCTTTCTTGTTTTGAGAGAGCGTCATGAGTGTGAGTGTTTGCTTACATGTATTTATGTGCACCGGGTTTGCATAGTACCCCTGGAGGTCAGAAGAGGGCCTTGGGAGTCTTGGAACTGGAGTTACAGATGGTTGTGAGTCACCATGTAGGTGCTGGGATCTGAACTTGGGTCCTGTTCGAAAACAGCAAATGCTCTTAGCTGTTGAGCCAGCTCTCCCGCCCCCATCCCCCTATCCCCACCACACACATCAGCCAATGCACCCTGCACATAGAGGATGCCAATGAACTGGCAGGGAGAAGGGAATCCACTGAGATTGGTGGTGCGCCTTAAAGCCTGCAAGTGGGGGAGAACAGAGCCCTGGAAGCATGCGCACAGGGGCGGCAATGCCGCAGTGTAGCCAGCACGCACTTATTTGACAGAGACCAGCCCAGGCAAGGCATGGATAGACCCAGCGGGGGAAGAGGATGACCAGGGTTTGGAACAAATTAGGGAAGGTAAAGAATGGAAGGGAGGAGGGAGAAATGGAGTGAAAGAAAGGCTTGCCTGGGGCCATTTATTGTGGGCAGCAAAATGGCTGTGCACGGAAAAATTATTTCAAGTTGGAGAGTTTGCCCCATTCCCTGTATGAGTTGGGTATCCTTGCTCTGCATGCTTGAAGAAAGACCAGGAGAATGAAAATGTCCGTGTCAGCAGTCCTGAACTCAGCACCTGTCTCTCGCTAGTCCTGTGTGTTAGCGGACATGGTTAGCCCTCCCGGAGCCCACAAGGTAGCGCTGAGACAAGGGCGAAGCTGACCAGGACAAACAAAGGGTGAGCCACCAGACTAGCACTCTCTGGAAGCCTCATCCAGAGTGAAAGTTCTTACTGAACGCTAATCTGGAATCTAAGGGCCGCTGTGAAGACGGTTTATCCGTGGAGTGAGCTCCAGATTACGCTAGATGGGTAGGTGGGTATCACCCATGCAGGAACAGAAGAGACTTCCTGGAGTTGATGAAATTGTGGCTCAAGCTTCCCCTGTGCTATAGCTGCTCTGGGATTCCAGAGGGATTTGCAAGATTCTGGAACTGTGTGAACCAAGCCCCTAAAATGACACACACACACCCGTTTGTGCAAGCACTTTTGCACACAGGTGTACAGAACTCTGCCTTTGCACCCCTCAGTCCTGTAAAGTGTGAGGAGGGAAGGTGTTGGGAGAAACCTCAAGAGGGGGCCACGGGACCCAGAAAGGCCTGTGGTCATGCGAAGCAACAGCACGAACCTAGAAGTTCCAGAAAGGTCCAAGTCTGCTGGTAAGATCAGACTCATTTTTTTTTTTTTTTAAAAAAATGACTTCTGGTACTTTTGAGATCAGAAGTAAAGAAAAAGGTGCTTAACTTGAAGCAAGATGGACTCTTTATTACAATGGAGGGAACAGGTGCGGGGATTATTCTGGAATAAAAAAAATAAAACAAAAAATCGTTGATATTGGAGAGCGTCTTGTACATGGTTTATCAGGTTCATGTTACAGCTACCCCTGGGTCGGTGACTTCCTCCATGTACTTGGGGAAACACTGGCTCTGGGAAGCATAGTGATGAGAGCAGCAGGTGGGGGTTAGCTTGGGCTTCCTGATGGCACAGTGGAGTGTTTTCCGGGAGGGCAATTTTAAAGAACTGAAATTCTTCCACAGAGCCGAGATAGCATCCTGTCTCCATCCCTTTCTTGGCCAGTTCTCTTTCAAATCAATCCTGTCACCAAGAGTTCAATAGCTCAGGCTCTGCACTCTGGGAGGCTGGGCAGAATTGCTGCCTACCAATCTGGGGTTTCTATGGGTTTTGGGGAGGGGGGCAGTGAGCAAGTTCAGCCTGAGGGCGGCTGTCTTCCCGCCCGCAACATCTGCCCACACCCACAGCATTCAGCATCCTTGGTCCCAGGCTTGGGGTGGGGGTGGGGTAGCGGGTTGTCCCAGAGAAAGCAGTCTGTTTTCCTCCATTCTCCTTTGGCTCTGGCGTCCAGTTCCTTTCTGATTCAGGAATCCCAGGCCCAAATCAAGTAGCCCCAAGAGCTCAGTGACTCTACCTTTATCCCGTCGCCAGTGTAGCCCCAAAGACCCCGCATCTTCATGCTGCTGTCACTCTGAGGCTCAGAGGGCATCAGCTGGACGGTGTATCTGTGCCACCCTGGTTGGAGGGGCGCTAGTGAGGAAGATACTCACCTGTAGGGATCTGGGGTCTTTCGTGACACCCAGACTCGGGAAGGCATGGCTTGGAGTCCTGTGGAAGACACATGCATGACAGCTAGAGCAGGAGGTGGCAGTGGGACGCTGGATGATGGGTGCAGGTGAGGCTCTTGTTGCTCCCGGGCGGGAGGCGGGCCGAGGGTGCCACGGGGAGGACGTATTGGCAGCTGGGTCGACGCATAGGGCTGGGAGGGGGGGTGCGGGGAGGCGAGCCCGGGCGGGGACACCGCAGGGGCAGGAGGAGGGAGTTCGGAAAGGAGGGAAGAGCGGCTAGGCTAGGGGAGAGTGGAGCTGCGAGGCCGAGCGGGCCACCCCGGGCCACACCCCCCCTTGCGGGCGCCCGGCGGGGCTCGGGCCAGGCGGGGCGCCGCACAAAGACATGCGGAGAGGGGCTGCGCGGGGCCGCGGCACAAAGACACCCGGGCGCTCGGCCGCGCGGGCTGCTGTGATCACCCCCACGCCGAGCCCAGGGGCAGCGCGGAGCCACCGGCCGAGCGCACCAGGGGCCCGAGCGGGACTCCAGGCAGCCGCGCAGTCGGGGTGACCCAACACGCGCGGGGGCGGCCGCGTCCGATCCCAACTTGGCCTCGGCCTCGCCCTCTGCCCAGTCTGCCGCCGCTGGTGTCCCCTCCTTCCCGCGATTTCGTTTCTTCTCACGCTCCCCCCCCACACCCCTCCCGCCTCCAGCACCGCTCTCCCCACCTTGTAAAACAAAGCCGGGGAAAATGCCTGCCCGTGCAGCTCGGAGCGCGCAGCCCATCTTGGAATAAGGAGTGAGTACAATGGCGTGTTGGTAAAAAAAAAAAAAAAAAAGAAAAAAAGAAAAAGAAAAGAAAAAGAAAAGAGAGAGAGAGAGAAAAAGAAAAAATAAAACCATCACGTCTGTGTTAAAAAAAAAAAAACATTTTGAATGCTGCATGCCTCATGCTTGCCAGCGCCTCGCGGGAGAGACCCGGCTATACCGCAGGAGGTGAGACCCCCGGGCACCCACCCCAGCCGCGCGCTCTCCGGGGAGGGCGGCGCAGGTTCCGTGGCTCCTCATTTTCCTTTCCATTCCGTGGGTTGGATGTGATCCGGGCTTGGCGCTCAACCCCAGCCCGGATCCTCTCCTGGCCCCGTCTTCTGCTCTTCAGCTGGTGCCTAGGGTTTTTGCGTTTGCCTCCCTTGGGTGTAGATTTGGCGCATCTTAAGACAGTTTCTAGAGAGGAGGGTCAGCCCTGGAGAGTAATCCGCAGGCAGGTTGCACGGTGGCCTTAATCACACTTGTTGCCCATGGCATGGAGGACACGCAGTGGTGCTGGGGGAAATAAAATAAAAAGCTCGCTTCTGCTGCTGTTTGCGGGGGGGGGGGGGGGCGGTGCACTAGAGGCCAGCGCAAGAGGTGTACACTGGGTGAGGACTCCAGACCAGGAGTGCGCTGAGGAGAAAGCTGGGGGAGGGGAGAGGTAGTGATGGTGTTGAGGGTGTGTGAGCAGCCAGCTTCTTGTCCTCTCCACTATCACCAAAAGGTGGAGGCAAGGAACTCCACAGTGCCTACCTAGCTGGGAAGGAAAGGGTGCATTTTGCTTTCTGCTTGTTTTAAATATTTATTTTGTAATCTACCAGCTTCTGTCCACTCAGTCTGCCAACTGTGCACTATATATTTCTGCTAATTAAATATAAGGCCACAGCTTAAAAGAATTAAACTCCTTCAGGAAATTTATCAGCCTAACACACACACACACACACACACACACACACACACACACGGAGAGAGAGGTGAGGGAGAGAGAAATACCCAATATTACCATATTTGTGTTCTCTCTCTCTCTCTCTCTCTCTCTCTCTCTCTCTCTCTCTCTCTCTCTGTCTTTCTCTCTCTCCTAAGGTGTATCATGACAAAATATCTTGGTGGGATTTCAGGCTGGAGCTGGGTTGTGTTTTATAATTCTCTCAATCAGAAAGCTGCCCTAGGGTGGAAATCAGTGCCCTGGGGTGGGGGTAGGGATAGGACTTTCTGGTTAAAGAGATGGTGCAGTATCTCTCTGTTGTGTTCTGTTTTTTAAGTCAAAAGATGGCTCACTTTTAGATTTTTTTTTTCAGGCAGATTCTGAGCGGCAGAGACAGGGTGGGGAGGGCTGGGGCCACTACAGGTGATAGTGATCTTGGACTGCAGCAAGCACACTTCTATCAGATTGTAAAAGTCCAAACAGTTAACACCTGCTGAAGGGCTTCTTTTGAGTAGCATCACCCTTACCAACATAGGAAAGGTACTTTCCAGCCTGTGACTTTATTCAGAACAGGTGCCTGGGTGGCGAAGGAGGCGCTCACACTTGTAGGTGGAGTGTTGAACCTCGCTTAGGAAGCTGGTGAGGACCCTCTGGAGTCCCCATGAAGAGCTGCTGCCTGTGTTGGGGGGAGGTGCTGTATCCCCATGTCTGCTCTGATTTCATCTCTTCAAAGTCAGAACTTCCCATTAGCTTGGCTGCTTGAGGCAATCCCATCATCTGTCTTCATTTCACAGCCCCCCTTCGTCTAGTGCATCGGATAGCTTTGTTTTTGTGTCTTTTTGATGGGCAACTGGAGATGTACTTACTTCCGGATCTCACTCTGTGATAGCCTACATTTACACACAGGGTTAGAGAAGACAGGCTAGGTATCTGCGTGTAAACTGCTGCTCTTTACGAATCCTAAAGCAATTAGTATCCTAGAGTAATTTCAGAAGCTGTAGGTTGCAATTCCATAGGGATTTTCATTTGCGTATTGAAAAGTAAATTGTAGATTATGTTATCATTTTATGAAACCTATATTATACACATGGCAGCCATCTGGCTTTCTTTTATAAGTGATTCGTGTTGGTGTTTAAGCCTCCGTTTTTTTGACCATTCTGTTAAGCCATATTAGTTCACTCTTGCCTCTCCAATCAAATGTTCGGTGGTGGGTGGCTTATTTTTCCCATCCACAAGTGGCCACCGAGTAGCTTTTGTATTTTCTAAAATGAAACCCATTAATGATGATTTTGAAGAGCTTGGATAAATAATAGATGGACTTGAAGTCACCTCTCAGTATCTGGGAGCTCTAATGGGGCAATTAGCCTTGGGCAGAGCATGGTGGGTCTAGGGCGTGAGCCAACGTGCTAGGTTTCTTGCTTCTTGCTTTTGCTGGAGCTGTAGAGGGACCTGGTTTGGTCTTGGCTGTCGTGGCTCAAGAGTTATCAATAACTTTTGTGTTTTAAACATACCAGCGACGGCAGAGTATTTCCCAAAGTGTTCACTTTGGAAGATGGGCTAAGTGGTACTTTCCCAGCATACAAATAGGAAGGCTGCTTGAACCATACTGATCACCATCCCCTGACTGTAAGAATTTTGAAAACCCAAGTAGCGAGCATTCTTTACTCTGATTGCTTACAGCATAAAGGTCTGATGTGCACGAGTGAGCCATGAGCCCTCCTTGTGATCAGAGATCCTGTTTAGTCCCATCAGACCTTGGGAGCTCAGGACATCTTCACTGACATAATCACGGGCAGAAACAAATCTTGGAATTAATGAGGAACCCCCTCAGGCATTCTTTTATTTTAACTTCTTGGTCTCACCCATGTTTTTTTTCCATCCACCTGGCACTCCAATGGCAGCAGAGAGCAGAAGCCCTGCCCCCTCCCTTGAACCTATAAATGGTCTGGAAGTGTTTAGAAAAGGCTGCTGGGTGAGGTTCTTCAGCTCCCATTAGGAGAGTGCCTGGGTCTGCCAGCCCCGGCTGACCCCTACAGAAGCAGCTAGCCCCTTGCATCCAGACTCCTCTAGCCTAACCCAAATTCTCTGTTGTTGTCAGTGGCGGCCCCTGACTTGCTGGATCCCAAGTCTGCCGCTCAGAACTCCAAACCGAGGCTCTCCTTCTCCGCCAAACCCACCGTGCTTGCTTCCCGCGTGGAGAGTGACACGGCCATTAATGTTATGAAATGGAAGACGGTCTCCACGATTTTCCTGGTGGTTGTCCTCTACCTGATCATTGGAGCCACTGTGTTCAAGGCGCTGGAGCAGCCTCAGGAGATTTCCCAGAGGACCACCATCGTGATCCAGAAACAGACCTTCATAACGGAGCATGCCTGCGTCAACTCCACCGAACTGGACGAGCTCATCCAGGTAAGGACTCCAGATGAGCTGGGCTCCATTTCTCCCTAAGGGGAAGAAAAGACTAGAGCACTAGGGTGGACCTCATGGTCCCTGAGAGCATGGAGCGCCTTCCCTGATGTCTTCATTTCCTCCACTGCCCCTACCTTCTTATCTCTTATTTCTCCTACTTGCTCTCCCCCTTCCTACTCTTTTCTACTTCGTTGTTCTTTTTCTTGTCTTAGAACTGACAGGGGCTTACTCGTGATTATGAAGGCCATTGCCCACAGAGAAGTATTGGTTTGAGAAATCGGTAGAGCTTTTAACCTGGGCCGTGGCCCTCACCTCTTATGGAGACTGGCCTGTGGAGATGGGCTTTGAGATGGGCCTTCTACACTGTGAACAAGTGGTCCCCCAATTCTCTAGGCTCCTTGGAGTAAAGCTTCATTAAATGCTGTTTCTTCTTTGAATCCCAGCTAAGATCAGCTCACTACTGCACAGAAAAGGGAAGTTTATGAAGAAGTGCCGCAGTGTTAATCTAAAACAGCCGGGTACCATCCTTACGGTGAAGCATGTTTTAAGTATTGACCCCCCAACCCCAGAGGATGTGTGACTGAGTTATGTTTCTCAGACATGGCCACATTTTGGCTGTAGGTTTCTTTGGTGTAAAACAGGGGTCTTAGGTGACAGGAACCCTTCGGATCCTCTTACCAGGGGATTTGCTGGCTGTGGGAAACGTTCTCATCATGTACACATTTATTTTCCTAGACAGCTTGCTCTTTCTTGCTTGGTTTGATTCAAATTGGACTGAAAGTGATCTCTGAGTCATCATTTGAGTGTGTTTTTCCTCATTTTGTGTCTGGGTTTTTATATCACTTGAATGAGTTGGGATAATAGATTTAGAGATTTTATTATTGGATATAATCCCTTGTTTTTGTAGGACCTTTGCCCTAGTTTCTTCTCATGATGACTACCCATTCTTCTCTGGCTGGGAAGGAGACGTAGCCTTGTCCACACACGACCGACTGTTGTCAGGGCTGTTGTCATCTGATCCTGAACCCCGTTAGGATCCTGCCACCATCAGGCATTGCTGCCTCTCTCCCATTTAACTTAAGATTTTGTTCGTTTTTGTTTCACTTTTAAACTGCCACACTCTTAAGTTCTTAGAACATTCTTCACACGCTCACACACCGAGTTCTCTGTTACTTTTAGATAATGGTGGATAATGGTGGCACGTCCTACGTCAGCAGACATTGCAACAGCCAACTCACTAATCCTTTGTCTTGGCTACCCCTGTCCCTGAGCTTAGGCAAGCGCATCCTCCTCTCTTTCTTCCTTGGTGCCACCTAACCCCGCCCCTGAGGTGCTGCAAGTCTTTAAAGCAGCCCCACTGATTTTGCTTTTAGAAGCACAGTGCCTGGTTGTGTCAGTGGAGGCCGATGGGAATGCAGCTTGAAGCCTCCGCTCTGGGTTCAGATAGGATCTGTGTGAGCCCCTTACCAAAGCATCTTCAGGAATAAGCAATCTTTCCCTTTAAGACCCAAATGATCTCTTGGAACGGTGGGTGAGAGATTTGCCACCCAGTAAGTGATGAGCACCAAGGATCCCCGTCCTGCAGTAGTGAGGGGCAGGGAGAGCACTGTGCTTGTTTGTAGTGGTTATTTCCCTCTTCATCCCTCTGTTGGGCTGTAGCTGTTGATTCAGGTAACTTCACCTTCAGAGCTGGTGCCACGTGCGATTGGTCTTGGGCAGGGAAAGGAAAAGAATCGTGCAGGTTGTTGGAGGAAGCTCAGTGTGGATTTGAGAATGATCTCACTGTCCGACTCTACCCAGAACTCTCAAGATAACCTGTAGGCCACGGCAAATGGGGCAGTCTAGTGGTGAATACAGCTTATTTTTTTACACATTGTTTTTCTTTTGAGTAGACAGAGCTCAAAATATGACCTACTTTTCTCATTTCTGTTCTGCAAGCTCCATCCATTTTAGCCTTATGACTAAGCACAGCTGATTGTCACTGCTCTTTAAACAATTTTGCTCTTTAAACAATTCTAAAAACAATTTTGCATTCCATCATTTTTTTGGTGTAGAAGTTGCCTATTATTTATCATCGTTTTTTATCTTTGTAACTTAATGTATTACAGTACATTTTCCCCTTGAATATGTGTATTTTTAATATAAAAATCCAATGTTCAGACTTCAAGGATCAAGCTAAGGGTGAATGATCCTATGGTCAGTTGTGAGAATAGCATCCTACCCCTACATCTCCAGTATCTGGCATCTCTCCATCCTTACTTCCCAATGACTTTACCCTTAAAGCCCCGTGAGTGGTTTACTGGGCAGTAACATCACACATTGTGGATTGGGAATTTAGACAGGGAAAGTCCAGGTGATTTGCCTGCAGACATCATGGGGGGAGGGTCCAGTCTGCAGAGTGTGGTCTGGCATCCTTACTAGAAGGCTCTGCTATCCAGGGAGCTTTATCTTCCTGCAGTGTGGGAGGCAGAAAGAGTGGAAGTGGGTAGCAGTTCATCCTGCTGTTTGTGAGAAGGCACAGTGTTCGATACAATGAAGCTGTCCTGGTCCCTAGATTATTACCAGACACCTGACTTCAGGCTGTGTTGATGAGGATGGGATGAGGGAGATGGAGGAACAGCAGGGCAGACGGCAGCCTCCAGGGCTTCTGTGCTAGCTACATGTGCATCCATACAATTCCTGTTAATTCCACAATGACTGTTCAGTCAATCAGCCAGCTTTTCAACAAGATTGGCGGAGGCGCTGGACACAAAGTGTCATGACAAATGTCTTTCCTGGGCTGGGATTTGAGAACAGAGAAGGTGTCTGCTTCTGTGGCGGTTCAATTAGTGTGTTGTCACTACAGAAACACACAGGAAAACCCTGCTGAGTGTTAGACTCACAAATGTTGCCAGCAGACAGAAGTCAGTGAACAACCACGAAGTGTGTCCGTTGTTCTAACTCTTTTATATTCTTTAGCTCATATAATTCTCATCACTGTTCAACCTAATCATCTATAAATCACCTCTGTAGGAACTGAAGCAGGAGCGTGCTAAATGGTAGAGCTTTAATTAAAACCCAAGTGGGCAGACTCAAGAATGTGTGCACTAACTTCCTGTGTTTACTGCTTTTTAGAACCGTTTAATAAACGTTTTCTTGGAAGTGCTCTGGTAATCTGTGTGTTAGGGTGTAATAAATGTGAAACCATCATCTCCATATACAGTGATGTGTGTTACATGTCTGTGTTTCTAACCTGGTGAGTGCATTGGCTAGATGTCAATGTTCTTTCCAGGCAACAGAACTCTTACCAGTGTTCTGTTTGAATGCCACAAATCAGTAGATGCATGGTTATATCAGACATGCTTTATCTTCAGTCTAGCTATTCCATGTTTAATGAATCAACTTTGGAATTTAGACTGTGTTGCAAAATCTATGACCTGTGCATTAGTAACAAACAAAGGTGTTTGTCCTCTAGTTTCTAGCTGAAGTCCCACTCCATGAGACCTAGGTATGGAAAATATTCTCCCCTATTATAGGATAAAGAACCGTCAGATTTTTATGATGATATTCAGTGACTTCAGTCAGGATATTTGGTATCTCCATTGGGGCAGTGCTGAATTATCTTTGCATAATTCCTTCCTTGCTGTTTGGCTCTTTCGTGGGTGTTTATGGGGGATCCCCAGTGGATTGACTTCTCTGCTAGGTATTTAGCCAAATAAAATAACAGTAGAAAAGCATGGCTTCTCTTAAGCTACCCCCTCCTGCGTAGTCAAACAGGGACAGTCACTTTAGATATAGTTACATTAGAAATGCCTACAGATTGGGGTTAGGACAGCTCAAAATTGGAATACTAAGGAAGAAATAATCACTTAATGATGGCGAGAGAGACACAGAAGAGGTAAAGAGAGGCTGTATGAGGGGGAAGAAAGGAGATCAGAGGCGTCCCAGCAGGCATGATGTAGCAGAAGAGTTATCTAGACAAGAGGCACAGGGCCATGAGCAGGCTCTGCGGCACTGTCCAGGCCTTATCATTCCACAGCAGGGAGGTGGCTTCCATCCTAGGCCTGCCCGCCCTCTGGAGTGGATGAGCCTGGCTGGGTACCTGGGTGTGTCTGAAAGGATGCTAGGAGCTACAGGGTCTGAAAGTACTACCCCAAGATATAGCTAACTCTGGACGTTTAAGATAAGCAAACGTTATTTTTTATTTTGTTGTGTTAATATTATATTAACTGCATAGTATGCATTCATTTACAAATGGCTTTTCGAATGCCCACCATGTAAGGAGAGCTCTGAAACACATGGAGATTACAGGGTGAAGATTCTTGCCCTCTGTGAGCCTCTATTCTGCTGGGGGTGGGCTGGGGTGTTCATCCATGGTGCTAGGGTTCCGGAAGAACCAAGCAGAAATGCTGAGGATGAACTGTGAACCGTCATGGATGTGGTGATTTGGGATGAGGAGGCAAACCTGTGTCAGGTGTGGAGTAGCCCTTCGGCAGGGGGCTGACCATATGCAAAAGCCCTGATGGAGGTGGGAGAAACTGCCAAGGGGCTGGGGGGCACTGGAGAAGATGATGTTGGGCGGGGTATGGAGATTGCCCTAGTTCCCAAAAAACTATAAATTATCCCAACAATAATCGATTGGGGGAGAAATGGTTTATTTTAGCTTATGCTTCCAGGTTGCAGTCCATCGCTGTGGAGGGTCACAGAAGCAGTCCCATCACATCTACAGTCAGGGTCAGAATGCCATCAGGGCGTTCATGCTCCCTGCTCGGCTGGCTTTCCCTTTCTCATACAGTCTGGGTACTGTGTCCCCCACCTTCACACTGGGCCGTCTCACGTAAGTTACACAGGCTCCCATAGCCCTGCCAGGGGCTAATCTGACCTTGATAATCTCTTTCCAGGTGACTCTCTGTTGTTCGAAGCTGGCAATTAAAACTAATCTTCCCAGGGACCGGGCCACGTCCAGCTTCTTAAGTTAAACATGATGAGTCTGTGTCTTTGCTTGCTCTGGCTCGGGTTCTGGCAGCCCCTCCCCAGCCTTTGCCTTAGCCCACTGTTCAGTCAGCAGGAGCAGAGCAGCTCTACTGGGAGATGTTTGCGGTAGCCATCTCGAGACATCGTCAGATTCTGGGTAGATTTGGAAGGAGAGTGAGGTAGAGCTGACACACTGACCGGTTAAGTGTGCAGTGGGCAAGAGATAACCATACCCTGGCTCACTGAATCCCAAGGAATTAAAAGAAGATGACTCCTTTCCATTCAAGTGGGGAATAAATGGGAATTGCCAGGATGGGGGATTTTGTCCTGGATAGAGTCAGGCAAGCTTTGGTTACTGAAGGTCTCCGAGCACCAGATTGCGGTGTTTACAGAGCCACAGTGTCTTGGAGGAAAACAGTGTACTACAAAGTAGCTCTCAAATGAAACAAAACCCCACGATCTGGAGAGGCTGGCTGCCAGCACCAGATATCCTCCCAAGAGGCCCTATACAAGACACTTCTGTCTCCAATCCTGGGCACTAATGTGCCTTTGAGCGTTTTGTCAGCTGGGGTTCCTACACACGCCCGGCCACGTTTTCCTTCCATTGCAGCCCCAGAGACAGAGCCCTCTGAGAGCCTCACTGAAACCAAGTGTGTATCTACACACGACAGTGAGGAGAGGACGCTAGCCTTCCTGGAAGGAACCTGCCACGATCATGTTGCTAGTTGCGTTCTATTGTCAACTTGATCCCATGCACAATCACCCAGGAAGAGTGTCTCAGTGAGAGATTAGTTACACTGGGTAAGCCTGTGGGTGATTGTCTCCCTGGTAAGACCCAGCCTACCGTGGGTGGCAACATTCCCTAGGACAGGAGTCCTGAGATCTGTTAGTGGAGATTTCGGGCTCAGCGCTAGACACAGTAGCTTGTCCCCTCAATTCTGACTGCAAATGTAATTAGTTACTTATCCCTCCTGTCATTGTGGTTTCCCCACGAGAGACTGCAACCTTGAATTCGTTGTGAGCTGAATAAAACCTCTGTCCTTAAGTTATTTATTTATTATTTTTACTTTACATATAAGTGTTTTGCCTACATGCATGTGTGTTTACTCTGAGTGTCCAGTGCCCATGGAATCCAGGAGAGGGTTTCAGAGCCCAAGAAACTGGAGATACAGATGCTTGTGAGCTAACATGTCAGTGCTGGGAACTGAACCTGGGTCTTCTGCAAGAGTAATAAATGTTCCATCATGTTCTCTGTTCTTAGTGGAAAACCTATTCTTTAATTCATGCCCAGACCACAGGTCCGTGCTGCCTCGACGTTCCGGATGAAAAGAGTAAAACATAAATAGCTTTTGCTTTAGTATCAGAGAGCAGCAAAGATGGTCCTGTGGCTTGTTTGCTAACAGTACTTAAGTTTTTATTATCAAACGTGAAAGTAGTTGTTAGAAAAGGATTTTACCTTTACAGAATATAAAATATGGTTACTTAGGTAGTCAGGTCGAAGACTTAGAGATGTACTATGTAAGTGTTAGATATTGATAAAATATGGAAACAGATGTGGTTAAAAAGACTGCCATCAAATAACATTTTAGGATGTAATTTGATGGATGGAATAGTCGTTTGGGAATGGGGAAATTATTCTGCATGAATAGTGTACCATATAGCTTTCATTGACTTTAAAGACACTTGGGAAGTGCAGCCAGACACTCAGTGATGGCTGTCCTGTATGGATGGGTCCTTCATGATAACTATGTTAAGGGATCTAGAATTTATAGTTGTGCCTTCTCTGTTTGCATTCTGTCTCTTCTTCTGGTTAGATTTTTGTCAACTTGGCACAAGCTCGGGTCATGGGGAAGAGGGAAACTCAGCTGGGAAATGCCTTCATCAATTTGGCCTCTAGGCAAGTCTATAGGGCGTTTTCTTGGTTAGTGATTGGTGTGGGAGGGCCCAGCTCACTCTGGGTATTACCATCCCTGGGAAGGTGATCCAGTGTGGTATAAGAAAGAGTCTAGTAAGCCATGGAGAGCAAGCCAGTAAGAGTGTCCCTCCATGGTCTTTGCTTTAGTTCCTGCCCCCGGTTCCTCCATGAGCTCCTGACTATAAACTGTAGAGTAAACCCTTCCTTCCTCAAGTTGTTCTGGGTCACGGTAGTTATCACAGTACTATCCATCTTAAGTGCGTCATTATTAATTCCCTCATCTAGTCATTCACATTGCAACTCATATTTATAAAATGAAGAAGTGGAGACAACGTGCTCTCTCTCTCTCTCTCTCTCTCTCTCTCTCTCTCTCTCTCTCTCTCTCTCTCTCTCTCTCTCTCAGAGGCAAACTGGCCCCTGGGTCAGATTCTCCTTGTGACCTGTCCTTGGGCTTACCTCTCAGAGAGCGATGTTGGAGTATGGGCCACCCTATGCCTGCTGCATGCAGACCTGTGTTGATAATTCTCAATGCAAGTCACTTATGAGTCAGCCACAGAGACTGAGTTACAGAGAGGTCTGGAGGCTCAGGGCACCATCTGACTTCTGGTGAGGCCCTTGCCGGCTGCGTGTACAACAGCACACAGTAGTGACAGGCACATGTGTGTGAGGGAGAGAGGGAGGGAAGGGCAGGGGAGGGAGAGAGGGAGGAGACTCAGAGGCAGAAGAAAGCTAGAGGGAAACAGGAAGGGTTAGGCTTTTCTTGGGTGACTCCAGAGAGATTGGAGTGAACTTCATCAATCTCCCCTACAAGTGTAGCATGATTAATAAAAACCCAGAGGTTTTTAGTAAGGTTTAGCCATAAGGTCAGAAAGCCTAAACAGTAAGTCACTGGCTCTTACCTGTACCTCAGTCCAAAATGATGATCCTGCCTCCAGGAATCTTCAGAAATGAGACTGTCTGAGAGCTGTCTCCTCCCATCTTATCGTCTTCTTTAGGCTAGGGCTGGGATTAAAGGCGTGCACCACTACCACCCAGTTTCTATGGCAAACTAGTGTGGCTATTGGGATTAAAGGTGTGTGGCACCAATGCCTGGTCTGTAACGCTGGCCAGTGTGGCTGTTTTACAGTCGGATCTTCAGATAAGCTTTATTTATTAAAATACAAATGAAATATTACAGAGGCAGTGCTCTCAGCCATAAATGCTATCCGCTGCTCCCCTACCACCTTGACAGTGGAAACTTAACCTCTCATACAAGGACTCTTGGGACAGGGAGAAGGGAACCAAGCCCATATCACAGCAGATTCAACAGCTGTTCATCCCAAGACTGCACCTTTGAAAACATACCTTCAGGCCTGTTCCGCAGGTGTGTCCACCAAGAAGGAAGCTTTCCATCATTGTCCTCCCATTTCAGACAAGTAAACTGAGGCACAGAGTGTTTAATGCCAGCCCTTCAGCCCCTTTCATCTGGAGATGTTGCTAGGAAACACTGACCTGTCAATCTGGAGACTCGATGATCCTTCCCTAGAAGGTACCCGTCATTGTCACCTTCACATCCTGGTTTTCCTCTTACCCCACCCTGCAGAACAGAGCAAGGTTTGTGGGCTGTGCCTTTAGGACACTGGCCCTTCACATCAAGTCCTTGGAGGACTGTAAACACAGGGGACAATGCACAGGGCAGTGGCACGTTTCCTACTGTCCCAGCAAAGAGTGGCAGGGCAGTGGGGACACTCAGCAGGTCTTCAGGTCTGAAGGCAAGTGCAAACTCAAGAAATACTGGGCAAGAAGTGAGGGCACAGAAAGGCAGGGCACAGGAGGGGTGGGTGGGTGTGGGGTTCCTCAGAGAGTTTGTAGTTGGTCCCAGGCATGTGGGGCTGAGCCAGAGGCGGGGCTCAGGGAGGCAATCTCTCAGTGGATTCTTACCAAGAAGGAAGAAAAAGTAGGCAGGAGAGCTGTGAGGACATAAAGGTCAAAGTCCCAACCGTGGGGTTCCGGCCTCTCCCTCTCCATTTGCTTTTCCACTCTTCACAGAGTCATGTAAGTTCTTTTACAAACCTCAGGCGAGTTATCAAAAGCACAATGTCAGCAATAGCTGCAGGGTTGGCCGTGACCTGTTTCAGCACAGAAATACAAGTCGGGTGCCTAGGGTTATGTGTGCGCACATGTTCTGTGTCGTGTACATGGCTCTACACGGGTGCCTGCCATGTTTCCGTCTCATTTGTCCTTTTTCTGTCACAATGGGGATGATAGTGGGGTAGTATAAGTCCAACTTTTACTTATCTGTTTATGTGCTCGGTGATGGACCTTGGCATGTGTCGAACACAGGTTTTATCAGTGAGCTACACTGAGGAATCAAACAGTAGCTGTTGGCTGGCAGAGGCACCCTAAGGTGCCTCATGGTGGTAACCGTTTGACTGACATGTGTCGTGTGTGGACACAGAGACAATCTGGGGTGTAATTCCTAAGGAGCTGTCTACTTTGTGGCTTGAAACAGGGCCCCTTATTAGCCTGCAACTGTTCACACAGGCCGGCTTGGCTGCCCAGTAAGCCCAGGGAGTCCATCAGTACTAGAACCACAAGCATTTGCGACTCTCTGACTTTTTGATGTGTGCTCTGGTGACCAATCTCAAGCCATCATGGTTCCAAGGCAAGCAATTTACCAACTGAGCCATTGCCTCAGCTCCCAAAGTCACGCGCTTTAAGAGGTAGCAGGTCATAAACAGCATATGTTTTCTGAGGATCTGTTTAAACATCAGGACAAACCAGAGTAGGGATGTAGGGTTTCTTCAAATAAGGAGAAACCTCGCCTTTGGTGTTACACTGCCAGGTGCCACATAGGTGGGGCTTAGCAGAGCCATCCCAGGTCGTGTTCCTCGTCTGAACACTTAATCTTTGAAGTTTCATCCCCAAAGCAGTGTGCAATTACTAAGAATTAGTTACCTTAGCCCATGGATGGTGATGCAGTCTGACCCGTGGCACAGCCCTGCACAGGCTGAAGATACGATTTCACAGAGGGAATGCATGGAAGAGCTGGAGACGGTGTCCCCACAGCTTCCACGGCACCAAGGACACATACATTGAGAGCCACTGTTCTTTTTCCTTTGTTAGGAGTTCTGGACATGTTCTTTCTCCCTGCCTTCCACTCCCCTGTTCCCTCTCCTTCCCTCCCTCCTCCCCTCTGTCTCTTTCAACATTTAAGCAGCTGGTGATTATCTCTGTTCTGTGAGGACGTGTTTATCAAGAAAACTGTGTGTTTGCATCCGGGAGGATATGTTTGTGTTTGTTGCTGTGTGGCTGTGTGTGTGCATTCCTGTGTGTGCCTGTGAGTATACATTTGTGTGTGTTGCTGTGTGCCTAGGTGTGTGCATTCCTGTGTGTGTGTATTGTGTCTGTGAATATATGTGTGTGTTGCCGTGTGCCTGTGTGTGTGCATTCCTGTGTGTGTATGTGTTGGGAGCATCTGGGATTATTTTGTTTCTGGGGTCTTGCTGGATTCTTTGCCCTGGTTTCATTGCTAAACTTAAAAAGTCCGTGAGAATATAAATTCCTGTGTGGATGTGACTGGGATTGTGAGGTTCCTCTTTGATACTTCTAAAGTTAACTGTAGAATCTGGGACAGGCGAAGAGACTTTAAATTTCTCCACAGTTGTTGAGTCCAAGTGGCTCATTTGTGTAAGTGGTGCAGGGAGGAACTGAACCTGCGGCAGCACCAAGGGCATCTTCTGAGGGATGAATGGCAGCTGCTGGCTTCTTTCAGCTCTACAGCTGGGATCTTCTGCTTTAACTCATGGGGTGCCAATGGCCCTGCTAGCGTTGCTTCTTGCCTGTCCTTCTGATCTCGTTGTGTCCCTTGATTATTTTGGCTGTCTCTTTTAGGGTCATGTTCTATTCAGTTAAAATTGGCTAGGTGCTAGAGCTGTAGGATCCTAAGTTAGTGCAGGTACAAGGGTGGATTTTTGCTTCCTTTTTCCTTTCTCTCTCTCTCTCTCTCTCTCTCTCTCTCTCTCTCTCTCTCTCTCTCTCTCTCTCTCTCTCTGTGTGTGTGTGTGCGTGCGCGCACGCACGAAACTGCATCCCTGTTGGCCAGCCTGTCTGTGTCACGGCACATGCGCGTATGGAGGTGACTGTCCTCTCCCTCCACCATGTGTCTACAGTGATGGAACTCAGGTTTTCAGGCTTGGTGACGCTAAGCCCTCGCTCCAGCTTCCCTTCCTTTGTTTATGCTCCTGCTGTCTCTCTAGTCTCCTCCCCTCCTCTATTGCATGTTGGCATTGCTGACCTCTTGTCTCAGGGCAGATTCATGGGGTCCAGAGCTGTCTTCCAAGGTAGTTCAATGATGTCCCACCAGGGGAGATTTGTCTTCGAGTCTGTAGTTTTCCCCTGAGCAGGATGAAGCCTGCTGTCATTTATGTTTCTCTTTCCTTTGGCTTGTGAGATTTTAATTTCACCATCTTAAAGACCGTGGGGGAGGTCTCGGCAGACTTAGATGTTTCTCAATTTTAATTGAAAATATCATGAACAGGTGTTCAGACACGCCCCTCCCCACATATACATGTATATTATCTCTGTTATATTTCCCTGTGTTTCTGTTTTTCTTTTCTGAAGCTGGAGATGGGACTCGGGGTTGCACCCAGGCTAAGTGTGCATTTTGGGTCACCCCTTCATTTCTCTCTGATCTTAACCATGATGACCCATCTTTGCCAGTCCGTAGCCCCACGCTCTCGTTAGGCACAATCACTCATAGGGTAGCAGGTTGTCTCTTTATGGCACTTACATGCTGCAGATTGAGCTCCTCCTGGCCCAGGTCATCCTCTCTTGTCACCTTTGGTTGGTGGGTGGACTGTTTCTGTGTAGAGCTCTAAACCACCCTGGGACTGGGTAGACTTGCACACGTTTGAGCTGTTTGTGACTTCTCTGGAGTTTGCTTTGAGCTTTCTAAGGAAACCGTGACTTTCTTATCATTCATTGTGCTCTTAGGCGAGCAGTTCTAGCTCTCAGCCTGTACAGGTATAGACTGAGGCCAGCGCAGATGCCCCGCCAGGTGAAAAAGTTCATGTTTCTGATTTTTGGAGACACATCCAAGGGGGAAGAATTTACTAGAAGTTTATATATATGTAATGTATGGTGTGGACTCTGGCGAGTAGGGTGATACTTGTCACCTCAGTAGATGTGGACTATGGCAAGGCCCACTGCAGGGAAAGCAGCTGCAGTCCTCACACTGTCCCTTTGTCAGGTCCCACTATGGTGTCTCGGCTGCTCTAGACGCCTACAGCGATGCATCTGTTCTCCCTGTTTTGCTAAAGCTCTCGTGGAGGACACAGTGAGACTCATCAATAACTCATAATTGCTAAAACAGGCCATGTTCCTTTTGGGCAGATAAAGCATCTTTCCTGTTCCCTTTGTTGAGGGCCCGGAGCAGTGACATGAGAGCATGATGTCCTTCCTAGGATGTTGTCTGCTTCAGTGCCGCAGATCTAGTGGCTCCAGGGCAGCGGATTCTGAGACTGACGAATGAAGGTGAAGCCAGCTCTCTCCTCCTCCACACTCTGGTCCTGTTCAAGAGTCAGTCTTTGCTGTGGGGTGTCCCCAACACAGTGGCATGTTTGGGATGTCCAAATAGATTTCCCAGCCCCACACCTCAAGCGGACGAGAAAAGAAAACTGTAGTTATTAGATGCTTTAGTGTTCCTGTATTTTTGATTTCTGTTGGTAAAGGAAGGTCTTTCTTGTTTTCCTCAGACTAGCCAGAGAGAAGCTTGGACAATGTGTTCAGCAATGGTAGCAGGTGCCTCATAGAGGCACTTCAGGTGGCCTTGACTTGGTTGCTGGTTTTGGAGATTCGCCTTTCTTTCATAGAAAATAAAAGCTCACATGTGAACCTTAAGGGCTTCAGGGTACAATTCCAGCTTCCTGTTCTACTCAGATAGAATGATGCTTTCTTAGAACACCTATTTCTCCTGCCTCTCAGGAGGTCAGCGAATCATGGGAGTTTTCAGTTCGTCCCAAACTTTGCCCAAGCCCTCCCGTGCCCAACAAGCTACAGGTAAGTATTCCTGGTCATTGCTAAGTAGAATTATGTTGGCCGAAGTTACAGTAAGTCATTGCTCAGAATCATATTCATATGATATTGGACATATCCCGAGTGGCATGACTGGCCATAGGTAGACCTTAGGTCTTGTATGAACACCATACATACAAGAAAGAAAGGTAGCAATTTGTACCATGTTTTGAATTTAAATTATTTGAATATTTAAAGGCACATTGAACATTCTGAATTCTCTTTCTAAAGCCCTGTTCAACAACCTTTTTGCATTTATGCATCGTGTTCAAGACAGCAGATTAGCTGTAAAGGAGAGCCAAGGTAAGATGTTTGCTGTGGCCATCTGCTCATAGAGGACGAGAAGGAAGATACACATCCATTCCTTGGCTCACGGAGCAGTTCTGAGTTTTGAGAAACCGTCTTCTAGCCATGGAGTGTAATCACTCAGAGTCAGAACTCATGCCTGTGTGGCTGCTATGCCAAGAAGAGACAGTAAAAGTCAGCACATTGCCACCCATATGAGGTCATGTCATGACCTGATAATGCCATGAAGACTGGACAACTTTCGGAAGGGATAGAATGATGGAGGCGGGCCTCTTCTGGAGAGGTCACCCTCTGGAAGCTTCTCTCCAAGGCAGAATTTGGCTGAGAAAGAGTGAAGCGTGTGAAGAGCTTTTGGAGGGTGGCTCAGGAAGGGAGGGTGGCCAGGCTAAGTCTGGAGCATCTCTGTCTTGTTTGAGGACTTGTGCATATATGCTGCTGGGGTGATCAGGCCTCTACTGTGACCAGGGTGGCCTAGCAAAGAAGAGGAGGGAAGGCAAGCCTCATCTCTGTAGGCCTTGGTAACACTGGCTAAGGTTTAATGACAACGGGAAGTTAACAGTACAGTTACCACCAGAAAGGAACAGACTATTACTCCACGATTGTCCAGTGAGCAATACGTGGTCCATTGTGGATTTAGTGGAATTAAACTGGAAGTATAGTTAGAGAAATAACAATGAAAGTTGGGTTTGTAAAGAATTTTGAAGGATTGGGCATGAGAGGGGGACAGATTTTAGGATAACAGGAAGTAAGTGAAATTTCTGGAAGAGATACTGAGGTCACAGGGATATTTCTGGGAAAAGAATCCAGGAGGAAGAGGGCAGCTGGCTAGAGTTCGGAAGCTAATAGGAAATGCTGAGTTTAATATGACCATGATTCCTGAAGAACAAGATATTTTTTATGTGTATAATCACTAGAAATTGTTTGCTGCTGATTCTACATGGTAGAGTCCTCACTTTCATTTCGATTTTCTCAGACTAAACTCCAACACCTGTTTGAGATGAAAGACTTACATAGATCTCACCTTTAGGAGCTTATTGTTTAAACTTTCCTGCAGGATGGATTTTTATGGGCTTGTTACTGTTGTCATGCCACCCAAAGATTATCTTTAATAGATGTGGAGGCCTTTTCTCTGTTGAGCACGTTCCAAGGCCTCACCTTGATGTTCACTTTTGGAAGGTGTGGTATCAGACAGTGACATTTGGCTCTTGATTTGAGCAGGCCTGAAAACCCATTTCATGAGGGTAATTTTAAATAATTTCGTTTAATTAATGTTGTAAAGGATGTTATTTTGTGATAATGCTGTCATTCCTGAGGCCCGGTTTTCTGGGGCAGCTGTTGAGTGCTATTATGCTAATCAGTATTTTTTGACAGGACAGGAACTCAGCTGTGCTGGCTGCATTACTCAGGACGCCTGAGTCACAGGCAGCTGCTGCGTGCGTTCCTGGAGGCATACGTGTCTCTTAGGAGCTGTGGTCCTTCCCTGATATAACATTACACACCTCAGGCAAGCTTTACATCAGGAAGGTAACGAGAGCTGATCTTACAAGGAGCCAAACCGAGACATGTGCCATTGAGTTTGAAAGGAAATGCAGAATACAAGCAAAAATAGCAACAGAATTTGATAGGTGGAGAATCCAAGGAAAACATAAAGTCTGTCAGCATATCTTTTAGAGAACTTTTTGGATTAGCTGGATATGGCATTAAGGAGTAGTTTTTAGATTTGGGATCTAAAGTCGTGGTTGTCTTATCAACTCCGTCCTTTCAGAATTGAGAAAACAAGCGGCTTGCATTTTCCTAGGAGCGCACTACTGGTGACAGAACAGACACCATATCTGTGGCTTTGGGTTTCTCGAACCCCAGCCCTGCTCCTGTCTTCTTCGCTCTTCTATAAATAGCCCCGGCTATCTAGGACCAGAGGTCGCCATCCTGACACACACATTTCTCTGAAGAAAGCAATGCATAGATTGTATTCTCCACCCTGAGAGGCAGTCTGCCCTGACCTCTCACTGACATACTTTGTCTTGAATTAGTCACCGCACTGGAGTTGCTTGCTGTCCTCTAGCTATTGCTGAGTGATGAAAATTCTCAGCTTATAGTACTCTGGAAGAGCTTGATCTGGAGGGAAGTATCTGAGGGCATGTCTTTGTAAAGGCTCCCATTCCCCCCCAAATCACTAGATGAAGCTATAAATAGAATTTTAGTCACAAAGATTTAATAAGTTAAACATGGTAAACCCAACACACATCAGTAGAGTATTGAGAAAATTCAGTTTTTTTCTCTGAACATGAATGAATCCCCCAAGAAGTTAAACATATTGCTAGCAGGAGGCTGAGGCAGGAGGACAGTCCGAGCTACATAGTGAGATCAGGGCAAACTGAGATACATGCTGAGCCCATGCATAAAGATGTACAAGTTTTTTATACATATTAAAAAGAACTACAGCATTTGTGTAGTGTGCTCAAAACCTTGGGTTCAGTCGACTCCCAGCACTAGAAGGGAAATTTGTATATATTTATTGCAGGCTTACTATGTATTTAGCTCTGCCTTGTATAGGACAATAAAATATTCCCCTTTTATAAATTATTTTATTGCACATATTATTTTATAACATGATTGGCTCAGCTTGCATTGTATCATGAACGTACACCCTAGTCTTTACCGTAGATTATAGAAATGTTTCTAGATGACTCTGCTGTATATCATTTAATAGAGGTCCCATAGTTCTTTTAAATGCTTAGACATTTGATATATTTTTTAACTGATGGCAAAAAACATGATATGAAGTCTAACCTGTTAATTGTTGAGTGTATAGTTAACTTTCTGGATTGCATGGGCATTGTTATATGGGCATTGTTCCATGGTGGATTTCTAGAACTTTCTCATCTTATAAGGCTGGAACTCTGCACCTACCAATCAGCCTGTTCCCCACTTTCCCCATGACCTCAGATCCTGGGTATGACCACTCAGCTTTCTGCTTGTATGCATCTGACCACATTAGATGTCTCTTGTATATGGAAACACACTTATCCTATGTGACATCCTCAAAGGTCATACACGCGGTAGTATATGACAGGATTTTCTGTTGTAAAGCAGTAAATACTCTGTTTCATGTATATGCCCCATTTCCTTAATCTGTTTATGAGTAGACATTTATGTTTCTTTCCATATAGTTGGACACTCATGAGTAATGCTGCCATGGTCATGACAGAGTACATACTTCTGTGAGATTCTAAGTTTTCTGACTCAATAGACAAAAGTGAGGTTGGTCGATCAGGTCATTCTCTTGTCCATAGAAGCTGTGTCATTTGTGCTCCTACGCAGGCTCGGACAGCCCTTATCCTCATCAACACTTACTTTCTGCTATTTGACAACAGCTTTCCCAAGGGGGTGTGCCGAACAGTCTTGCTGTGGTTTGGATTTGTGGTTTTCTGATAGTGATGGTGAACAGGTCCAGTTCAGCTGGGTTATAGCTCAGTAGGTGGAGTGTGTTTGTGTAGTATGGTGAAGCCCTAGGTTTGAGCCCCAGCACTGTATAAAGAGGCTAACCTGGTCTACATATACAAGAGCCTGTCTTAAAACAAAGCAAAACATNGTTTTAACCCAGGCTTTTTCAGACCCAGGCCAGCTGGCCTTGGTGAGTTCCTGATAGAACATCCCCATTGTCTCAGTGTGTGGGTGCACCCCTCGCGGTCCTGAGTTCCTTGCTTGTGCTCTCTCTCTCCTTCTCCTGATTTGGACCTTGAGATTTCAGTCCGGTGCTCCAATGTGGGTCTCTGTCTCTGTCTCCTTTCATTGCCTGATGAAGGTTAATATTCAGGAGGATGCCTATATGTTTTTCTTTTTGAGATGGGGTTTCTCTGTAGCTTTGGAGCCTGTCCTGGAACTAGCTCTTGAAGCCTAGGCTGGTCTTGAACTCATAGAGATACCTGCCTCTGCCTCCCGAGTGCTGGAATTAAAGGCATGCTCCACCACCGCCCGCTAGTTTCTTATCTAGACTGAATATCTGTAGTAATAAGAGCAGCAGGGCTTCATCCCCAGCACCCCGGCCACCTGGTGGCTTATGCCCCGAAATAACAACACACAAACTGTATTCATTTAAACACTGCTTGCCCATTATATCTAGCCTCTTCTCGGCTAACTCTCGCACCTGGACTAGCCCATTTCTAATAATGTGTGTAAGCACCCCAAGGTGCACTTACCGGGAAGAGTCTACCCTATGTCCATCCTGCGTCAGAGCTTCATTGCGTGTGTCTCAGAGAGCAGAGCTATCGGGAGAGCGGAGCATGGCGTCTCTGCTCCAGAGCAGAGCTGTCGAGTCTGAGCTCACTTTCTCTTCCTCCCAGCATTCTATTCTGTTTACTCCTCCCACATATGTTTTCACCTATCAGGGCCAAGGAGTTTCTTTATTGCTTAACCAATGAAATCAACAGATTGATATATGACACTCCCACATCAGATATCAGTTGTTTATCAAACATCCAATTTGAGAGTATTTTCTTTTCTGCTGTAAATTGCTTTTCTTTCATTCCTGGGCACATGAGTAGAGGCCAGAGGAAAATTTCAAATGTTCTCTGTCTCACTCCCTTGAGACAGGTCTCTGTGTGTACCTGGGTCTAGGCTGGCACCAGCAAGCCCCAGAGGTCTCCTGTCTTCTTCATCTCACTCTGCCCTGGAGTAACTGACTCGAGCATGGCCAGGCCCAGCTTTTTACCTGGGTACTTGGTTCTGAACTCAGGTTTTCACACTTGGGCAGCAAACATTCTACCCACTGAACCACCTCTCCAGCTTCTAGAAATAACTAATTTAATATTGTCCAACCAACTTGCCCAATTTTGATTTTTTT
>NW_026067942.1:4450780-4512065 GCF_014885135.2 Alexandromys fortis | reverse complement strand
ATATAAAATCAATCTTGTCAAGACTGCATCTTCTTCTAGGGGTATTGTAGTTTCTGGCTTCACTCTCTTGACCAGGGTTGCTCTTTGGGCATAGTGTAAAACATGAGTCTAGAGCCATTCTTAGCATGTAGACATCTGCTTTTACAAACACTATTTGTCAAAGAGACTGGCTCCTCCTTAGACATCCTTGCCAAAGATCATTTAATTACATAAATGTGGGACTATGGGGACCTCTGGATCCTGTTTCATTTGTCTATATGTCTGTGTGTCAGTACCATGTGGCATGTTTTATTTAGGGAATGTCTTTTCTGCTTTCTCATCCCCAAATACTTTCCTTACTTAACTGTATAATAGGCCTGGGTCATAGAGCACTTTAAGTTTGCAGCAATGCAGGAGAGGAGGCCAGGTGTTTCCTCTACATGCCAGGTCCCCCGTGTGTGACTCTCTTCACCGCCACTGTCTCCTACTTATGGGATACGTAACTGCTGCTGAACTACATCATACATTGTCATAAAAGAAGGCTCATTGTTTATCTCAGGGCTGACTCTGGTGCACTCGCTATGATCTGGACACATATGTGGCACCATTGGGCACCATGGTAATGTTAGACAGAGTAGGGCCACTATCCTACCCACTAGCCCCCCGTGTTCTGTAGGGTCCTCACCTCTTTGTGCCACAGAATCTCTGGAAACCACTGCGGTTTTGCGGTCTGCGTTTGTTGTTGTTGTTATGTGTGTGTGTTCATGTGTGTGTGTGGTGGGAGGGGGAGGTCAGGAGTTAACATGTGTATTCTTCCCTAGGATTGTCACCTGATTGTTGATAAAGGTCCCTGAATGAAGCTCACCACTTGGCTAGACCGGCCGATGGTCAAGGTCCTGTCTGTGATGAGGCTGTCTCCGCCCACCCTGGCTTCTCTGAAGGTGCCTGGGATCTGAACTCAGGTCCCATACTTTTATGGTAGGCATGTTGCCTATGGAATCATCTTCCCAGCTTTAATGTTTGTAGCATCAGAGATAACTTCACCACTTCCTTTCTGAGTTGGATATTTTATTTCTTTTTCTCCCCAATTTCTGTAGCTAGGATATCTAGTACTATCTGAACACAATTGGTGAGCATAGGTCTTCTTGCCCTGTTACTTATTTTAGCAGGCAAGCTTTACTTTTCTTTACCCTTGAATATATTGTCAGATTTTATCAAAAGCCTTTGTATGTGGCATCGACTCATTCAGCTGAGATTGCTGCTTTTCTCTCCTTCTCCTCTCTTCTCTGGCTGGATAATTGCACACACTGTTTTGAGCTCACCCTTGCACAACCCTGATGAAGTCTGCCATGAACACATCTCTTGCGAACTTTCTGACTCAATCGTTGTCCCTTCTTGTTTAAATAGTTTTAAATCTTTTTGTCGATGATTTATTTAATTCCTGTTTTCCTAATCGCATTAAATGGCTTCCTGTTGATGGTTTTGTATCTTTATCAGGTGGTTGATACCCATCTGTTTCTTGAGTATTCATGTCTGGTTATTTAAACACCCATCAATTTTGATTGGGTCATGTTTCCCTCTTTCTTTATGTACTTTGTAACTTTCATGACAGCCCCTACACACTGAACAACATAGTCCATGACCCCACCCCTCGAAGGAGTTTGAGCTCAGTTCTTACGCAGGAAGACTTTCTATACCCAGCCAAAGCTCCTGAGACCATAGTGGATGCTCTTCACTGGATGTCTGTAAATTATTAGCTAGAAATGGACCCATTTCCCCCCAACCCAAGCGTCAAGTCTCTTCCTCCCTCTAGTGTCTTTCTGTAGGATTACAGGAGGCTCGTGGGCCAGCAATTACTAGCCTTTCCCACGCCTTTGGACGCATTGCTCCTTGTTAGCCACAGAAGCCAGCTCTTTGGTTAGCCCCCAATTCGACATACACATGAGTCCTCCTCTCTCTCCTCATGGAGCAGAAGGGAAATGGAAGTTTTTCTCATAGGCCAGAACTGAACTAGGGGCCATGACAAGCAAGCACTGTGAATTTTTCTTTGATTTCCCAGGGTGCAGGAGACTCATACAAGGCTCCTGTTTCCCTATAATGGGAGTGGATATGTTATTGAGTCCAGCATCAGTGAGAGGCTGAAGAGGGGAGTGCTCCCCTGTCCCACAGTCTTGCTGGCGTTATCTTCCTTGAAGTTTTGGGTTATAATATAATGAACAACTCAGGGGACCATTGTTATTACTATAGAAACAATAAATAAGTATGTTTTTGAGTAGATATACAGAAGCCAATTTCCAATTATTTTAGGTGTCTTAGAAAAATAAATCTGCGATCATGACTGTCTGTGGTATTGAAAACGAGCAGCTTCTGTGGTCCTCTCTTGAGGCTGACAGACTTTGGGCTTCTGAGTACAGAGAACTGAAGACCTAGCAGGGTTAAAGGTCACCAACGTCCTAGATTCTGGAAATTGGAAGAAGAGAAAAAGCTGGTCGTTAGCTCCTTACCCCTTTAGGTGGGGTTTGCATTTATAACATGGTAGAGCCCTGGGGAAATGGCGTGCTAAGGGATGTGTTAGGGGTCACAGCCTCGTGGATGAATAGGACCAGGGTAGGTAACTGCTGAGAACCACGCTAAACAAAGCTGAGACAGGTTTGGGCCTCCATGGTTCTCCCACGCAGTTTTAAGGTCCTCTACCTGTCTCCCATCTCTCCAGCAGGAAAAGATGACTTGGCTGTGGGGTAAGGCGGCAGGAAAGCAAAGGCTGCTGAGTTGCCCGGGCAGGCTGGCGTATCCGATGGCTCCATCAGCGGCTTTGGCAAGGGGATTTCCACAATTCTACCCCTGCCACAGCGGGGACTGTTCATCTGCCTGCTGAAATCCTCTTGAACTTGGCACCTTGTGTGAATGAGGATGGACAGTCAGGCAAATGGGAGTGACCTACGTACCCTGTGTGAGCAGAGGTGTCAGATGCATTGATTGCGCTGGTGGCTGTCTGGTGATGCTCTCCTGTCAGCCTGAGTGCTGCCTGAGGGAAGAGTTTAATTGCACGTTTGTATGACAATTCCCAGACAGGTGACATGGGGACCTCGAGACCTCGAGAAAGTAGGAGGAGCTCTGTTCAGTCCTTGTCTCACCACAAGATAGAGTTCTTACTTTAGCATATGTGATTTATGCATAACAACGGGCCTTTCGTAATCATTTCGTTCATGTACATAGTATGTGCTGGTCATTTTCACATCCCCCACTGGGCCTTCTTTTCTTCCCTTTCTTCTGCTGATCCTCCACGAGACTCCCTCTACTTTCATATATTATATGTGTGTGCACGTGCGTGCGTGCATGTGTGTGTGTGTGTGTGTGAGAGAGAGAGAGAGAGAGAGACAGAGAGAGACAGAGAGAGACAGAGAGAGAGAGAGATAGGGAGAGCTATGAGTTTCACTGGGGCTGGTGTGTGTATGTATGACACACGTATGAGTTTCAATTGAGTTGATGTGTGTGTATATTGTGTATGACACACCTATGAGTTTCACTTGAGTTGATGTGTGTCTATATACACTTGTGTGTATTGTGTATGTGTGTGTATGTATGACGTACCCACGAGTTTCACTTGAGTTGATGTGTGTGTATATACACTTGTGTGTATTGTATATGTGTGTATGTATGACGTACCCATGAGTTTCACTGGGGTTGCTTCAACCAGTTTAGTATTTCCCAGGATTGGTGAGTGGCTGGGTTGTCTGGAGAGAGGCTAAGAAGCCAAGATGAGTATGAAGTACAATGGTAGGGGCTGTTTCTTGGGCATTATTTTTGCTGTCTTGATTTTGTGACTCTGTGCCAGGAAAAGTAAGCGTCTGAGAGAGTTTTGAAGGCTGCTTGTTCTCTGCGGTGTTAGCGCACTGCTGGGAAAGTCCTCTGCAGTGTGCTAAGACTCTGTGCCGGGGTCTGAAGCCCAGAGGCTGGGTGACAGAAGTTTGTCATTCCGGGTGGGGTGTGTGACACACAGACTTTCTCCCTGCCCTGAGACAGGATCTGCCAATCGTACTGGAGAAACTTTTTGTTTCTTTTGCTGACTGGTTTGGCCGGTAGGGATTTGCTGATTCACATATAGGTCTTGCTAACAGGTCCTTATTATTGGTAACTTGCCAGCATACGCACAGCCATGATTTTTTTTTGTTATGTGTTCAAGAAGGGGAGGGAAATGCCAATTTGTCTATAAATGTTTTGCAGAAACTTGAATATGTTCTCTACTTATTTTCCCATGATGACCTCTATACAGCCAGATGATGCCCCTTTTGTATAAGTGTGGCTCTGTTGTAGATACACAGGCTAAAATGTATTGGAAAGTCAGGTGGCTTAGGTAGAGATCAGTGACTTTCTACTGGACAAAGCAAATATAATTTTCCTAATTTGAGAAGGGCTGTGCATGCCATTAACTGGCCATGTAAAGATTCCTTTGTCACACTTTAGATTAATAATTAATCCTCCTCTTTATTTTCTTTTGAGACAGCGTCTCGTGTAGCCCAGCAAGTCTGGTATTTACTATGTAGCTGATGTTGGCCTTTGGCTGAAACGCCTCGTCTCCAACCGCTAAGCACCGGAATTGCAGGCACACGGCGCCACACCTGGCTTAGCTTGTTTCTTCTCAACAGTTTAGAAACCTAGACTTCGGAGCTATAACATGTACATATATGTTGGTTGTTGCAGCACTCTGTACTAAAAACATCATAAATACGTTCTTAGCTGCTGACACCCAGCTTCATTCTCCTGCCGCCTACACCTGTTTTGAAGACTGTCTTTAAGGGGATCTCCTAGGACAGCACGTGACCGTAGCTTGCCCTCTTCCCTCTTCTAGAGCCTTTTCTCCCTTGCTGCTTGAATGGCTCCTGGCTGCTTTTCTTCTACATATTCTTCAGTTTTCCCTTCTCTTTCTGCACTTCCCCCTCTCTCTATCTTTTCCTTTTCTTTGGTTAACCCCACTACCACACACAGGCAGGGTTGGAAAATGGCCAGGAAGATAACGTTTAATATTCCATAAGTATTATCAATACACACAGCACGCTGGCATCTGGGCAGAGTGGGAGAGTGCACATCAGGGCACCTCTGCCCCCATGTGTGCTTCATCTGTGCCCTCCCAGCTTCTTCAGCTTTGCAAAGACTCAAAGGTATTTATCTTCTCTGGCTACACTCATTTCACTGAGTGGCTGGAGTTCAGCCCCTGATTTATATATACACCATCTTTTCCATCAATCCTTGGCACTCGGATACTAATTGCATTAATGTATCTGAATATATCCAGTGTAAATAGGTTACCTGCAGTTAATGGGGAGATGCCAACATTATTAAAAGGGGTGACATACCCTCTAGAATCCCAGCTCTCCAGAGCAGAGTCAGGTAGAACTCTGCGACAAGGAGGCCACTCTGGTCTATATATTAAGTTCTAGGGAAGCCAGAGCTACACAGTGAGATCCGGTCTCAACAACAGGGCTAGGGGCTTCTGAGATGACTCAGAGGTTAAGACCACCGGCTGCTGTTCCAGAAGATCTGGGTTCAGTTCCTAGCCCTGTATGGTGACGCAGAACTGTCTGTAACTCCCATTCTAGGGGATCCGATGCCCTGCTCTGGCCCCATGCATACAGGCAAATCACTTCTAAAAAGGGAGTAGCTGTGAATATGTTAAAATGCTTGAGAACATGCCCATGCTGTGTGACAACAGGCGAAGAAAGATGTAAGGGCTACGGATACTAAGAAATAAATACGCGTATGTGTCAAAACCTGCTCTGGTTTAGGGACTAGGAGTTATTTCTCTTTTCAGTGCTCCGTGTTCTGAACCTCCAGTCAACCCAACACTGTTTCCATCATTAACGATCTTAGGTGCACATGCCTGGAGACAGCAGCTGGGGTCCCCAGCAGTGTCTCTGCTCCTTTCTGGCCCTCTGATGACACCCACCTCCAGCCCCGTTGTCTCTGTCTTGGATTTTAAAGTTCTGTTTCTACTAATAGCAACTCAGCTCGCACTTCAAAGAGAGCAATACACAAGCTGCCTACCTCACTAGCCCAAATAAAAATAGTTGTGACCTGCAGATGTACAGTCCTGAAATAGAGGGGAAGTCGTGAGGAGGTAGCCTGAGTGTGGCTTCGGAGTCTGTGCGGAATCGTCCTCCCCAGAAGAGCGAAGACTGTCCTTCTCATGTCACAAGAGCGAGGCTTCATTTTACGTAAAAGGGTTAAGTTTGGGCCATCTTGTCCCTCAAAGCCCATTTTAAAAACAAAATATGAAATGCATTTTTATTCAAATGGTTTCTAATATTGATCAGTGAACTGAAAGATTATTTACATTATCCTCCTTACAGAATACACTCTGGGACATGAAACACAACAGTGGCATTTCTATTTCTTTTTTTAAATTATGTACATCCCTGGGACTTAGGGTGGGGTAGCCAGACAAGTGCCCGCCCCACAAGGCTACACAACTTCTGAAAAGCAAAGTTTCATGTGCTGAGCGACAAACCCACTTTCCATTAGAGGGTGGGGTGTATGCAAATTAGAATGGAATGTTTGATGCCAAGTCATGAACATGCAATGCCCAATTATCAAGATTTATCAGATATGAGCGGATATTGGACGCAATTTGACTTTTCCACTCGAATTCAGTAGCCAGTGAGGATTTTCCGAAGATAACTTTCCCAGGGACGTGAGTTTTAACTTGAATTAGTGTCAGTTCTGCAGGAACTGGCATCACACTGCAGGGGAAAGCATGATGTCATTATACTCTTCGCATTGACATGCCACCCTACCCCTTTGCACACCAGGTTTAAGTTGCCATCTTGCATGCCACAAAATTTCAGATATTAGTGATTTTATATCTTTCAACCCAGTTATTGTTGGTTGTATCAATGCAAAGCTCAGCTGTCATCTCAAATAAGAGAGAGAGCTTATTCTAGAACTGTGTGTGAGTGATCTCTGGCAGGAACACAGTTTCAGTTTCCTCAGATAACATATGCTAAAGTGGAAGTCATTTCATAGTTTTTAAAATCATTGTAGAACAAAGGAAAGTCATGGGAACATCGTGTAGGCAGTTCAAAACAAAGCAGGGAACCTAGCATACTAGGTCTCGGTGCAGTCTGAGGGATTTTTAGTTTTGGGGTTGATGGGAGCTAGAGGTCTGATAAACGAGCACATCCAAAGGCTCTTGATCAGCAGTTGACATGTTGTGGGAAAAGACATAGATTCTGTCAATAAATGGCTGAAGAAAGGACCAAAAGCGGCCCAAGATAACGTGACTGTGGACCCACAGCATCCCAACTGTTCATGGTCAAGAACTCTAATCAACTAGTTGGTTTTGTAGAATCTTTTGCACAGATGTAGTTTTATTTCTGGGACCTTCAGTTCACAGCTAGAATATTTTTGAAAAGTGTATTGCTGGTGCCATGTGATGTCAAGATGCTGTCTGCTCCCCTGGCAGATCTTCGGGGTGTTCAGGACTTGGGCGCTGTCGAGATCACCCCACTCAGGAAAGCCGTGCTTTACATCAAATGCCAGAATATCATGAAGGGGCAAAGGGGGAATATAGATCTGGCTCCTAGGCTTATTCTCTATGGTGTGAAGGATGCGGCTTGGGGGAGGCTTTGGCTTTGCCAGCAGCAATGGGATGGAGCCATATCTCCACCTGGTTGCCTGCAGCAGCCCGAGGGATTCCCCTACCGTTTTAGGGACTGCAATGCAAGTAAAACCAGATTGTTGGTCTTCACGTACAGGAAGAGCCAGTGTGAAGAAGAGATGGGTGGGGGTTATTAGAGATATTTTGATATGTGGGGCTGACAGATGGCTCAGTGGTTAGGAGCACTTGCTCTTCTTGCAGAGGACTCAGGTTTAGTTTTCAGCACCCACCTACGGTGGCTCACAACTTTCCTTAATTCCAGTTCCAGGAGGTTCAGGATCCTCTTCTGGTCTCTGTGGGCACCAGGGCCACACTCGGTACACTTGAATATAAACAGGCAAAAGCACTCATACACATAAAAATATATCTTAAAAAGATATTTGATATAAATTTTAAGCATGATAGTTAACAGAAAGACAGACTCAGGGGAGGGACTGGGCATGGTCAGGCAGGTATGTGGCCCTTCCTCAGGGAAAGCTGCAGATCAGATGTGTTAATGTTTACATCTCAGAGGTCCTTACATCTAAGAATCTTTTCTCCACATTTCTTCCTTTTGATGAGTTGAGATTATCGCATGCCTCTGAGATGCCTTGGGCGGGATTATCATCTGACAGAGTAAAGTCAGTGCCCACTAGGATGCACAGGGGCTCTGGTAAGAGTCCTAGAAATTGTGGGTTTTAATCTGGGAAGTGAGAAAGGCCTTGAGCCTTGTTGACTGCTCCGGAGTCCTTGCTCCTCGTCTGTCAATCAACAAGACTAGAGAGAAGGGGCTCCCTTCCATTCCCCTTATCCATAGTTTCCCCCACCTTTCTGTTCCGTCTCAGTTTTATAAAGTAAAGCCTTGTACTGCTGTCCACTGGAGGGATCTCATTCTGTTCTGTGTATAGTGGCCAGAGAAGTAGCTTCTGCGAGGGAGACTGCCCCTGGCCTCGGAGGAGGCCTTCCTCACATCATGGCTGTCTATAAATAACATTCTGTGCAAGTGTGTCTAGCAAATTTCAGAAGTGGGGAATCCAATGCAGCATTTCTTCATTGCTCCGACATGTCATTCAAGGGTTCCCAGGCTCCCCCAGTGGTGTGGGAGTCCAAGCCTGAAAGAGCAAGTTCCATCCTGAGATACTATCTGGGGAATGCATGGCCTTTCAAAGTGGTTCCCTTTTTGAGAATATAATAATTAGCCCAGAGACCCCCAGCTGGACAGTGTGCAGAGACTAGAGACTTTGAAGCACTTCTCTAAGTAGGATGTCTTTACTAACCTCCCTGCAAGTCTCCGAGAGCTTTGTGGAAGAGGTGGCAGAAACAGTGGAAGGGCTGGAGGAGGTTGACGAGTTCAAGACAATGGCATCTTCCGGTCACACCAGGACTCAGAGCAAAGCTGACATCATGTTCAAGGCCTGCACAGGTTCAGAGCAGACACAATCACAGCATGGAGCATGGAGAAGGCGGAAGAGGAAGGAGACATGCAGCTCCAGCCCTGCCCAAGAGGTTATTTGCAATTGACACCTGCTGGGAAAGAGAAAACCACTTTTCCTCAATGGAGTGTCTCTCAGTATACACATCATCCCCCAAGGCAGGCTTCATGCCCAGTAACAGCTGACCTACACAAATGGACTCCATGTTCTGTTATTTTTGTGGGTTTTTGTTTCGTCATTTTCTTTTCGTCTCATTGGGTTTTTGTTGTTTTGTTCATTTCATTTCCTTTTTCTTTATTTGAAGGGAGATAAAACCTCCATGAAGTTGGGAGGGTAGGAAGGTGGAGAAGACCTGAGGGAAGCTGGAAGAGGGGAAAGAATATGATGGAAATATATTGTGTGAAATAATTGGTTTTGTAATGACAAACTTCAAGATCATCGAGAATCAGGCTACCACCATGCTGGCATGTAACCAGAGGTGAAGGGCTAGGTGCTTAAGCCTGCAGCTTCTGGCTGTAGTGTCTCCGCATGACTGTGTGTCACTGAGGAGGTGTGATTATTCGCATGCTGCAACAATAAATCACAGTGGCACCCACCGTTACCTTCTCACTAAGTCGTGGACAATGCAGGTGCCATGTATTATTTTGGTTTCCTTCAAGGCTTTCAAAATAGCCTTGCTTGTGTGGGTGAAGGTATGAGATGTGGTACTGTAAGTGTGGAACTTGATTCCTTTTATAAGGAATATTATAAAAATACATGTGTTATATATAAATGGAATAAATATATACAAGGAATCTCTCAGGTAGATATGGTCTCCCCAAGAGCGAGTGGCTGCAGATGAAAGTCTATTATTATGCATTATAGAAACCTGACGGGAGAATGCTTATGTTGAAGGAACTGTCTAACCACGCACCTGTCAGTATAAATGGCTTTACCATTGTTAGCAATTTTCTTAGAGATAATATATCCTTTGTAAAGAGGAACAAATGGATCATTCCTGAGTTCTCAGTTGGGGAGTTTCTGTTGAACCTATTTTTTTTTTTTGTACATCATTGCTGCACCCTAAGAGGCAATTACCATCTTACTAACAAACAACTGGGCTACAGATGTTTTCATTGAAAATGCTCAAATTGGGGTTGGAGAGATGGCTCGGTATTTGAGAGTGCTTCCAGCTCGTGCAGAGGACCTGGCTTCTCAGCGCCCACATGAGGAGGCTCACAACTGCCCGTGATTCCAGTTACAGGAGATCCAGCACCTTCCTCTGGCTTCTGTGGGCACCAGCGCACAGATGGCCAGACATAAACTTACCCAGGCACACATACTCATAAATAAAACTTTAAAAAGTCTTCTTAAATGTTTAAAATATTAGTACAGCCCTGCTTTCAGGGTTTTAGGTATTGTTCTGTTTAAATGAAGCACTAGTGATTACTACAGGAAGAATTTGTAGAAGGCATTCAGGACTTTCTGTATTGTTCTGAGGGACGCGAGAATCTGAGTGTGGGGAAGAGGTGAAAGTGGGACCTGGGAAATGGCTCAGGGGTAAGAACGCTTGTCGAGCAAGCATGAGGATTTGAATTTAGATCCCCAGTACCATGTAAAAGCTGAGCACTGCTATGCAGCCTGGAACCCTTGAGCTGTTTAGGGACAGAGGTGGGAGGATCACTGGGTCTAGCCTAGACAGAAGTGGTGAGCTCCAGGTTCAGTGAGAGACCCCGTCTCGAGGGAAATGGTGGGCAGTGAAGGAGCAGAATGCCTGGCCCTTCTCTGGCCTCGGCATGTGTAGGCATAGTGGGGCATGCCTGCAACACAGGCAAAGTATAACCAGATTTGGAGAGCATTTTCACTTTTCAATTTATAGTAAGACCAATTTAAAAGCAGTACACTCCTCAGGTCTTTTCCAAGAATAGCCACTTTATGAATGTGTCATGTGGACGTCTTTGCTAGCTGTCACTGTAGGGGAAGCATACTTTGACTACAAGCTTCCCTTGAATTCTAAGGATGTGCCAACCTGTGGGCCCAGGAAAGAAACGTGTGTCTCACCAACGTCTGATGCCAAAGTCAGGTAGAGTTCCAATATGGCTGGCAGAAGGCATTGCTGCATTGATTCTCACAGCACAAGAATGAACAATCACAGTCTCACTCAGGCACGTTGACTCTAAAGCCAATACCGTCAGAGACCAAGATTTTTCTGTCATGTCTTTATGACCCGCGTCATTCCTTAAACCGCGTGGAATGGACTGAAGACACACGCTCTGCTTCTTTTTCATGGGACACACTCATTTTTTCTTTTTCCTTTTCTTTGTTTTGTTGAGTTAATCTCATGTATACCTGTGAGTTGAAGTTAGCCTTGAGCTTCTGGTCTTCTTGCCTCTACCTCCTGAGTGTTGTGGTCACAGGTATACCCCGCCATACCCGAGTCTTCATGCTCC
Source organism: Alexandromys fortis (assembly GCF_014885135.2). Taxonomy (NCBI): domain Eukaryota; kingdom Metazoa; phylum Chordata; class Mammalia; order Rodentia; family Cricetidae; genus Alexandromys; species Alexandromys fortis. The sequence continues at coordinate 4,500,591 of NW_026067942.1, read as the reverse complement.
TTCTGAGCCATGACTCCAGCTCCTGGAAAGTGATTTTGATCATCATCAACCAAGCAATCCTGTCACTTCAGTTACATGCGTGCACAACTACATGCATGCACAACTAGAAAGATTTTCCCCCAAGGTGTTTATCGAGTGTCCTGTTGACCTACACTGCAAATGCAGTCATGGGCCCAGAGATCTGTGTTGGTAACTAGGAGAGGGCACCAGTCTCCAGCGGGTTTGGCCTAGAGCTTTTTGCCTGCATGTAGAGTAAGTTTCCAGCTACCGTGGGGAAGTCCTTCTGGCAAGCTCACCTGCTGAGTCTTCAGTTCACTCCTGAGCCTCTACTTCGCATCAGAGCCCTGAGGTGGCTAGTTAAAGCCTGCCCCTCCCCCAACATGGTCAGGCACTGTGGCTGCTGACCGTAGCTCTACCTCTGTCTCTTTGTATTTCTAAGATCTGTGAACTTCATCCGAGAGACAGGCTGACATCTCACCTCTTCACAGGCACAGAAAAGAACAAGACGAAGTGACAGGGTGGGCTCCCATTCTCCTAAGTCACCCACTTCAGGGACTGGCTTGCTGTCGTCCCTCTGTGAAGTTGAAAGTCTTTTGCCCTCCTTGTCTCTGTTGTCTCGTCTGTGTTTCTACAAGGCTGATGCTTCTTCATTGATTTGCAGGACAAACTGACACTTGTCTCTGAATAAATGGACATGTTGAAGAAACATCTGTAATATATAACTTGGTTGTGACTGTATTCTTTCTAAATCTTCTATGGTGGCATATACCTTTATTCCCAGCACTAAAGAGGCAGAGCAATCTCTGTGAGTTCAAGGACACCCTGGGCTACATAGATTGATACAGTCTCAAAGAGAAACAGATAGGTGGTGGTGGCTAACACTTTTTTTTTGTTGTTGTTGTTGTTGTTTGTTTGTTTTTGAGACAAGGTTTCTCTGTAGCTTTGGTACCTGTCCTGGAACTAGTTCTTATAGACTACGCTGGCCTCAAACTCACAGAGATCCGCCTGCCTCTGCCTCCCGAGTGCTGGGATTAAAGGCTTGCGCCACCATCTCCCAGTGGTGGCTAACACTTTTAATCCCAGCACTTGGGATCTCATGCCTTTAATCCCAGCACTAGGGAGGTGGAAACAGTGATACGGCTTGGCAGAGAAAGGAATATAAGGCGGGAGGAGACAGGAGCTCAGATGCAGTCCGAGGTTTCCTAGGGACAGCAGCAGTCTGAGAATTCATAGAGACAGGATCACTGCTTCAGTCTGAGCATTGGTAGGAAAAGTGAGAACTCTCTAGTGGCTGACTGATCTGCTTTTCTGATCTCTTCATTTTCACCCCCTAATATCTGACGCTGGGTTTTTATTATTAGGAACAATTAAAATTTGAGCTATACTCCTTTCTGATCTCTCACTGGAAGTGTTTTGGGGGTGAGGGTAGGGTGGGGCACACAGTTCTTGTTCCTATGCCTATAGTACTGTGAGCTCAGTGACCAGTGTGGGCCCCATGGTTAATAACAGTGAAGTTCTTCACTCCAGAGTAACCTGCTAGCAGCTGCATTATCCTAAAATACCACTATACGATAATCCCAGAATTTGGAGGATCTGTGGGAGCATGGAGGTGGGAGAGTCAAAGGTTCAAGGTTAAGCTCAGCTACATAACAAATGCAGTTTAAAGAGACCCTGTCTCAAAACAGCAGTAGCAGCAAAATTCCATTCATATCTATGATGCCTTGATGTTTTTAAAAGTATTTTTGTTTTATTTTGTGTGTTTGAGTGTTTTGTCTGCATGTCTATCTGTGTAGCATATGTGTGCCTAGTGCTGGGGGAGGTCATAAGAGGGTGTTGGATCCCCTGGGGCTGGAGTTACAGACAGTTGTGAGACATGATGTGCATGCTGGGAATGGAACCCAGGTCCGGAAGAGCAGCAGTGCCCGTAACTGCTGGGCCATCTTTCCAGTTTCAGTTTAAGCCATACAGCCTATGGATTCACTAGAATTAAGGGCATATGAAGTAATAACTTTTTTGTTTGATTTCTGTTTAATAAGAATCACATCTCTTATTATGCACTTTCTGTTGTTATTCCAATCTTAAATATGTTCAAAGGCCTGTTTAGCTCGTTTAAGGAAGAAATGGTGTCCCCAGAGCAGGGTCTGTGACAAGTGTCAGTTGCCACCTTGACTTCAGATTCTGAAAACGACTCCCAGCCTTAGGGCACAGCCTGGTCACCTGTGTCCTAGCCCATCTGTAGCAGTCAACAGAGGTGCCTTAACTGGTCTAAGACAGGCACATTTATGTCCCGGAATGGACCTTCTTAGCAGAAGCTTTATGCCTTTTATTTGGATTTGTTTATAAAATATGTATTTTATTTTTATACTTTGGATGCATGCAGATGTGAGTGCAGGTGTCTGTAGAGTCCAGCAGAGGACATCAGATGGCCTGGAACTGTGATGTGGGTGCTAGGAACTGACCCAGTGTCTTGACAAAGATGCTGGTTTCTTTGTTCGTATTCAATTTTGTTGTGGGAATTCTGATGAAAAGATGAAAAGCAATAGAGCATGGCTATTGAATAACATGAGATAAAAGGCCATAATACAGAAGCAAGCTTTCTCCCCAGGTAGAAAACAAATCTGAACAAACAGAAAGAGGCAATGAGTTCAAGCGGTGCTTCTCCAACTTGGTCCCTAGGAACTTCTTTGACCTAGGCCAATATCAAATCAATCGCTGTTCATTTTTTAAAGATTTATTTGATCATGTGTCTTATGTGGGTATGTGCATGAGAGTGTAGGTGCCTGAGGGAGCCAGAAGAGGGCGTCATTTCCCCTGGACCGTAGTTACAGGAAGTTGTAAGTGAGCCACCCAAAGGGTCACAAAGCAAGCCTAAGTCCTCTGCAAAAGCCTTACGTGTTCTCAACCACTGCTCCATCTCTCCAGTCCCCAAAGCAATTTTTTTTCAGTATCAGGAAGGGCGTTTTTGTCTTTTGTGTTCTGTTTTATTTGTGTGCACTACAGTTTCCTGGAGATTGTGTGATGGGCTGCCCCAACAGATTGACCGTGGAAGTGTGTATTAGGATACATCTGTCATGTATTAAGCCAGGTATTAAAAATATTTATAAAATCGTAAAGCTGCCTCTCTTCTCACTACAGGCTGCAGTAAACTTCAATGTTTATAATTTAAACATATAAAATAAAAACTTATTGATTTCTTCAGTAAGTGGTGAGGCTGTAACATGGCTCTGAGACTAGAATCTTTTAAGCCCTGGTTAAAAAAAAAAAGATGAGAAACAGACACTGGTGCAGTTAGCTCTGGTGAATAAATTTTAACTTAAAATGGAAAAAGGTAGATTCTTTAAAACTAATCATCTAGGTGTGTACGGAATATGGAACCACACCCCAACTGTGTCGCCTGGGATGGCGTGGCCTCGGTAGGAAGTTTAGAGCACCATGGGGCTGCTTGTTTCCCTTTTATAGATTTCATGTATTTTAAATAAGTGAATGTTTGGTCTGTGTGTGCTGAGAGTCAGTGCAAAAGAGAGGAGGGAGAGGGAGAAGGGGAGGGAGGGGAGAGAGAGAGAGAAAAGGGGAGCGAGAGGCATACAAGGTCTTTCTATATAGCCTAGCCTTGAGCTCTCAATCCCCCGCCTCTGCTTGAAGTTATAGATGGATATGTTGTGCCTGGATAGCATTTAAAATATGTTGGATCTGTGGAAGCGAAATTTGCATAAAATTACAAAGAACGTGATTTTTATTTTTAATTTTGTCTGTGCTTGCTGCTGGGGATATAACCCAGCCTTAGTGTATGCCACGTAAGTACCAAGCTATAGCCCTAGTCTGTCTCCCTCTCTCCTTCTCTGCCTTTTATCTTTACATTTTGAGACAATGTCTTGCTGTTTTACCCAGGATGACTTTGAACTCACTCTGTAGCTCAGGCAAGCCTTGAATTCCACAACCCTTCTTGTTTAGCCCTTGGAGTAGCCAGGGTTGCAGGTCTGCTCCATCAGGATGCAGAGAGTGACAGTGAAGGGGAACCTTCAGTATCTGGTACTAAGAACATGACAGACAAGCATAATTCGCTTCCTCGGAGCTAGCTTCATTGCATGCTGTGCACGTGTGTGCATGTGAATCCTTTTTTCATTCATGGAATGGAGTGTGGAACACTAGTATCCAGTATTATTCACAATAAAGAATATATCATCCAAACATCTGTTATCAGTGCAGTGAAGATAAAGGGTTATTAGCATTAAGATGACTGCTAAGCCTTTGCCTATTGTTGGGGGAGAGTCATAAAGTCTTCTGGATACATAGTGGCTATTTTCCATTCAGCATCATAAAATATTAATAACCTTTAATGTGGCTAATTTATTTCTAGCAATTTCTCCCAGGGACATGTTAGGAAACGGGGAAGTATTTATACCCAAGTATATTTACAAAACAGTATCTTATAATACATTGTATTTATAATAGCACCTGCCTATGTACTAAACTATGTAATAGAAACAAGGGGGATAATATTACTAGTAAGGACATTAAGTTATTAATAGCTTAGCATTAGTCACTACACAGTTCTTTCTTGTTCATCACCATGTTATTATAATTAAGTAAGGATGGATAATTCAGCATTTAGCATAGTTTTTGAATCCAGCTGTATAAAAAGTATATTGAACCAGATGTGGTTGCAATGACAACATGTCAGGAGGTTGAGGCAGAAAGATTATAGGCCAGCCTGGGCTACATAGCAAGACCCTTTCTCAAAGAATATGCAAAAAAGACTTTCAGGGGTACCCAGTTTATCACATTAACAGTGATTATGTCTGTTAGGAAAAGACATTCAAGGGTACCCAGCTTATCACATTAACAGTGATTATGTCTGTTAGGAAATGACTTTTCATCAGCTCTCCTTGTTTTCTTAATTTCATTTTTACAATGAACATGCCTTGTCAAATAAAGAATACCAATATGATTCGGTTGTGTCTGCACACAAGTACTGTTATTTTCATCTACAGATCGGCTGCCTGTTGTGAGCAGCCGTGAAATGAGATTTGCAATCTACTGCAGTCCTGGGTGCTTGTTGCTCCATCAGCCAGCGGCCAGTGGAGCACGCTCACATTTCTGGGGTGTACTTTATTCTCCCGTGACTTGTCACCATAATGCCACTGCAAACAAGCCTGCTGTCCTGACTTTTCCTCACCTAGCAAACGATAATCCTCCAGATTCTAAAATCTGAAAGCTAAACAATAAAGCTTCTTTCTGTAAGCACAGCAGAAACATGCAGTCTGGCTGCCGTAGTGCCTCTCTGTGGCGACACATCGTCTTCCGGTGTAATCCACATCATTCCCATTTCCAGAGGGGGTCGTCCTGCTGTCTTCAGTCTGCCTCTTCAGGGGTGTACACAAGGAGTGCATAGAGTCTATGGTCCTCATGAGCACTGCTTGTGAAGACCTGGGCTGCTTTTTCTTGAAGAATGTATTAGAATCTGTGTAAATTCCAGGCATGTGGATCTAACAGGATAGACATAACTTACTAACAGGCTTCATGGTAATTTTTTCTCACCCCAGTCAGATCTTTTGAAATATGCTTTTAGCTCTTGTAGAGAGCCCAGTCTTTGGTATGACCATTAACATCTGAAATCATAAGCATGTTAATGAAGGATTATGAATTATTTAAATGCAGTCTGCAATCTGATATTTAAATATATAACCAATCCATGTTGCTTACTAGAGAGTACTAATATGCTTAGGTGTTGGTTCAAATATGATACTGAACATGCCAGCAGAGACGCTGGAGATGCACGCTATTAGAAGCTCCACGCCAATCCCCTCACTTGCTGTGAAATCTAAAATTTCCATGATTTAAGTGGTGCTATATTTTTTCAGAAGAAAGTTTTAATCCCTTAGCCCTTTTTAAATAGAAAAGCCAAAGTCTTAAAGTCGATCCCTTGTGTGTAATCTGTTGTTGTTGGGGCGGGAGTTGAGATGTTTGATGCCGCTGTGTGATTGCCATGTACTGATAAGTCTCTTTTTAAACTTGCAGCAAATAGTGGCAGCAATAAATGCAGGGATTATCCCCTTAGGAAACAGCTCCAATCAAGTTAGTCACTGGGACCTCGGAAGCTCTTTCTTCTTTGCTGGTACAGTTATCACAACCATAGGTAGGAGACGCCTCGCTTTCTGTTTTCTTGTTTGGTACAGTTTGTGACCTGACATTCGTGTGTTCAAATTTCCTGTGTATGGTTGGGCAAAGTCATCTGAGAGAGAAAACGAGGGTATAAGACATCGAGTTTTGAATTAAAAGTTCGAATTGAGGGAGTTAGCAAGCTAGCCATCAGTTCAGAATGTAGAATTAAGTTTAAAATATATACTGTAAAACTCAGGAGCAATATGATGGAGACGTTTGATAAGGGATAATATATTGTAATATATTGTATCCGTCTGAGATGATGGCTTTTTTGTATAAGCATTTCGCTCTCTTTCCCCGGCCTCTCGTTCTTAGTGTAACAGGATAGGGTTTGCACCTGCCTTTGGCTGGATGTGTTGATTCAATATCACCTCTCTCGGTTTGTGAACCTCAACCCTCCCTTGACAGCCCACCTGTTGTTACACTGGGATTGCGTCAGGGTTTGCTGTCGATGTGTTATATTTTGACAATAGCATAGACATGTAACGTATAACGTGTTTGTTAACTGTGACACAAAGCTGGACCCTGGATGTCTTGCTCCTCTTGGTTTTGCTCTGATGTTGGAAATGTTGTTGCAATGGAACAACAAGATTAGTGGCTGCTAAAATCCGGAGGAACGGCAGCCTTGACTCCTAAGCATAATAGCAGGTTCTGGTTGAGACTTAGACACGCTGGCCATTTCTGCTGTGGAGAGAACTATTTATTTCAGAGTCTGCAAGCAAGGGCAAGAGCAAAAGAATAAAGGCTCACAGACAGTGAGAAGGGTTTGTTGCTGTCCAAGGGTAACTCTAGAGCTCGCATTATAACTCACTGGGACTGCCACTAGATTACTTTGCAAGAGACACAGTCGTTATGTGCTCTTAGTGCTGCGCTGTGTGTTTATAAACAGTCTCATTTTCGGAATCCCCAAATGCAGTTAAGTTTCACAGACATATACTTCAGAGCACGAAAAGAAATAAACCATTGTTACCAGCTTTACCTCCAAATTATAGGCATTAAATACAGTAGTTGGTGATTTGGGCTACTTAGGAAGCTGCCTGGCAGCCCGGCCTCTTACTTCTCCTTCTCAGTTTGTAGCCTTAGGTGGCTCAAGTCATTTTGAGTCACCCCTCTGGGATCTTTTTTATTCCCAAGTCTTATTCCTGCATCAAGGCCATTTCCTCTGACCTTGGACTAGATTAGGAGTTAGGGTAAAAACACTTTTTTTTTTTAAGTATCCATATGACACTTAGTTGACATATTTTTGCATCTGTGCAAATAAAGAATAAATATCAGTGTTGCCATTGCTGCTGCCCTCGTGACCAAGGTGTTTCTCAGCCACATTGGCTGCACCATTCTGCGTGCTGCACGCTGCACTGGTCCTTTGGAAACCAGAACTTGAGCGTTTGGCAGGGAACTCGCAGGGTCTTTTGGGGGGTGTCATGTGAAGATGGTGCCTCATGGGGCCATGTGGGCTGCAGATGTCCATGGCTTTTCCATTTTCTTTATCAGTTTAAGATGTGAGCATGCACTAGGCAGCTCTACATTGGAACAGTGCTCAGGCGAAGGCCATTTATACACAACACCGTATTATAACTTTAAGACCCAAACCTAAAGAATTGCTTCCAAGTTACTCGCCCTTTGTGAAATCAGATCCTTCCACCACCTTTCCCAAGTTCTGCTCCATAGCTGCACACACTGGAGTCTACGAGCATTCCTTCCCACCCCACCCCACCCAGTCTACGATCATCCCACCTCCCCCCACTTTCCCTTTTCCTAGCCCATCGGTTCACAGAGTTGGCTCTACTCATAAAGCAAACCCATCCTTGACTGCTCACCTTTCTAGCTGCTTCTTTGGTCCAAGCCAGGGTTGCCCCACTCACCTTTATGAAAAGGCCTGACTCCAGGCCCTCTCTTTGATTCTAATCCAGTAACCTAAACAATGCCATGGCCCCTGTGCCTGTCTCTGCTGGTAGGATGCCAGGAGTTCTTAATCTGTTTTTTGTTGTTGTTGTTGTTGTTGTTCCCCCAGAATTTCCAAATTTCTGAGATATAGTAGGTGCTTAAGAATTAATTTGGGGAAGGGTCTGGAGTGATGGCTTAGTGGGTAAGAACACTTGCTGCTCTTGCAAGAGGATGCAGGTCAGCCAAGACTGGACAATTCACAACTCCTGTACCTGGCTTCAGGAGATCCTTGGCTTTCTTCTGGACTCTACAGACACCTGCATACATGTGCTGCATATAAAATCACACGGACACACATAAATTCAAAAAATCTTTTAAAAGGATCTTCAAATTGAAAACAGATAGGCATGTAGGTGGTGTGGGCTGCAGCTTAGGGGATGTTACTCGACAATATGTTGATAGATACGATAGTGAATTCAGGGCTTGCTCAACACATCTCATCATCAGCTTGCTTGTTCGTGCATTTATTTATTTAATAGGTAGTAAACACTCTCTACTGCCATAAATATGAGAGTCAAAATCCCTGACCCTGACTTGCACAGCAATGAGTCAGGGAGGTTGGAGGGCAGATCATGACAGTAGGCAGAGGAACACAGGGGTGCCAGGTGTATAAGCTAAGAGCGTTTAGTGGAACCCATGGTATACTTTACAAGCTAGTAAGGTAAGTGGGTAGGGAGGAAGGGGCAAAGGATGGTTGCTTCTGGTTGTTAGGTGTTGTCCTAAAACCGAGAGAAGAGTTAGTGGTTTTCAAGACAAATGCATATGGACAGGAGAATTCCAGATATACAGAGCTTTGGAAAGAGATGCAGGTAGAAATTCACAGGGGGCTTCAGGTCATCTGACATGGTTGTCCATGTTGGAGTCTTATGCTGAGGATCCTGGGACTTGGTGCCAGTCTAAATGGCTCATGTTGGATTGTTGCTTCTTTTGCCACGGTTGGGAGCTTAAAGAAGCAGGGACACTCTCTTACAAAGAGATACCATTTACACATGAAAAGCAGCCATAAGTGTCACATGATCAGATGTGCCATGGAGCTGGCATTAGGATGTGGTTGGAAGTGGGAAAGGGGAGAATGTGGGCCACAGCTCATGACAAATGAATCCAAGTTGGAGGTGAACTGTGAGCTGGGGCTGTGTTTGGAAAAAGACAGCTGTTTCTGCCTGTGGAAGGGCAATGCTGAGCAGGCTGTGGCAGGAGCAAGCCAGAACCCAGACAGAGCATGAACTGGACTTGGTTTGGGGGTGGGCAGGTAAACATTTGTGTAGACCAGAGGCTCATTTAGGGGGTAGCAGGAAATGCTGGCTGCTGGGGGAGGCAGTTCAATCTAAATTGCTCTTCAAGGGGTATTGTACCTGCTAAATAAGATAAAACGTTCCCTTTTTCTTTTTAAATAAAAAAGAAAGTGAGAGGTAGCAGTGACATTAGGATGCATCTTTCAGGAAGAGGCTAAGTTAAAAGCTCATGGATGGAACGATTAGGAGGTTAGGACAGTGACCTGCACGAGCCTCGTGAGCATTGCCAGGGATGGCAGGAATGGGTGTGGGAGGAAGAGTCGGAGACAGGGTGCAGGCAGACTTAGATGAGGCAAGCAGTCGGTCTTGGTGACTAACAGGATGGAGAGAAGGGGGCGATGATGCGGAAAGCAAAGCGAGTATTTAGACAGTAGACTTGTAATTCATCGAGAGCGCTCCTTGATCCTATTCAGAAAACTGAGCTCAAAAAATAGCCAAGGTTTTAAATGCTGTGTTATTTTAGGAAGCTTCATTTTGGTACTTTATCCCAAGCGCCCCACCTCCCCCACCCCCTGTCCCTCCTTTGACTTTTATTTCTTTCTTTATTTTGGCCACTCTTTAGTTGCGCTGGCTCCCTTATGATACTTCCTGGTCATTGCCTTGGGGTCAGAAAGGCTGGAGACCCATCATCAGGACATTAATAAACAGGCCGTGGATGCTGCAGAGGAAACTGATGTGCAGTCGTAGAGAGAAACCAGAGCCGGGAGTGGGAGGCTTTCCCAAAGCGGCTGCTTGCCGCAGGAACTCTGAGGAGGCGACATCCATCTGAAACCTGAAGGATCAAAAGAAGTCAGCTGTGGAAAAGACAAGTGGGAAGATGGGTTCAGTCAGAGGGCACAGCCGTGGTGCGGATCCTGAGTAGGCTGGAGTCTGGCACGGTCAGGGCACCCAGCTGAGCTATGGAGCAGACCCTGGACCGGTAGCGGAAGGATACCACAGGGTGCAGGGGTCACAAAGCCCGAGGGACGCAGAGGGTCATGGTGAGGGTGTCTGTGGAGTGGGGAGCCACTGCCAGGTCTCTGGGGCTGAGGAGATAACTCAGTTGGGAAAACACTTGCTCTGTTAACATGAGGACCCGACTCAAGGGCCTCTCTAGTTTATCACTGTGGGCATTTCTTCAGGTCTAAGCAGAGAGCATTTCCTTTTTGGGACACCTGCCCTCTTTACAGAGAACACTCAGTTCCTCCCACCAGAGTGTTGACATTGAGTTCACCTATGCAGCTTCTATAGTTTGTGTGGTTTCTGTATTTGTCTGTCTTTTTGAATCAATTGATTAGAACAGTGCTTTGATTTTACACAGCTTGAATTGCAAAAAATGTTATGATATTGATGCCTGACTTGCATCCCATCATGCATCATGCTTAACTGATGAGAAACAAACCATGAGGACGACGACGAAGACGAAGAAGAAGAAGAAGAAGAAGAAGAAGGAGGAGGAGGAGGAGGAGGAGGAGGAGGAGGAGGAGGAGGAGGAGGAGGAGGTTCGGAGTAATTATACCAAGAAGTTCTAGATTTAAAAAGAAAGAAAGAAAGAAAGAAAGAAAGAAAGAAAGAAAGAAAGAAAGAAAAGAAAGAAAGAAAGAAAACGAAGAGAGAGGAAGACGAGAAGACAAGAGGAAAGCCACGTTTTGGGAAGAAGTATGTTGGAAACTGTAAAGCCCTGTGTTGGCTTTTGACTGATACCTTTTTTTCCTGCATGGAGTTGTCAGATAGAAACTTTCAACTCTGAGGAAAACTTCCCATCATTCCTTTTTCCCTGTGGCGAGTACAGGAGTCTTCCCTTCCCGTGGAGGTAGAGAGTCCTGAAGTGATGCTGTAGAATTTGCCACAAAGTCTCCCTGGGAGCTGTGGTCCCTGCAGCTTCAAGTGTTGAGTGCTAATTTACTAATTTAGCACACGCATGTGTGTGTGGCATTTCACCAGTCTCTGAGAGAGCGGCCTGCTGGATTCTGTGAGCCCAATTTAAATGAACGTTAAGGGTCTTTCAGGCAACTTAAAGATGAGTCATTTTGCAAAGTGACTTCTAACTTGGACTCCCTACATTTTAAAAAGTTTCTTAAAGAGGATGATTATGTAAAAAAACAACAGCATAGAATCTTGGCATTGTTCTACTGAAATGCGGAAGTAGAAAAGAATTGTTTTGTGTCTTTGACTCTGTGACCTTTGCACTCCACTAAATTAATGAAAATAAAATTCATATCAAGATGTTCACATGTGTTCTTCATATTCAAAACCTGCAAGCAATCATATGTAAATTTTAAGCGAGAAGGAGGAGGAAGAAGAGAAGGAGAAAGAGAAGAAGAAGTGACAGCAGCTGCCAGAGAAGGTGCCCTCTGGACAGAGCTAGGTTTGCCGCGTCCAAAGTTAAGCTGGATGGGCAATGGAGCTGGATTCCTCTGAGTGCTGGTGCAGACTCCTAAGAGGGTGAGCTAAATTAGTCATGCTGTCTTCTCATTGCATATGTATGCACGCCAGACAAGAGGAGGCCTGCAGAGGAACACCAAGTACCCTGAGCAGCTCTAAGAGGGATTTGGAACCCACTGAGAGGTAGTTTTCCCAAGCATTAGCCTTTTTCTTTGGTCGCAGGAGAGTGCCGAGTAGTGTAGCCGAGGTCTGGTTTCAGGGCACACGTTCCAACAGAAAGAGAGTGGCCTCACTCATCAAGGTCTACCAGGGGCTCAGGATGACTTGCTGTCAGAACAAACCCACCATGTTTTCTTTTCTGTTGTAATCATTTTGAACAATTTGCAATAATGCACTTTTAATCTTCTGGAAAAAAAACTTTTATGACCATGAAACTGCTCCAGAAAGGGGCTGGAGAGAAGACTCATCAGTTAAAGGCACTGGCTGCTCTTCCAGAGGACCAAGGTTCAGTCCTTAGTACAAACATGGTGGCTCATGACCAACTGTAACTCCAGTTCCAGGGCATCCAACACCCTTCTGGCCTCAATGGGCACTAGAAATGCACACAGTAGCATGGAAAACACACACACACGTACATATACACATTTATACATACATACATATGTACATACAATATAAAATAAATAAGCCATAAAAAGGAAAAATTATTTCCCAAGCTATAACAATATCTTCTTGCTCTGAATTAGCACCTCACCTGTTCCTTCTCATTTCCCCATCCCCCTGCACCACCTCCCACTCCTGGTCCACAGTGCTGTTGGTCCTGGAGTTATATTGTATAGTACATCTGGCAGACAAGCACACAGCCAGGCTTGACTCTGCATGTGATTGAAGCAGGACAGGACACTTAGAACTCCGTTCTTGCAAGTGTCTCATTTAATAAGGGAGGTGCAGAGTTATGTCTGGCCAGGCTTCTCTACTTTTGGACGGTAATTATGCTATACTTTTTGCTTTTGCCCATCTTTTCTGATTGTTTTTTTTTCCCTGAAGGCTTTTAGGGTAGCACAGTCTTACTCTTGGAAAGTCAGCCTTGCCGGGTCATACTTTAAGCATAGCATGATGTTGACAGACGAACTCATGCCAAGTGATGCTCATGCTTAACCAGTGTGTCTTATGTGCAGCAGCTTTGACTCACTGTAGGAAGAAAGGGATTCAGGGAGGCTCTTGGTTCTAAAACAGTGTGGGGCGAGAGACTGCTAACAAGAACAGTCCAAAATTCAAGGCATCAGAAATACACTTCATCTCCTAGCCTCAATCCCTCTCACTTCCAATACTCCTTTGAAATTAAAAACCACCTGTCGAGATCTAGTGGGTGCGTCTATACTAGCTCTCTGAAGATGCTAACAAAGAAAGCAATTGCTAGGCTCCAGAGATGGCTCAGTGGGTAAAAACCTGCCATGGGAACCTGAGGACCTGAGTTCAAGTCCTTTGAACCCACATAAAACTACACCAAACATTAGTAAACACCTGTAATTCAAGTACTCCTGTGGGGGATGGGAAGCAGAGATAGGGGAATTCCCAGCCTGGTGTAAGTAGCAAAAACAAAAACCAAAACAACAACATTCACAACAACCAAAAAACAACAACTAAACACAGAGACCCACATTGTCTCAAGCAATGTGGAAAGTAAGAACTGAGGTTGAAGTCTGAGGTTGTCCTTTGACCTCTGTGCACATGTGTCTACATACGTGTGTGCATGCACATAATCAACTGTGCACACAATGCATACATTACAGAGAGAGAGACAGAGAGAGAGAGAGAGAGAGAGAGAGAGAGAGAGAGAGAGAGAGAGAGAGAGAAATTGCCAAAGGCTAGCAGTAAGGTAGGACAAAGGATGTAAAGAAAAACAGAGCAATGAACTAAGACAGAAGACTAGGCAGAGGTATAAAGGAAAACTGAACAAGCTCTTTCCCTTGCGTTCTCACTTTGACACCACACACTTGCACCCCACCTCCATAACTAAGCGATTCTCCAGCAGACACTAACTCAGTCTGATGCTCTCTATCTGGGTTAGCATTGGAATCGACAGGTGAAGGACTCAAAACTAAAACTACCCCCACTGGAGCCCAGACTCCTAGACTGTTTGCTCCGAACTCGGGTGCCTCCTTGGGTTTGGTCTGGAGCGTCTCACTAACTCAGGGAAATAATTATATGTATCAGCTTATTATAAAGGGGTAGCATAAAAGATAATATCTGCAGTCAGATACACACAGGGCTAGCTGTCCAAGAAGAGGCCTGAAGCCTCCATGCCCTGTGTAGAGTCACATCGTCCAAGCACATGTGGAAGTGGAACGCCCCCCCCCGCCCCTAAAGCTTCCTGAGTCCTCCTTGCCCATGTATTTCAGAGATTTCTACAGTGGCACCCTTAGGCATGCATTGGTTGTGCCAGTTCCTGGTTCCTCCTTCCTTCCCAGAGGATGGGAGAAATGGCTCCTGGAGCTTCCTGTCCACTCATGATGGGAAGCAGCAGTAGAAGCTTAAGACAGTTGGTCGCATTGCATCCAGTCAGGAGCAAAGCCAAGGATGTGTGCCTGCTTGCTAGTGCTCAGTAGCCTTCTCCTTAACATCTGGTCCAGGGTCCAGTCCATGAAACGGTGCCATTCACATTCAGGGTGTGTCTTCCCAATTCAATGGCTAATCCCCCAAGACATTCTCTAAAGCCCTCCTCCCAGGTAATGCTGGACTATGTCAAGATGACAATTAAATCTAGCGACCATACTGGCCAAAGTACACATAACAGAATCAGCATCTTTTGGTTATAACTCACAGTGGTGTGAAAAGCAGGAGATAAGTTGTAACCAATTAAGTAGGTACTGCACAAAGAGAGGGTGTTTTGAAATGTTTATATTATGTGCATGAGTATTTTGCTTGCATGTATGTGCATGATGCACATGCAATGCCCATAGAGGCCAGAAGAGGGTGACAGATGCCCTGGGACTGGAATTACAGATGGTTCTGAGACACTATGCGGATGCTGGGAATTGAAACTGGCCCCTCTGCAGGAGTAGTGAGTGCTCTTAGCTGCAGAGCCATCTCTGCATAAAGCCACTCCTGTAGAGAGCAAATGTTTTAAGTGAAACATGCATGAGCAACGCCATGAATTTTAACATTACTTGATTCCATAAAACAGTTGGAAACATGAGCTTCCAAGTAATAAGAACCGAAGGATGCATTTTGCTTATTCATAGACTTGTCTGTGCTTCTGCATTAGTTAATATTAGCTAAGTTCCTTGCAGGGCCAATCTGGTGGCTTTTCATAGTCCCAGTGCAATGCTGCTTCACAGCGCAGGTCCAGTGTGGGTAGGCGGGAGACTTCTCACTACACTTGAGGCTTTGGAAGGTCATATTCTTTGCTTTCAGGTCTTTCTGCTGTGTCTGAAGTTAGAAAGAGTTCCGGCACCCTGCACTCTGGCTTCCGGGCTTCACACGTGCACACAAGTTACTTTTACAGAACACTGGTATAGCCAAGTTCAAGAGTGTACGGCATACCCAGAAGATCCAAATATTTGGTGATAGTTCGGGTCACTATTATAATTTCTTGTAAAATAAATCTGTTAGGGGTAGGCATGGCATAATGTCTCATTTTTTTTTTATCTCAGCACTCAGGAAGTTGGGTTGCTTTATGCACTGTATACATAACAAGGTCCATACTAGCCAGTCTCAATAAAACCAAAATGAATAAACTAATAAGTAAATAAATAAGTAGTTCTCATTAGGAAATCATGCAACTGAGCTAAAACAACATGAAAGAAATCTCATAATATTTTAATAAGTAAACATGCAAACTCTCAGTATCCAAAGGTTGAGCATGCTGTTTGAGTGATATCATAGGGCCAGGTATTTTGTCTCCCCAACGCCAAGATTCTGAGCTGAATTCTTTAAACATGATTAGCAATCTTAAGCTTCAGAAAACTAGTGTTCTACCAGTGTCAAGCCATGACATTCTGGGTTTAAAGTAAAATAAGAATTTGAGAGGGTAAAAATTAAATCTAATTGCCAGAAAAAGAAGCCAATATATTCTTTTAGAGTTATGGAGGCTTATCATCATTAAAAAAGAAAAGGTTGGGATGAAAAGGTGTTAAGCTATAGAAAGGGTAAGTTTCCTGGGCCCGATGATCATAAATCACACACTGGAAGCGCTTTGTCTTTTCACAGTGTCTGTTGGTTGGTTTTCATAAAAGTTTGTGAAGGTTTGAAAATGTGCCGTGTTAATTGCTTTTTAAAATTCACAGGAATGCTAGGAAGCATAAATCAAGGCAGCTAAGATAAATGTTTGCCTCTGTCAGTAGAGAGAGGAGGCCATTTGTGTGGCAGTGGTGGCTGGGAAAAAATGAGAAATGAATGGTGTGATCACTCAAGGAAATTCTGTGTATTTACAAATATATGGACATTTCCCTTGGTTGGCCTGCCATGGTAACCATTGACTTATTGACGTATAATATGATGACTTTTGTTGTTTGAATATTGAATTTTGTTGTGTTGAATAAGTGTCCCCCGTAGACTAAGGTGGTTGAGTAGTTGGCCCCAGGCTGGTGGTGCTGTTTCAGGAGAAGGTTGTGGAGGTGGGGCCTTGTTGGAGGGGGTGCCTTACGCATACAGTGCTTAGTACATGGTACCCACTTCTTGTTTGCGTTCAGCTTCCTGACTGAAGCTGCCATGAGATCAGCAGCTTTCTTCTGTGGCCATGCCTCCTCCTGCTGCTGCTCTGGCTTCCCCACCATGATGGAGGGTGTCCCTTTAAACTGTAAGTCAGGATACAATCTTCCTCCTTTAAATGGCTTCTTTTTAGGTCAAAGACATGCAAGCGACATATAATGAATGCAGCCCTATACAGTCTTGATGGGTGTTGTGTACACTTTATCTGGTAGACATACCTGTTCTTGAGTGACATTAGTCTGGTGACACACACCTTTAATCCCAGCACTTGGGAGGCAAAGGTAGGCAGATCTCTGTGAGTTCGAGGCCAAGCCTGGTCTATGTGAGCTAGTTCTGGGACACATAGGGCTGTTACGTGGAGAAACCCTGTTTGGTTTTATGAGACAGGGTTTCTATGTGTATCTTCGACTGTCCTGGATCTCACTCTGTAGACCAGGCTATCCTTGAACTCACAGAAGTCTGCCTGCTTCTGCCTCCCAAATGCTAGGATTAAAGGCAGGAGCCACCATGCCCAGCTACTCTATTTTTTTTAAGGACTTTCTCTATCCTTTTATTCTCTCCTTAGCCTACATATATTTTAAATGTATATTTGTAAACTGTTTAGAGATTTTTTTTTAAATTTCCATCTGAATCTGTCTTTATTGTACATTTCTATCTTTTTCTGAGTACGTGAGTTTTTAATCTGCTAAGAAGTGTGGCTAGGATTGAAGCTGAAGCTTTGACAGCTGGCTCTGCCTTATTCCTTAGCTTTCTGAGAGTCTAGCTTCATAGCAGAGGTACTGACACAGCCTGATGCTGGCTGCTCACAAACATCATTTAAGTGTTTTGTGGCAGAGCCTCTTAAAAGAGCTGCGAGGTTTTTGTTTCTAATGCTGAGTCAGGAAGATACTTAAAGGAGCTGCACCTCTGCTCACCATCACTAAACAGAGACTACCAGAGAAAAGATGGTTACCAAGAAGCTGCAATTGATTCTATTCTTGTCTGTCTAGAATCCCCGCCCCCTTTTTAAGCTTTCTCAGGCTTTATGTGGAAATTCTGGCCAAATGTTTGGACACCATTTATAGGTAGAGACTGTACTTTGTTTCCCATATAATCCTGGGATATATAATAATAATCACACAGAACCCACAATTACAAGATTGTTTGGTCAATGGTTCAGGCATATTTCTAACTAGCTCATGATGTGGGATTACCCTCTGTATGCTATAAATACGTTTTATTACCATTGGTTAATAAAGATGCTGCTTCAGCCTATGACAGGTCAGAATAGAGCTAGGCAGGAAAACTAAACTGAATGTAGGGAGAAAGAAGGGAGAGTCAGGGAGATGGCACGTAGCTGCTGATGGAGAAAGATGCTGGAACCTTACTGGTAGGTCACAGCCTCAGGGCAATGCACAATTTAATAGAAATGGGTTAAGATATAAGATATAAGAGCTAGCTAGGATTGCACCTAAGCTGTTTGCCAAACAGCATTGTAATTGATATATTTTCTGTGTGGCCAGGAAACAAAGGCACAGTCTCCATTTACAGAACCCTTAGATCTTAAATTAACCCATTTCTATTACTCTGTGTATTGCCACATGATTGTGGCATTACCTCATTTTTTGCATATCTTGTTTCCTTGGCGGCTGGCATCTCTTTGACTCTTCCTACTCTCCCTATACCTCTGTTTGGATTTCCCACTTGCTTTTACTCTGCTAAGCCATTGGCCAACAGCTTCATTTATCAACCAATAAAAGTAACACATATACAGAAGGACATCCCACACCAAGTCTTGGCTGGGATCATCCTTGTAGATTCCTCGGAGTTTCCAGTACTAGGTTTCTAGCTTATCCTCAAGATACCTCCCAATTCCTGTATTTATTTGTATTTCCCTGATGGCTAAGGATGTTGAGCATTTCTTTAGGTACTAATCAGCCATGTGAGATTCCTCTGTTGAGATCTGTACCCCAGTTTTAAATGGGATTATTTGGTTCTTATGCCTAGTTTCTTTTCTTGAATGTAGATTTAGTTGTGGGAGATTTTAAGGCACTGTTGATTGATATTTTGGTAGATTAGGATGCAGAACCAGGGTTCAGCTATAACCCTCAAGGTTTTGTGTCACCCAACCAAACCCTATGTTCCCAGTTTCTCAAAACAGTATACTGGCTGGGGCCAAGAGTTCCAACAGGAGCCTGTAGGGGACATTTCAACACAGTGTTCTCTTTCCTCCAACCTTTTTTTTCTGTGACTGATGGGTTGTTAAGATCCTAATTATTGCCCTGAAGTAACAGCTATATCCAGGGCAGATGCTCACACCTGGGTTCCAGGTGAAATTGTTTCAAATGTCAGTAGTCGGTACTTGAAAGTATGTATCTTACCTCTTCAAGCCATGGTACCTAATTACCACCTGTACTTCAATTTTCTGAAGCCTAACTTTGCTATTTACGCAGTGATGGGGTTAAAACTGTACTGGCCATCTTAGGGATTATGTTTTATGATTTGAAATTTTCTTTTTTTTTTTTACAATGTAATGCTTCCCCCTTGGCTCATGGTACTTTCTTTTGTGGAGATAACAGTGTAAAAAGACATCTCACACAAGATTCTACCCTGCCATCCGATGTTTATGAAAGATGCCAGCTAGAGTGGCTCTATCAACATAGCAGTTATGTTTGCCGCTGGGCTAATAATGAGGTGTTCTAGAACTGATAGTACTTATTAGGCTCTCGAATGGAAGGCAAACCACACTTCACTTTGTAAATCATTTGATTTAGTCTGCAAGAATATAATAAGAACACACTTCCTCAAGTCTCAAGCCTATTTAAGGAGGGAACGTACTGCTGTCACTAGCATCTCCGTTATTCCCATTGTTATGTTTATCTATAGTCAACATACGCTCTGAGTATTAGGAGTCAGTAACTCGTGCAACTTCATGTCACAGCTATAGTCAAATCAGAGAGAAACAAGCGAGCCCATGCTACCAACACAGTAGCTCTCTTTACTCTCAGGTGGTTCAGAGTACAGCCTCGTGATAGTACTGCCCACCAGAGGGATGAGAGTGGAGAGCAGGAAAAGGTAGAAAGATGGGTCAGTTAACCATCAAGATCATTTCCAAAATACCCAGAGTCTAGCCTGATCTAGATAATTCCTTAATTGATACTCTCATCTTAGATGTGGTTCTAGGATATGGCAAACTGCATTTAAAAAGAAACCATTTTAGACACTCTCTGCCATGCTCTATGCAGACCCTCTTCCTGCATGCTATTTCTGCAAGCCTTCCAAATTTTAAAGGCAACTTTCTCAGTGCTAACCATCTTGTAAAATAGCAAAGCGTTAGGGTTATCTTGTAAAATAGCAAGGCAGCCATCTTGTGAAATAGCACCAAGGCCATTTTGTGAAATAGCAAGGCAGCCATCTTGTGAGTTACTTTTCCAGCTGCAGACATCTGGCTCCTGGACTAAGAGGAAGTTTGCTGATGATGAAGCTCACACATAGTGTCAAATCAGGTTCTGACTTTGCTACGATGATCCACAAACTTTGACGCATGTATATTCCTTTCCGTTTGGAAAGGTTTACTCTATGTCTTGTCTTGGTATTTAGACAGGGTCCAAATCCTGTCATTATGTAAGTGAAGAAAACCTGTACAGTAGCTTTGGTTCCAAACACTTGCTCTAAGCAGATGGGTGAGTAGTTCCAATGTTTAGTAACTAGTCTTCAGCATGCTACTGGGTATCAGCAAGCCTCAGTTTCCATGTCCAGAAAATGGGGGCAATTCATTGTATAACTTCATAAGATCATCCTAAAAGTTAAGGACATGGATGAATTAGCACCATGACTGTTACATAAGATGGAGAACGTGTTTGATAAGTGATTCTGTTTTTTCCATGACTTCTTTTTTGGGGATGGAATTATTTTATTATTTTATCTCATGGAGAATGAGCATATAGCTAGTGTAGTGATGGCTTTGGTGGGAATAGTATCATTTATATAATTTAGAGATCAGAGACCTAGACCAATAACAATTTGCGTTGAGGTTAAAGGTAAAGGTCAGACTTAGGACCTAGACCATCTTCATCACCTCCAAAGGCCCCTCCTATCATGCTTTACAAACCCTGAACCTATAGTATATGTAACCAACTTCACTTCTTAAATATTAAGAATACATAATGCAGTAATTTTTAAGATGTGGTACAGGTAGTTTAAGGCCTCATGTCTGATTCTTGGCTGAAAATCAATGATGTGGGAACAGCATTCAAACAGTGAAGAAATAAACAAATTCTTTTAGAAAGACACTGTTTCTTGTTTTGAATCATAAACCCCACAACTGTGTTCATTGATCTTCAGTTGAGTTCTTTTCTCATTTGATACAATTCTAGATTTAACTAGCTTTTTGGTTTTTGATTTTTTAGAAAGATGGGATGTAGGTTGACCTGGTGGCACGTGCTTCTAATTTCATCATTTATGATGCAGAGATGGGAGGGGCGTGAGTTCAAGGTCAGCCTGGGCAGCACAGTGAGATCCTGTCCCTGAGAACACATACATACATACATACATACATACATACATACATACATACATACACACACACACACACACACACACACATACATACCTATGACTACTGCATTTCACGTTGATTCCCAAGAGACTGGCTTTTCCTGTACTGCTTACAGAGCATCTTTTGGACTTTTCTGCCTTCTCACTCACTCTATGGCCAAATTTTCATAATTTTTGCTTATAATATCAAAATTGACTTTCTATATCTAGAATTACTTACATTGCTGAGTGTTTGAATAGTGTTTTATTATTACATTTTTTGACACAGAATATGCTTTCATTTCCCAGCTGCCAAGACAAGAATAATCATACAGAAACTATATTAATTACAACACTGTTTGGCCAATGGCTTAGGCATATTCTTAGCTAGCTCTTATATCTTAAATTAACACATTTCTATTAATCTATGTATCACCACGATTCTCTGGCTAACTGGTAATGCTTTGGCATCTTTCTCCTTCAGCAGCTACATAGCATCTCCGTGACTCTACCCTCTACCCTCTCTCTCTCTCTCTCTCTCTCTCTATATATATATATATATATATATATATATATATGAATGTATATATATATACATTCATATTTCCAGATTCCCTGCAGATTTCCAGATTCCCTGCAGATTTCCAGATTCCCTGCCTGGCTATACTCTCCTAAGCCATTGGCTGAAACATCTTTATTCATCAACCTTTAAAAGCAGCACATATATTGAAGGACATCCCACATCAACGTTTGGAGTGATATCTCTAATTTATATTTACCAAAATTTTGCCTTTTCTGTGACTCTTGTATAAAATTAAAAGTAATGTAAACAATTAGAGCAGTATAACCATCTCTATGTAAGTGTGCCCATGTAACCAAAACATGAAATAGGAATATCTGTAGATGTGTTAATCAGACTCAATATGTTTTCTTGAAACTCTGCAATGAGTTTCTATTCACATAGACATGGATGGTGACTACAGCCAGGTTACTTCTCCTAGGAAGTGTGTGAACTAGAAGACAGCCAGGAGCTTGTGCTAAACTTACAAGAATCCACACTGGATTAAACACGTAGTTCCTTAAGGAATTAGGTAAATCTGTGTTATAGCTTGGATGTGAAATGTTCCCACAGACCCATGTGTGTGAACACTTACTTGGTCCTCAGTCACTGGCATGATTTGGGAGACCATGGTATCTTGAAGAGGTAGGAGGTAGGTTCCTGAGGGGTGACCTTGGGTTATGCCCTGGCCTGGGTGACAGCTTGATCTCTTTCTGACTGCAGAGGTCATGCACTCAACCACTTCCTACATCAATGGTCAAAGGCATGAGCTCCTCTCACGGCCATGCCTTTCTTAAGAAGTTATGGATTATATTTCCTCAAACTGTGAGCCAAAATAAACCTTGCCAGGTGTTTACCTATAGCAATAAGGAAAGTAAATAATACACGGTGTTTATTGAAAGATTGTAAGAGCCAGGCTGGTTGCAAGGGGAAGCAGATTTGTGCATTGGAAGTGGCTGTGTGTGAGGAAGGCAGTAAGGACAGAGGAGACTTCATCACAGCAATAGAAAGGCAGAAGCAAATGCCATAAAAGACTAAGGGATTGGGAGGGCTCAGCATATTTCTCACATGGAATAATGGTGGCTATGGTGATACTGGAAAGCAGAATAATTACCCATCTGGAAATGCTGGGATGTAAGGACTGGGGATTTGTACTAAATGATCTTGGAATATTTCAGGGCTTTAAAAAATCCAGGCTAACAAAACAGAAGCTGTGCTTTCACGAGAATTAGCTCTTGTGAGAGGTGCTCAAGGAGAGAGGACCTAGGCAGGCTATTTTGGTACTCTGAAGTATGGAAAGAGGAGGGTGGGTTGTGAAGCAGGAATGGAAGTTTGTGATGTAAGGGGGCCAGCCATGCTGCCTACAAAGTCACTGTGGCTTGTGACACTGGGGGGTCGAGGAGTTAGATGATCCTGGCCAGTGGTAACTGGTTTGACGGTGTCACAGTTGTGTTTTGAGGGACATGGAAGGTGTCCAGCATATCACAGAATTTGGAGCCTGCTCACCATGAATGTCAGATTGGAGAAGAGGAAGTCTCTATGAAAGAGTGATCTCTACAGATGTACTTGTAATGGAACTTATGGGGCTTTAATGAAAGTCACAGCACAGGCTGTCAAGACAATACAAGCTACAGTACTTACTGCTATCATCGAAGACAAGGAACTGAAAACCGAAGGGAAGAAAAGAAAATAAGCCAGTTGGACCTTTTAGATTTTTGTTTTCTTGGGACCACTTCTCATTTGGTCTAGACTGACCTTGAAATTGCCTCGTGAGGAGTGAGGAAGATGTTGAACTCTTGCTCCTTCTGCCTCCACCTCCCAAATCTATGATTACAGGCACACATCACCACCGCCACCTCCAGCTGTAGTCTGTTTATTTTTCAAGGAGAAGTGTTGGTCAAGAAGTGCAAATAAGAAGCTGGAAGAGCAAATAAAACCCGCGAGAAGAGTGGATGTCAAGGGTCGCAAGCATGTGAAGGGCGAGAGGTAACTTCAGGTGACTTCTTTCCCTAAGTCCACCATTTCCAAAGCACATATGAGAGATTGGCTGTGAGAGAAGAGTTTGGGTCTAAGTTCTCTTAGAAAATCTCTTGAAAATATCAGACTCAGAAGGGGAACCAGAGCAGAAGGAGAATGTAGAGAGGGTATCAGTGGGCAGAGAGATAGGTTAGCAGCTACGAAGACTGGGGAGTGTGTTTGGTTAGGGCCAGAGTGGTCACCCTTGTCATACGGAACTTCTAATTCACCCAGTGAGGAAGGTCATAGAGAGGAGATGGTGAACCAAGTCATGGGAGAGTGGGTAGCATGATTTATAGAGAAACTGATGCCATACCCAAGTAATGGATGATGCTTAGTCACACGCCAGGTGCTGAGCAGTGGGGAAGCATGCATCTAAGGCGAGGTGGGGCATTAGGGACCAGTATTGAAAATTTGATTTGTTAATGGTTTTATCCCTGAAGCTGTAAATATACACAGGTGGGCTTTTTCTTCTTTGAAATTGTTACCAGTTGCCCCAGGATTTCTAGTGAATAACGATCCAGTTTCCAACTGATGTGTCCTGCTTGTCTTAATGATGCATTAAAATGATGAGTACCACCCCAGTCCTGTTCAACTCTTTTCTCTTTTGTTCTTCCTGCCTTCCCTAGACCAGGCTGTCCCCTACAGTTCTTGTATTTGCCTTAAAAGGCATTGGATGCTTCTTTTAATTTTAAATAAGTATTTCCCTGTCTTATTCCATGTGTATAAGAAAATGCTGTTGGTTCATTCATATTTTTCATACATTCAGCTTTTTACCAAGTTTTTTTTTGATTTAACAACTCTGAATATTCTTTTTTACTTACAGGATATTTAATTCCAACCACAACTAATCTGCTTGTCATTTTTTACAACAGTTATTCATTTTAATATTTCCTGTCATTACATCTGCTAGAACATTTAGTATAATAAATAATGGTTGGAAATGGATATAATTTTCCCAGACTTTAAGAGAATTCCTCAAGGTGCACTTTACTCTCATATGTAATGTTAATATCATTTTGATGTGGATAGCTTTTCTCACGATAAGGCAATCATTTTCTATTTCTAGTATTATTTATTTATAGAATTCATATGTGAGTACTGTATTTGCATCACCGCCTCCTCCTCCTTTCTCCAACTCCTATCATGCTCCCTTCAATCTCCCTCAAACTCACAACTTCTTCTTTAACAATTACTTTTTAATATATGTATGCAAATATGTATTGTGTCTATGTATAACCACACATATATCTTAATGTTGGTCATATGTATACGTGTCATATATACATATATGTGTGTGTGTGAGAGAGAGAGAGAGAGTTTAGAGATGACCACTTAAGATTCTAGTCTATCAGAAAGCTCATCTCTGGATAAAACTGATTCTCCCCTATCAGTACCTGTTGACTGTCTGCAGTTCTCTATTCGGGAGTGGGACCTTAGGAGATTCCTGCCCCCTATCATGTTGGCAAACTCAACTGGTGTGGTGAGTATGCAGGTCCTGTCTGTTGAGATTTCACCAGTGTGAAGTTCGCTGTCATGTCCTCCCTTACATCATGGTAAGATGCTGTTCTCTGGCTATTACCATCTTTCCACGCCCTCTTCTGTGATTTTCCCTGAGGCTTGGGTCCAGGTACATTGCCAGATGTGCTACCTGCTCTCTGGATTTTGACCAGCTGTGGCTCTCTGTGGTGGTCTCTGTTTGCTGCAAAGGAAGCTTTTCTGATGCGTGGTGAGCGCTATACATGCCAGGCAGGAGACAGGGCACGAGCTCTAGCTTTTATAAAATCTTAAGGACTGGTACACAGTATTGCCTAGGATCTTCTTAATCTAGAAGCTACCTTGCCTTTTTCCTTTGTAACTATCCTGAGATGCTCTAAACAAGCAGACATGTCTGAAAAGATCAGTGGTGTGCAGGCAGCTTTACCCAGTCTTAACAGTACCGCCTGCCATTTCAGCTATACACACACATCTATATACATGTGAGAAGCCCTTGCCCATCTTGGTACATAGCCACCGTCACCCCTGTTTGTTTTCTAGTTGACAGTTAGGTCAGCTGCTCATGCTTCTGATGACGGGTTTATTTCTGAGATCTCTGCTATTTCTTCTTACTCTCTGTTTCCACGACTAATTTGCCTCAGGACTGCATCATATAAATCATACTGCTTCTTAATAATTAATAGCTAAGTCCTGGTTCTATGTAGGAGGAATCTTTCTACCTCATTTATTTTGTTTTCCAAATATTTCTTAGCTATTATTGTACTTTTAAGTTTTAAAATGACTCATATTTATTACAATTACATTATATCTGCATGAACGTTTTATAGACATCAATAGAAACTGATACTCGAACATTTGTTCCTTTGAATATTCTTTACACCATGGCTCACACACATGATTGACAGCAGGGAAATGCAAAACACATTCTCCTCTCTGCTTGCAAGATAGCTTGCATTTCAGAGATTAAAGTAAACATGAACCTAAACATTCTATTCCAGCTGTTTAAGCATGGTGTTATAATGGAGAATTTTTTTTTCATGTCCAGATGAACACCCTTGATTTTCAGGGTAGCAAGTCTTCATTGATTAATCTGTCTTTATTAAGGTTTTGAAGAAGAATGGGGAGTCAACATGGCCTGGCACATTAAGTCGAGGCAGGACCACCTCCCCTCCCCCCGGGCATTAAGGCTGAGCAAGGCATTCCACTACAGGGAATGGGCTCCAAAAAACCAACTCACGCACCATGAGTGTGTGGTTGGTATGTAAAATGAATAAAAAATCTAAACTTAAGAAAGAAGAATGTGGAGGGTATACATAGTTTGCTGATTTTTAAAAAATAATTTGGAGATGTTCAGAATAGCCTTTTCTTTATCCATGTGTCTTTATACATAGCTTTATTATGAGAGTTCCCAGTACTGGGAGTCTCAGTGGGATATCCCAGCAGGCAATTAAAGCTGAGGACTGGTGAAACAGACAAGAGTTTTAATGACTACAGCTTGGGGCTAGGATCAGATAAAAAGGTCCAGTGACCTCAAGTTCATCTTTAGAGTTCTGAAGGGGCCTCTATATGCACATAGAGGAAGGCTTGAGCAAGAAGCAAGAGATACACTTAAGCAACTGGTGAAGGTGTGGTCTAGGTTATCACAGTCGAGACTCTGCTTCTAAATGGTGAGGAGGAAACCATTAGGTCTGTTAGCTCCTACCTGAGGGGAATCTGGTTCACATGTGAAGATTATTCTGGTCTCATCTTTTTGGTAAACTATATCCAGTGAGGTTCTTCTGTTCCTGGAACCCAAGGGGCACTGAAGGTGACTGCAAGACTATCAGCCTTGTCTCTAACCTTCAGCCTTGAAGGATGAGGAGGGAAGTCAAGACAGATTCTCCCTGGGTGAGTCAAGCATGTGTCTGGCCCAAAGCATAGGAGGTAGACACGAAACGAAGGCAGATACAGAGGCTTCCATCCTTCCGTCCTCTCGGTTACCTGGTGGGTATCAGTGAGGAGTCACTGCTTTGAAACAGATGCGGCTGTCTAGCCTGTCACAGGGACTAGCGGCGGCATCCTTTGGAACAGTCTTCACTGTGCATTGGAATGATGATATCGGAACCCTTCTGTGTTTCTCTTGGGTTTGTCATCAGCGATTCTCAGAGTAATAAGGGAACGGCACACATTTTGGTCTTTTTCCTTTGGTGTTAGAGACCCCCGTATAACTCAAGCCTCTAGTTCCCAACCCCCCTGCTTCCACCCAGGAGTCCAAGAATCACAAAGGTAGCATGCTTTGTATTTCTTTTTTTCTGATCTATTGTTTTCTGCCATGCAATTAGAATACAAGAGTCCAAACTCCTAAATTTTAGGTCTGAATTATCTAGATTGTTTAAAATGGGGCTAACCCCAGAACAGCTGTCTTTGTCCTCCCTGCGGGGATCAGGACACACTGTCGACACTGGGAGTTGGGAAAGAGACATGAAACGTCCAGGATCTGCCCTTCAGTCAAGCAGGCCTAGCAAAGCCAGAGGCTGTGAACTATACAACCACCCGGTCCAAGCACATGGTTCCCTAATTTCAGCAGCTCATCTACAGGGGGGCAAGTGGTTTGAGGGTCCCTGGTGGTCAGGCACCTTTCCATGGAAGTGAGCTTGTTTGCAAATGTTGGCCATTTGAGACATTTTCATTAATTATCTCAGACGTGCAGGACTTGTGATAGATGTGAGGCTTATCAGTCTATCATGCTAAGTCTTTGAAATTTCTGAGGCCTTAGGTCTATAAGGACTCGGGGTTTCAGTTGCTGTGGTGATCAGGGACTTCAGCTTTTGGCTCATTTCTGAGCTGAAGACTGCCTTTGTGTCTGTCCTGGTGGTGGGAGATGTTTTCTCAAGAGTCTGCCTTCCAGCACAGCTATTGTAGCTTTGGGTCCCTAGATACCTAATATTTTTGAAATATGACCTAGAGCAGCTTACTCTTCTATATAGTCATAAATCTTTTAAGATTCTTCCCTAGCAGTGATACTTAAAAAAGTCGCTCCATTGCCTTATCATCGTCTTATATGATCATGTTATTAATACTCGATGATTCGATCCATCTGATAGTTGTAGTATGTCATGTGAATTAAGGGCACTGTTTATTTCTTTGTGTGTGTGAAAATGTGTGTGCTGGTGTGTGCCACGTGAGCATAGCCGTGAGCAGAGGAGGATGGCAGTGTCCCTCTCTACCACTGGCTACTTTATTCCTGAAGACAGTGTCTCTTAACTAATCTGGACTGGGCCAGCAGTCAGCAGCCCTCGCCTTCCTGTCTCCGCTCCCCACAGCACTGGGGGTGGGCACAAGTGCAGCCATGCCCAGCATTCTGCATGAGTACTGTGGGTTTTTAACTTCTGCCTTCACTCTGGTGCAGCAAGCACAGTTATCTGCCGAGTCATCTCCGCGGTCCTGGAAGCATTTATTTCTTAGGCGCTACTCACGGCCTCACTACTTAGTGTGCATTCATCACTGCCAAATGCATTCATTAAATACTGAATTCATGTACATGCTGGAATCATTTTCAGCTTTTTTTACTGGTTTCATTCATTAATTTCCCATATGGTTTTAATTATCAAAGCTATAGATAACATTCTTATTAATTTGAAAGTAAATTTTATCTCCTTTTGGTCTTCTTTGAAATACTTATTGCTAATTACTGTTTATTCCAATAAACCATAAAATACTACAATTAAATTATAAAATATTTTAAAACTAAGGAATTTTTATTAGAAAGTAAGTTTATTTGTTATTCATGGGGTTTATTCATTGCATTTTTATATGGTGTTTCTTTATACATATTTCTTTCTTTTTTAAATAATATTTTTATTATTTAAAAATTTCCTACCCTCCTTAAACTCCTCCAGGGTACCCCAACCCTACTCACCCACTGTCATGCACATGCTTACACGCATGGTCTCTCCCCCCAACACACATGCCGTCATTCTTTTAAATCCACCCAGTCTAAGGCATGTTGGCCAAAACCGCTGCTGTGTGGCCTGATTTGCATTATGATTGATACACCAGGGGTCACACCTCTAAGGAAAATGGACCTCCCCTCTGCTAGCAGTAGTCTAATGTCAGTGTCTCCTAAGCTAGGGATAGGACTTCTTGTCCACGTCTCCCTCCATGCTGGGATCTCGTTTGGTTTGACCTTGTGCAGGTCCTGCGTGTGCCGCCACAGTCACTGGGAGTTCTTATGCACATCTGCCCTTTTGCTTCCAGAAAAAACACTGTTTCCTTGAAGTGATCCACCACATCTGGCTCTTGCAATTTTTCTGCCTCCTCTTTCTTGTGGGTCTCAGGTGTGATATAGATGTCCCATTTAGGGCTGTGAACTCTGGACTCTCATAGTCATTGTATGATGACCATTGTGAGTCTCTGAGTTAATTGCCATCTAGAAGATGCTATTCTGATGGGAACTGAGTGATACACTGATCTGTGTTATATCACTATCTCGTGCTCTGTCCCTTTAACCGAATAACAGGAGTAATAACCGAATAACAACAGTCTTCACTATGGCCTATAACCTATCCAGCTAGCCACAGGCTCTTGGCCTCATCGTCATTTTGGGGTATCTGTTCTATCTCCTGGGACTGGACTTAAATTCAATTAAAAAAAAAGGTTGGCTACTCCATAAAATTTATGGCACTATTGTGCTAGTGGGCTTGTCTTGCTAGGCGGGTCATTATTGAAGCTTGTGAGGTTCATACTTAAGTAAGGTTGATGAGTAATTCTCCCCTGCAGAAATGTACATAGCATCTTCCAGTACCATGAAAGCTAGACGTTTGGGATGAAGCTCCCAAGGGGGTACCAGTTTTATATCTCTATGCTTTATGACTCAAATATGTGATGTCTTCAGCAATAGGGTTTTAGCATCAAGTTTGGGGGATAATCAAGGTATTGGCAATGGCTTGTTGTATTTGAGGGTCTATGAGACCCCACTGACTAACAACTCAAGAAGAGAACTAATACCTGGTTGAAAATGGAGACTACTCTTTTGTTCATGACTCCCCAGACCTGAATAATCACACAGAAACTATGTTAATTACAACACTGGCCAATGGCTCAAGTGTATTCCTATCTAGGTCTTATATCTTAAATTAACCCATTTCCATTAACCTATGTATCAACATGAGTCTGTGACTTACTAATAAGGTAGGTCATAGACATTTTTCTCCTTTGGCAGTATATAGCATCTCTCTGACTCTGCTCTATCTATCTTATCTATCTATCTATCTATCTATCTATCTATCTATCTATCTATCTATCATCTCTCTGTATCTCTGTTTGGATTTCCCGCCTTGCTTT
Organism: Alexandromys fortis; assembly: GCF_014885135.2. Taxonomy (NCBI): domain Eukaryota; kingdom Metazoa; phylum Chordata; class Mammalia; order Rodentia; family Cricetidae; genus Alexandromys; species Alexandromys fortis. Next base: position 4,470,207 of record NW_026067942.1, on the reverse strand, counting down.
ATTCTGCCCTGTCATAGGCCAAAGCAACTTCTTTATTAAGCAATGGCAATAAAACATTCACAGCATACAGAGGGGAATTCCACAGCACCTGGTACTGTATTTTTATTTGGTTGTGTGTAGTATCTAGTTGAGTAATTGTGCCCCCCCCCATTACAGGGTAGCTCCATTTACGCTCCTTTATATATGCATACATTGTAGGAAGCTTCTACAGTAGTAGGTTTCCATACGGCTCTTTCAAAAGGCTCTGGTGTTAGTTGTCTCTCTGTATCATCTCATCTACCCTGCCCTCCCACCCCACCCCACCCCACTTAATCCTTGCTGTTTCATTTTTCCTTTCCCCATTTCTAACACTGTGTTTCATTTCCCCTTCCTTGAAACACAGGGGCATCCGCTTCCATTTCTCTTCCTTCTACTCTCTTTTGTATTTCTTACTTCATGTCTCGGTTTCTTTACCTGCTGCTATAATAAAACCCTGACAAGAGCATCTTAAGGGAGAAAGGTTTGTTGGGGTTCACAGTTCAAGGCACAGTCCATCCTGGTGGCATAGTCAAGCCAGCAGAAGCTTAGACCAGCTGGTTACATCACACATATCATCAGAATGCAAGAGGATGAGGGGACCAGGCTCTCATTCATGTCCCTTTTTCCATTTTATATGACCCAGGATCCTCTCTCAAGGAATGGTTCCACCACAATTAAGATGCCACTTATCAGTTAACATAAGATGATCCCTCACAAGCACGCCCAGAGGCCCATGTCCCAGATGAGCCTAGAGCCAAGTTGGCAGTTAACTCTGGCCATCATAGGTCTTTACTCTCTAACATATGAGATTGTGCATCTCAGCCCATCAACTGATGTTCATTTATGTCCCAATTGAGTCAACGGTCTTCTAGTAAGGCTTGGAAGCTGTCTGTGTCCTCCCCCTCTTTCTCAACTCATTCCCTTCTTCTATTCCCCCATCAATCCATCTCCTTCTCTCTGTGATAATTGAGTCTAAACCTTTATTAAATAGGAAGTCAGATGATAGACGATGGATCCATGCTGCAGACATTTATACGATTATAGTCCTGCAGTGCTGGGATGGGGGGTTTGTTTATTTTTAGTACAAATAGCTTCTCATGAGAAAAATTGCCCAAACTTTTGGAACTGCTCAGCAAGAGTAGCACACATGGGCCTGATACATAGGGAAAAAAAAAAAACGGTTGTGATCAACTCCAAGGTGACTGACAGGTAGCTTGGCTTCCATCCCGCTCTCTGCATCAGAAGATCCCCAAGTTCATTGAATGTCACTGTGTCTTATTCAGTGCTGGAATGGCATCCTGGTTTCATTCTGTTGCTGTGAGAAAATGTCCTTATAAAAGCAATTTTGGGGAGAAAAGATTTATTTTATCTCACAGTTCCAAGTTCCAGTCTGTCGTTGGAGGGTCTTGAAACTGTCACAATACATCAAGGAGACTGGGACAGAGAGATGTGAATGTCTGCCTGCCTTTTGCTCAGCTCACCCTCTCTACTCTTATATGTTCCAGAATGTGAGCCCAGGGAATGGTGCTGCTCAATTTCACCATATGGAGACAAATCCCCACAGAGATACCCACATGTCAGCCCGATCTTTAAAAAGAAAAAAAAAAGTTCCCCATGAAGATTCCCTTTTCAGACGATTATATCAGGTTGACAGATGTAAGTAGTACCTGCCAGAGAAAGGAAACAAGATGAAAGTCACAGCGTTTGCCATCTTCTACAATAAAATATTCCCACTAGAGATCATTTCAGGCTGTTAAGGTGAATTCCACAGACTTGGAAAATCCCTAAAGACTTAACAGTTCTCATCCCAGGCCTGTGCAGTGTGCCACAGAAGCCATGCTCCCCACCCTTCCAAGGTCCTGTGCCACCACCTTCAAGAGATTGGCTCATCTGCAGACCTCTGTTCTACGATCATTTTGAGGCTGGATTGTCTGTCCTCCTTGTCAGTCTTGTTAGCCAAGTCTAAGCCATATCGAAAACCTTGATTTCCAAAAGGGGGCACTTTGAACATGAACTCCTCATTTTAGGTGAAAATGTAGAAGATAATTGAGGACACCGACGAGACATGCCAACCAAATGTAGTGTGTGCTCTTGAGTTGACCCTAGCCTCGGGGGGGGGGGGGGGGGATGCGGAAAAGACTGTTAATATGACAACTGATGAAATTTTAGTGTAGATTGTAAATTTAGTAATAATTCCATCTATGCTAATTTACCCAAGCTTCAAAATTGTACTGTAGTTATTTAAAAGATTATCTTTTTTTTTCTTTCTTTCTTTTTTTTTTTTTTTTATGAAAGCAAAGAACAAAGAATGCAGGGATAAGAGAGCTAGGGACGAGCTTTGTGGTGATGTTTGTTTTGTTTGTACTCTAACAAATAAAGCTTGCCTGGAGATCAGAGGGCAGAGCTAGCCACTAGCTAACCATAGAGGTCTGAAGGTCTGCACAGACAGACAACAAGTGATATAGCTGGGCCGAGAGAGAATGTAAGGCAGGAAAAAACAGCAGCTCAGCCCTTTTTCGGAGTTAACAAAATAAGAATTGTCTCTCTGATCTTTCAGCATTTACCTCAATATCTGGTTCTGGGTTTTTATAATTAAGACCAATTAGAGCTCATGCAATATAGCTCAGTTGGTAGAGTACTTGCTTAGCATATTTGAAGCCCTGGGTTTGATCCAATGTCCTGTAAGCAGTACACAGAGGTGAGGCATAAAGAGCAGGTCAAGCCCTGCTAGGCTGTCTAATTTGAAGCCAACTAGGTAGCTCTTTTCAAACAACAACAAAAATCCAAACAAACAAAACCAGTGTGAGGAGTTTGCTACATGATGATGCAGAAAGAATGTGTTTAAGAGAGAGAGAGAGAAGAGGGCAATGCGAGAAATAGTTTGCAGGTTTAGGAAACATTTCAAGGAATTCTGTGTGGCATTCCTGACTTTCCCATGACTCTAAAATTATTTACAAATCAAAGGAAGTAGAAAGAGAAGAGGGACTGAAAGGAATGGGAAGGGAGGGGAGGATGAAATGGAAGCCCAGGAGGAAAGAGGGGATAAAATAGGCTGCAATTGACTTCTCATGGCAGTCTGCCATCGAATTACCCTTTCTGATGTCTCTTCGGACAAATTCTTGCCAATCCTTGGCACTCCTTAGTGGTCATCTCATTTAGTCCTTCAGAGTGATTTGGTGATGTTTGTTACTCTCCCCTTTGATAATGGCTTCTCCTGTAACTGATCTATCCTGTCACAACCAAATTCTGATTGTCCCTTTTTTATCTTAATTGTTGCTGTTCTATGAAGTTTCTTCCTTGATTTCTCTTCTTTAGAGTATATACATTTTTTTGCAGATTATTTAATGTACCTCATAATCTATACCAGTTCAGGCTTCTGCCTCCATCTCCTGAGTTTCTGGCTTATGAATGTGCCATGCAGTGTCCTCTTTGTTTATGACACTAGAGACTGAAAATCAACAGGGTCCACAGCGTCATTGTTTTTGTTGTTGCATTTGGGTATGCTAACAAAAGACCCGAGAGAACAAACTTTAAAGAGAAATGCTTTGTTGGGGCTATGGTTCTGGAGGTCGCAGTTCAAGATGGCCTCTGGTGTGAGTGAAAGAAGAAGCTGGTGGGAAGACAGGGCTAGAGCAAACGCCATCACACTGTGATCCAAGGGACAAGCAGGAAGGGGTTGAGTAGCTCAGTCTCTAAAGGCAAAGTCCCAGTGATGTAAGTGTCTCTCGCTAGGCTCCACTGTGATGGTTATCTGTCATCTTGGAAGACTCTAGAATCCCTAGAGATGTGCCTCTAGATGTGCCTGTGGGAGAGTATCTCAGTCACATTCATTAATTAATAGTTAGGAAGGCCCACCCACTATGATAGGATTGTTCCCTGAATGGGATCTGGGACTCTCTAAATGGAGAAAGGGAGCTGAGAAGCAGGGTGCAACCATTGCTTTTTTCTTCTTGATTGTGGATATGATGTCACCAGCTGCTTCGAGTCCCAGCTGCCTTGACTTCCCGGCCATGAGGGCTACCTTTGATTTGTGAACTGAAATAGACTCTCCCATCATTTGATTTTATCACAGAAATAGGAAAAATTAAGACCCCTCCCCACCTTTTCAGTGTTCACCAATCCCTAATAGCACCACACTGACAACTAAGTCTTCAGCACACAAATCTTGATGGACATTCACTGAGAAAGAATTTACCTTCCTTGGCCCTACCTGTGGTGTCCCAAGGCCTGATTAGGGCCTTTTCAGTTTGTTTGTCTCTAATAAGCATTCCCACAATCACCAGCTATCCATGCCAGAGTCTAAGCTTAACTTTTCCCCTTCTCTCCTTGTGAACACCCTTGTTTTGGGAGCTGACCTGACGTTGATGGTAGTAAAGTGGATTCTGTCACTGCAGACAGTGGAAAGCCTTACAACAGTTCCTTCAACCCAAACCTCTTTACCTGGATAAGAGCTTTTGTAATGTATCCACTGTTTACCTTCTTCCTTTATCTACCGGAAACTCACACACATTCCTCAGCATTCAACCATTTTTTTTTTCAGTTTCTCAGGGATGACAGTTTTTTTTCCCCTCTGTCATTTCCTGTGATATTCTCTATCTTTGGTTCTTCAACTTTGTCATGAACACTCTTCTTTCTAAACCCTAAGTAAATTCTACATAGTTTCTGGCCCCCACTGTGGGGTCTTTAGTGTGTGGCTTCCCTCATTCTCCTAAGCCCATGTGCCTCAACAGCATTCTTTGGACCCTGTGACACCTCCATACCTGTGCACATCAGAGCCAAGCCCTTCTTCCTCCTTGACTTATTGGCTCTGAAAGATCAGACCAGCTTACTTTACAGTTCCACTCTAAGTACTTGTCACGGAGTCTGGCAGATAGCTGATGCTCGGTGGCTGGTTTACAAAGAACGAGAGTAGGGAACATTGTCCTCATGTCAGCTGGTGAACACAGCATGTCATTGGCTTAGCTCCACCTCTCATAGCCAGCTCTTCTTCCATGGCTACATGTACCTTTGTGTGACTTCCACGTGAAACTTGGTTCTTTGTCTTGAAGCACCCACGTAGGTCCAGTTCCTTTTCTGGGTTGTGATCACAGCTGAAATTCGCTAGTGTGCCTGCCTGTTCTGTTGGTTTCCTTCCCTCCATTATAAGCACCCCTGTCCTTCCGACCATACCATGTGAGAAGTTGCCTTTTGCTATGTGAGCTCTTTTTCTAACGACCTTTGTGAAGAATGGCATCCATGGGTGGTCAGAGAATTGCATTACGTGATGAAGACCCTCAGGTGATGGTAACAGCATTTGCTTGATTGTGATTTTAAACACTGATAGAATACTTTGATTTTGTTATCTTTGCTTCTATGGGTACCGTGACTAGAAATAGCTGCGGTAGTTTTCACATTGCCTGAGGATTATTGAGCAACACCGAACAGTGGGCTTTTCTTACACCTTCACACGCTACCCTAGTTATTTTGTACACCTTGAGGAAGTGTGCAGTAACAACCTACCCCTGTAACAGCCAAGGAAGTCATCTGCTCAAGGTCCCGTGTTTGAAGAGAGGTTGTCAGGTGCTGACAGACTTTTCTGAGTTCTTCTATGACGTTCAGAGCTGGACCCCAGTTCTTCACAACATCTGGTGACTGCCTCACTGCTTCTCAGTTCCCAGCACCTGCTATGGGGTCTGCTGTGCAGAACTCTCAGAAAGCTTCTGCTCACAGCTTTCTCCTGATGCAAAGATGGAGGAGCCTTCTGTAGACGCTCCGGTTAGTGGTTCCACAGGATGGAAGAGATTAAGAAAAAAACCATAAAACAAAAACCAAATCCAGCCACTATCACCATAAAACAGGTAGAGACCAGCAACAATAGGAGAACAAGACTCAATATATCATCTATTTATATTTTTGAGTAAGAGAAACTTAGAGCAGAAACTCTAGGTTAATCTGTCATGGAGGAGAGAGAAAGGACTGTCTGTCATAGATGTGGTTCTCAGTGCTGCTGGAACTGGGGACTCACCCCACACAGGTAGAGGTGGCTAACTCCAGGGCTATGAAGTCAGTGGAGTGCAGCTGCCTCAGTCATGTCCAGTACACACATATTTGAATCTTAACGTTCTTCAGAACTTTAATTATTTTGCATTTATCTATTTTTGGAATGTAATTGAGTAAAAAGACATAAGTTGCAACACAGCTTTATTCTTTAGATAATTTAAACAGGTTTGGATATTCTCAGTGCATCTTTCTGAATGAATTACAAATGGTAATGGAAGTTTGTAAGTCAATAGTATTATTAGTGCCTGGGAAAAAGAAATAGATGAAAATATTGACTCAGCGTGGTGCATTAACATCTCATTTTTCATCATCTGATCAAAGTTTCATCAAAACATTAGCTGTATGTTGTATTTTTGGAATAATTGCTTATAATAGCTTTTAATTCTACAGTTCTAATGAAGGGAGATTTCTCCAGTAGAAACAAACAACCCATGCTTTGCCATGAAGAGCTGGTGGTTTCTCGCTAAACTTGGGGTGGGCGCCTTAAGCTATGACTCATTGTGAACAACCGGATTTTTCCATCTTTGTTTTTCAGGATTTGGAAACATCTCCCCACGAACTGAAGGTGGAAAAATATTCTGTATCATTTATGCCTTGCTGGGAATTCCCCTCTTCGGCTTTCTGTTGGCTGGGGTTGGCGATCAGCTTGGGACCATATTTGGAAAAGGAATTGCCAAAGTGGAAGACACTTTTATTGTGGGTACCACAATCTTCTTACTACATCTATTTGCTGTTTTGTTTTTAAAGACATTACCTCTTCTAGCGCCTTAGATGAGGTAGAAATCCAGTTGCCATTTACATAACAAATTTTTTGTGGCTCCCCTCTCAGACTGCCACTCATTGGATTTCAGTTATTTGCATACTTGACTGAGAGAAACTAAAATTTATGTACAAGAAAACAGATCTATATCCTTCCTAGGTTCTACTTGATGTTGTATGGTATCCTAATTATATTCTCTGTGTGTGTGTATGTGTGCACATGTGTGTGTAAAAGTCAAAGGGTGATCTTGGGTGTCACCTCAAGGTCCATTCAATTTTCTTTTTATACAAGGTCTTTAAATGACCCAGATTCTCACTGGCTGATTGGTTGCTGAGGTCCTCAGGACCTGTCTGTCTCTGCCTCTCTAGGACTGGGGTTCCAAGCATGTGCCACCACGCCTGGCTTTGTTTTGTGGGCTCTGCGTGTGGAACAGGTACTTTCATGTTTGTAAGGCCAACATTTTACATAACTGTTCTATCTTCCCAGGTCCCACCTATGTTTTTTAAAGTAGTTAATTTTCCTTCAAACTTCTGGTTTTTTTTTTTGTTTGTTTGTTTTTGTTTTTGTTTTTCAAGACAGGGTTTCTCTGTAGCTTTGGTGCTTGTCCCGGAACTAGCTCTTGTAGACCAGGCTGGCCTCGAACTCCCAGAGATCCTCCTGCCTCTGCCTCCTGAGTGCTGAGTGCGTGCGCCACCACCGTCCGGTTCAAACTTCTGTTTTATTTATGTGTGTGAATGTTTTGCCTGCATCCAGATCTGTGTACATGGTTTACAGATCTTGGTGTTCCTAACGGTCAGGAAAGTGTATCAGAGCTCCTGGAACTAGTTACAGATGGTTGTGAGCCCCTGTGTGGATGCTGGAAACTGAATACAGGTGCTCCTAACTGCTGAGACCCCTCTTCAGCACCACATCTTTATTTCCTTATTTGAGCAACTTTAACAATGACTTAACATTGTTCTAAGCAGTAAATGTTAAAACCTAACTCTTGAAGCAAGTAAATGGCAAGACTTTTATTTTGAAAAATTGCTTTGGCACCTGTCTTGGTTACTGTTGGCATTGATATGATATGTGGTCCATTGAGGCAGGTCATAATAATAAATAGTAAACACAAAATACCTTGATGGTAGAATTCAGTCAAACAAAACTTCCTACAAAATGCAGCAGTTTAGAAGAAGCCAAGAGAGTAAACATGAGGGTGTTTGTGATCGTGTTATATTTAGAAGGTATGCGGATAAAATTAGGATGCTATTATTGAAGCTAACAGAGGGGGAGGTAGTGGTGGTGGTGGTGCATGCCTTTAATCCCAGCTCTCAGCTTTGGTGAGGCAGAGGCAAGGCTCAAGGCCATCCTGGCCTACAGATCAACTTCCAGGACAGGCGGGGCTGTACAAAGAAAAACCAAAGGAGGGGGGTATGCTATTACTGTATCTGTGATTGTAAGTCTGTACCCCAGAAGAGAGTCATGGAAGGATAAAAAGGTTGCATTTTCACATGGTGTTAAGAATTTCCTCTCACCCGTCCTGCAAAGCATCACATTTATCATTCCATTATTCTTTTGTCATTCCATAGAAGCTCCAATGAAACACATCTTCAAGGTTCCTCTATTGAAATGAAACTATTGACTCACCATTTTAACTTTAACATTAGAGATTTAAACTACTAGAGATCGGAGTCAGCTCTGATCATTTTTACTGCTGGAGTGAATGAGATATGGCTCTTCCCAAACAGGGCTCTCCCTCCCCTTGCACATACCGGACTCTAGTCATTCACACTCACCAGGAAGGCAGATCCAGTGCTTTACTTGGTAGTAATGAAGAGCTCATTCCTACATTCAGTACAAGTGGGACTGCCCACGCCATCCTCCACAGTGTTTGCCAACCATGTGCCTGCTGGCTGTTTGCAAACCTTCACGCCTTCACGGTAGTGCCATTCCCGTTGTTATGATGGTTGATGTCAAACACTTTGAAACAACTTTCAAGATATGAATTTACTCAAGACTCTCAGATGAAGAGGGTAGATGAGAGAGCTCCCTGTGGTCATTTCCATTCTGTGATTTTGTACATGTTTATCTCCATAAAGATCTCACTCTATTATTAAATAGTTTTCATTTTTTAAAAATTAAATTACACTTACATTTATTTGTATGTGCCTGTGTTACTCATGTAGAGGTCAGAGGACAATTTGCAGGAGTTGGCTCTTCTTCTATCATGTGGGTCCTGGGCTTGAACTCAAGTCTTGGTGACAAGCACCTTTATCTTTTGAGGGTGACAACCCCCCTCAGTTGTTCCCACAGGGCTACTGTGGTGCATAAGATGGGGTCAGTCAGTAAATAAAGATGCATCACAGCAATGCCAGCGTGGCTTACTAGAGAACACACCTGCAATCCCAGTGCTCTAGAGGCTGAATTGGGAGGTCCAGGCGAGTCTAGATTACACCACAGGGACATTTTGCTTTAATAAATAATAATAATATGACTAATCTCAAACAGAGAGCTGGAGACAGACCCCATTTATACTTTACATTATAGGGAGTTCTTACTAAAGAAGCAGGTAAAAAAAAAAAAAACAGAACAAAACAACAACAATAAAAAAAACAGGTCCCATGGTGATAGGTGTGGTCAGGGCTGTGAAGTTGCCCCTTGGCTTGCAGATCTGATGGCTTTGTAGTCCCACAGGCAGCTGGCTCAGCTGGGACACAAAGGCAGACTTCCTTAGTATCATAGCCTAGTCAACCAAATGAATGCCACCATTCATGTCCCCAGTTCCCAGCTGTGAATGTGTAGTACTCACCTGGTTTCTCAGTTGTCACATTTTCCTCAATTGTACCTAACCCACAGTCAGCTGTGTGCCCACAGTGTAGACAGCTTTCACTAAACGGTTCAGGTGAGTGACCCTTCACGCCTACCCAGCGCTACCCTCTCACAGCCAATGAGCAAATGTACTATTGTTTTAAAAAATATTTTACCCTTGGCAAAGCTATGAAGGTGCCAAGTAGCATTATTTATTGAAACTGGTTGTTTTTAACTGTTTAAATTATACTCGATTCTAATGAGTAAAGACTGCTGAATAGGAAGGACAGAAGGGCAGTAAGGAGTGTTCTCACTCATGTGACGGCACTTGGTCTTGCGGGCATGTCAGTAACCTCTGTCTACCCCACGTCTCTGTCTTTCCAGAAATGGAATGTTAGCCAGACCAAGATCCGCATCATTTCCACCATCATCTTCATCCTGTTTGGCTGTGTCCTCTTCGTGGCTCTCCCTGCGGTCATATTCAAGCACATAGAAGGCTGGAGCGCTCTGGACGCTATCTATTTTGTGGTTATCACCCTGACGACCATTGGATTCGGTGACTACGTAGCAGGTAAGGATTTGGATTCTCTGTGCTGTGGCTGCTCTCCAAGCCCAAGTCTATCAGTTAAGGCTCGCTCTGGTTGAAATCTGAACACAAGGCTATGTGAGACAGGGCGGCCAGGCCAAATCTCACAGCAAGGTGGCTTTAAACAGGGAGTTCCTGCATCCCTCTGAGACTCCAGGTAGAATTCCTTACCTGTTGCTAGTCTTTGGAAGGAGCTGCCAGGCCTCCCATGATCCTTGGTTCTCAGTAGACTCATTCCTACCTCAATCTTGCCAGTTTGTGACAGCCCCCTTGCTTGTGTTTCTAGGTGCCAATTCTTTCCTCTTTCTAAGAGCTCAGTCACTGGGTTAAAGACCCACAATCCTCCCCTGCAAGCTCATCTTTGCTAAGGACAACTGCAAGGACCATGTTTCCAACACAATCACATTCTGTGATACATGGGGGTTGGGGCCTCACCATGTCTTTGGGGAGGACATGATCCAGCCCCTCATAGTGGCTGCCATGAATAGTGATTCCTTTACACTGGAGAAAGACAGGATTAAGCTGAACTCATTTATGTTTTATTTTGTAAAATAAGTAGAAATGGCTGGTTGTATAGAATTTTGCATTTCTAGATTAATAAACACTAAATATCTATCCCTCTTTTTGGTATAAGAAAGTTCAACTCTTCTTCATCCTTTTTACTTTCTTTTGCCTTCATTTGTAAAACTTTGTCAGCTTCAGAAAGTGATTTTATTCTTGGCCACCGAAGATCCTCTTTTGCCTCTGACACTGGAAGGTTTAATTCTCAGTGCAGGGCAGTAGTTGCGACACTGGCTGAAGTGGGTCACATGGTTATCTACGTCATTCATATCACTTGATTTTTTTTTTTATGTGCAGTGTCTGCTCTTTATTCCCTTGTTTCTCTGTCTTACTGTATCAGTTCAGACCTTACACTCCTCAGCCGTGTGGTTCCAGCTCGTCTTTGTGGTTTTGTGGATATGATCATGTGTGTGTGTATGTGGGTACATGTGCATGTATGTATGTGTGTGTAAGTGGGTACGTGCGCATGTATGTATGTGTGTATGTGGGTACATGTGCATGTATGTATGTGTATGTGGGTACATGCATATGTATGTATGTGTGTGTTTGTGGGTACATGCATATGTATGTATGTGTGTGTTTGTGGGTACATGCATATGTATGTATGTGTGTATGTGGGTACATGTGCATGTATGTATGTGTATGTGGGTACATGCGTATGTATGTATGTGTGTATGTGGGTACATGCGCATGTTTGTATGTATGTGTGTATGTGGGTACATGCGCATGTATGTATGTGTGTATATGTGGGTACATGTGTATGTATGTATGTGTGTATGTGGGTACATGCGCATGTATGTATGTGTGTGTATGTGGGTACATGCGCATGTATGTATGTGTGTATGTGGGTACATGTGTATGTGGGTACATGTATGTATGTGTGTGTATGTGGGTATGTGCGTATGTATGTATGTGGGTACATGCGCATGTATGTATGTGTGTGTATGTGGGTACATGCGCATGTATGTATGTATGTGTATGTGGGTACATGTGCAGGCCAGAGTGTCTTCCTTGATCATTCTCTCCTATATTGTTTGAGACAGAATCACGCACTGAGCCTGGGGTTCCTGCATCCTCCTCTGTCTGCTTCGCCAGCTCTGAGATTTCAGGGGCATGCTGCCATGCTTAGATATTTGTGCATGGATACCAAGGCTCTAACTCACATTCTCATGCTCTTCACTGAACGATCTTCCAGCGCCAAACTTAAATGCTGATAGTAAAAATAAATGTGTGGATGACCCTTCGGGGATCATTTTAATGACATCCCCAAATTCAAACCATCAACTAATTTGTAACTCCAGTTTGGAATGAGAGAAAATATAATAGGTATACTATGTTGCCATAAAATAGTGACGTGTTATTAAATTCTCAGAATAAGCTCATCAGAATGATTTTGATTTTTTTAAAAAAATCATACATGGTTTTTATATATCCTGTGTGTGTATGTGTGCATGCGTGTGCATGTATGCACATGTATGTGTGTGTGTACACACACTGAATGGAGGTCAGAGACCAACTTGTGAGAGTTGGATTTCCATGGATCTGGTGATTGAATGCAGATTGCCAGGCTTGTGGGGCAAGCACCTTTGCCATCTGAGCCATCTTTCTGGTCTGACCTCTCAGTCTCTAATTTAAATACTTTCAGAGGAGAGACCGTATTGCTGTCTTTAGTAAAATATCTAAAAGGCTAGAGATGATTAGTGTGTGCTGGCATTAAGGTTGAAGTTGCCAGAGCCTCCTTGTGAGGATCGTGTGATGTCTCTGAAGAAGTATGTAATTCTTATAGTTAAGGCTGTCCCTTTGCTCAGAAGCACCAGGCACACTTCTCTCTACCAGGTGAAGGCGCCGTGAGTGAGGGGGCAGAGGGCTAAGGGGCCCCTTTTAGTTCAACAATTTTTGGAATGGTGTGAGGAGTGTCAACCTTTGTAGCGCCACATCAGAAGACAGGGTCCTGTCTGAAGGTGTTCGCTTTCCTGCCTCCCTAGAAGTTGTATGTGGTCAGCATAAACAGAGCTGAGAAATGTGTTTCTACAGGGGAAACTGAGGCAGCATGATGTAAACAAAAATACACTTGCAATGCATTCGTCTTCCCTGGTTACATAACATAATTACAAAGCCTTGCGAACGGTGTTGTCTGTACAGACATTAGGTGGTAAGTCTTACACTTCAGGCCAACAGCCCGACATGCCATGAGATATTTTAAACAACCCCAGACTGTGTCGAACTGGCTTGTGGCCTTCATGGTCTGAGACGCCTTAAAAATACAAAATTTATAAGAGAAAAAAAATGTGGGTGGAATCTTAAAATAATCATTTCTGTGTCCACCACCTAGATTGGCCTGGAGCAGGTAAAACCCCAAATAGTTTACTTTGTGGTTTTGAAAGACATGTTTTGTTTTTATTTTTTTTATTTTTTTTAAACTTTCTTTAAATTCACCTCAAGAGGTCAATACTCTTACGCTGAAGAGATCCTGTAAGTCTCCCTGTGTCTATTGCCCCCTGCCCACGGAAGAACATCCCATGGGTCCAGTCCCAGTGGGGTCTCTGACTCCAGAGTCTTGGCCCAATGTCATGGAAGAACAGGGTGACAAGAATGATATTTCTTGACCTGGACAGATGGCTCAGCAGTTGAGTCCTTTCTACTCTTGCAGAGAGCCTGAGTTTTGTCCCCAGCACTCACAGTGTCTCACAGCTGCCTCCAACTCCAGCTTCAGAGGATCCGATGCCCTTTTCTGGCTGCCGTGGGCTCTTGTATAGGAGTGCACAGAAACTCACACTGACACAAATAGGTATTTTAAAAGGAATGATGCATTGTGCAATTGATAATGGGGAAAACAGTGTTTCCTGTCACTAGTATCTTGCTATATTGAACCCCTCGCCAAAGGCATTACTTTCATCTCATTTTTGTTTGTAAAGGAGTTCTTTAAAAGATAGAAATCCATCTTTGGCTAAAATGACTAGAGAGATGGCACAGTGGTTAAAGACCTGCAGGGTGGCTCACACCAGTCTGCAACTCTAGTCCCACCGGATCCATCGTCCTCTCCCGCCTCTTTGGTCACTGCACTCATGTGATGGACAGACATGTAGACAAACGCTCACATACATGAGATTTTAGAAAAGACAAAAAGGAGGGAGAAGAGAGGAGCAGTTCACTTTGATCTGCTTCTGCGGCCTTGCTCTGTGTTGGTGCTTGTGACCAGAGCTGTGTTCCTAGGGCTGTGGACATCTGTGCCAGGTTCTCACCCCCGTTTCAGATGGATGTGGAGAGGCAGGGCAGGAACCATGTGCCCTTTGCGAGAGTCTTTGGAAAACAGAAACTGTGTTTATCTTTCAAGTTTCTTGAGAAGGGGTTGCCATGTGTAACTCCACAGAGTCAACACAGTTGGTCTTTGCTCATGGGGACCTGTTGAGCTACAGCAGGGCAGGGCTCCTCTGAGGAATGGCTGGCTCTCTGTTTTGTAGAGCTTTCCCTCTTGCTGCCTGTTGTTCTGACTCATAATGCAAGAACCAGCATGCCACCTTAAGCCCTCTAGATACTCCCTGCAAATCTTAATTTTCTATTTCTGCTTCTGCATGTGTCAGAGCATGGGGCAGTGGCTGGCTAGTTACCTTGGTGACTGACATTGAATGAATCCTTCTGGCTGATCCAGTCTGTCCTCTTGCCCATGCTCAGTGTCCTGGGTCTGAGAAGGAGTGGTGGGGTGGGGTGGAGCTAGGTGTTGGCTTGTGTTATGGGCAAGAGCTGCTCCACGCAGCACAGAGGAGTGTGGGCAGTAGCGCTAGCCGAGCTAGCCAAAACGGGAAAGGGAGAATGAGATGGCTTAGCCAGTGCCATCGACCTGGTTTTGAAACCGTAGACAGAGTGGTAGGGATGAGTTAAAATGCACTGCAAAGTCGCACCTGAGAATTAATTTTTATGTCCTCATTCCTGTCATTTGAGTTTTCATTTCCTTAAATACCTAGAATGACATGTTCTTAAGTCACGCTCACCTTATAGGCTGAGGACTACACCTACCGCTTTCTTAAATCTAGCCTCGATCATATTGAAATGTGCTCGAGTTTGTGTGTGTGTGTGTGTGTGTGTGTGTATTTTTTTTTTTTTGTAGACTTATTTGAGCTTGGTTCCATGACTGATCTGCTTGGTCCATAAATGTGCAGGAGAAAATGACACAGAACCCTTAGATGACGATTCTCAAAGACTGGCAAAAAGCCCCAGGAGCCCGCTTAATGCAACTTAAAATGCATTTTCAACCCTGGTGGCATTTTGAATCTACAGTGAGTCAGAGGGAAGACACGTAACTCCAACTGTGCTTCTCAATGAAATCCCTAAAACACTTCTTTTCCCAAAGGCAGCTTAGGTAGGTGCAGAAGAGGCAGGCATGAGGGAGGGAGAGCCTGATGTGAATGATAGCCCAGGAAAGCCTTGCCCACCCAGTCCCCATGTTCTTAAGAAAACCCAAACATTTTTGTCTTCAAATGTAAGCATTGTAAGTAACCATCATGGCCGACACCACAAAGATGTAGTTCCCAGCCAGTTCATTGGTTATGAGTGCTTACTGCTCATCCAGAGAAGGGGTATTAGGTTCCAAGCACCCGCATGGCAGTTCATACATCTGTAGCTCCAACTTCAGAGAATTCAGTGCCCTCTGCTGACCTTCTTGCAGACTATACTTCAGTGCACAAAGTATTATAGTTAACATGAGATAGGATGAGCACCATGGGTGAAGTCTGACCAGCCAGGGCTGTACTCCACCTCCTGTGGGATGAATCAGCTCCCAGCATTTAACAGAGCATACTTCAGTGACCAAGGCTCCATAAAATACATTCAGTAGCCTAAACTCCTGATATACTTACATACATATGGTGTGAGAGGTCCTTCTGTCTTTGTATTGCTTTTATCGGTTAATGAATGAAGAAACTACCTTGGCCTGTTGATAAGGCAGAACTTAGGTTGGCAGGGGAAACTAAATGGCATGCTGGGAGAAAGGAGGCAGAGTCAGAGAGAGGCCATAGAAGCACTGCCAGAAATAGATGTGCTGAAACTTTGCTGGTAGGCCATGACCTCACGGTAATGCACAGATTAATTGAGATGGGTTAAATTAATATGCAAATTATTAGCCAATAAGAATCTAGAGCTAATGGGCCAAGCAGTTCAAACAAGTGGCTCCTTATAAACAATTGGCATCAACGTGGCTATCTAAATCCTCATAAAACCTGACATCTGTGCAAATATCTCTGAGTACAGTTACCAAAATTTCTGCCACTAAACTGATTGCAAAGGAAGATATTGCTGGAGCTCCAATAGATACCAAAGAAAGTACTTGATGAGGATGGAGGGCTGTTGAAGAACAGTTATGCTTTGTCACAAGAGCCACTCAGAAAAAAAGAAGAAAAAGAAAAATAAAACAAAAAACTACATTAACCAGAAAGGGGAAGTTTGTGTGACTGCTAGGGATCTGTGTTATAGGTTTTGTGTGTTATAGGTGTGTGTGTGTGTGTGAGTGTGTGAGAGAGAGAGAGAGAGAGAGAGAGAGAGAGAGAGAGAGAGAGAGAGAGAGAGAGATGTGTGTGAGTATGGTCATGAGTGTGCTGCTATGTAAGTGTGCAAGTCAAAGACAACTCTTGAGAATCAGTTTGAGGCAGGTCACTCTTATTTCTCCCTCTGCATCCCCAAGGTCAGTTGTCCCATAAGCTTCCCAGAGAGTTCCTTGTCTGCATCCTCCATCTCACTGTGGGAGTGCTGGATTGCAGATGCATCTGGCTTGTATAAGTTCTCAGGATCATTGGTCTCACCCGTGAGACATTTAACCCACTGAGCCACCTCCCTGGCTCACTGTATTGTAACCATCACTCCTTCATTAATGCATATTCACTGACTCTGATATTTAGTGAACATGCTGTTGTTTATGAGATGCTGTGCTCAGCACTCAGTCATCACAATGGCCATGGGAAGTTCCTGCTCCTCTGGATGGAATGTATGAAATTACGGAGCAGCCACGAAGCAGGGATCCATGTTTGGTGAAACAGGAGAAATCTTCTCATCCTGTTTTAGTCAGTGATGAGAGAATTGGTAGTCTACACATGGTTAATGAGCAGGATTGAACTGAAGGACTGTGGGCAAGCCAACAGTTGAGCTTGCAGAGGTCAGCAGATATCTAGAAGCATTGTAGAAACACGGGGGGAGACAGCAAAGAAGGGGGCATCGGAGTGATGGCCATGATGGCGTGGATGCTTAATGGAGACTCTAAACTGCTCTCTATGGAGACCTAGTGGTCATTTCCAGGGAGAATGATCACTTAGCTCCTGCACACCGCAGAGTCCTACCTTTGTAAAGATGACTGCGTGAGAGGATTTGTGGATCTCCCTTCTCTACACTCACAAGGTTCCTGTTCTTCTTATAGTAGCTTTTCTATGAAGAACAGAAATGGGCTGGTGGTTTCTAAATCTGAACGTTGATCTCTAAAATCCAAAAATATAACTTCACATACTAGGCAGATATAATTGCCTTCATTCAAAAATAATTTAAAATTTTTAATTTCATTTTATGTCTATGGGGGTTTTGCCTGTATGTATATCTCTATTACTATGTATGTACCTGCTATCCTTAGAGGCTAGAAGAGGGTGTTGGGTCCCTCTGGAACTGGAGCCATGGATAATTGTGAGATATTCTGGGAATTAAGTTCTAGTCCTCAGGAAGAGCACTGAGTATTCTTAACTGCTGAGCCATCTCCCCAGGCCTGTATTAAATAACTTTTGTTTGTTTGCTTGTTTGGTTTTTGAATCAGGATTTCTTTGTATAGCTCTGACTGTCCTGGAACTCACCCTGTAGACCAGGCTGTTCTGAAACTCACATAGATCCTCCTTCTTCTGTTCCTCAACCCCCAAGCTACGATTAAAGGTGTGTGCCACCACTCCACATCTAATTATCTCCCTTAGCTTCACGTTTTCCTGATTTAATAGACTGAAGTCACCAGATTGACCACGCCCCTGTAAGAATGTTTCTGTCCCTCGTGCAATTTGATGTCACAAAAGAAAGATGCACAAAGCAGACATAATACCTCACCAAAATCATAATAAAGCCTCGTGGTTAAAATTATAGTCAAAGCCAAAAATTAAGATCACTATTTGATATCCAAGCTGAAATACTTATAGAGAAATGAGACCCCATTTCTGTTGTTTTAATGAGTACCCCCCCCAATAGGTCATGCATGCTGTGACCCCCAAGAGATATAGAGGATCCCCTCAGGTCACTGAAGATGTGTATCCACAGGTACTGTAAGACCCCACGTGCTTATTTCTCAGCTTCTTGGCCCCTAGCACACTCTTATCACCACTGCTACTCTGTGTTCTTCACCAGAACCGATGAGGCCCCCTCACCCCAGACTGGAACTTCCAAAGTCATGGGTCAAGTGAACGGTTTTTGGTAGTTGGGCTGCATCAAGCGTCTTTGCTACAGCAGTGTGAGGCTGGAACATCGTTACTACAGAGTGACGGTGTGCTTACGTGCTACATGTTTATGCAATACATGCATCACTGTAGAAAATGGAAGGACGGCCCTGGGATTGGCCATCTTAGTCAAGAAGGGGTGCCCTTTAAAACCAGGATGTTTGGGGGTTTCATCTTTTCATTTATATTTTGTGATTCAGAGGAAAAAAAATCATGAGTCAAGAAAATTAAGGGGATAGAGCACTGTGTTTTCAAGTTCATATTTTAAAATTGCTTTATTGTAATAAAATTGCACAGAGAGAGAGAGAGAGAGAGAGAGAGAAAGAGAGAGCGAGCGCGCACAGCTTGACTATGGTAGCTATGCAAATACTTACCTGAACCCAAACACAAGTTCTGTGGAATAGAATAGCACCACCTTCTGGAAATGCCTGGATTCTCCACAATACCGGGCTGGAGGACTGCTGTATGGACTCCACCATAGGGTAACTGCAGTTAGCAGCTGAGCACGTGGGTAATGAACAGCTCCATCTAAGGAGAGCAGCCATGCTTTGGGGCAACTTGACGGGGTTTGGATTTGAGTTCTGCAGCTCTGGGTTGTTTTACATCCTCTGATGTCTCTGTTTTGAGACCCTGGGATTACAGAGAAGCTGTGTGGACCTGGCAGTCTCTCTTGAGTTCTGAGCAGATTGAACTTGATGGCACTTGAATCATCAACTTTGTTTCTGAGAAAGCAAATGGAAAAGAGGCTGAAACCTATGCCCAAAGGCCTGATTGATGGTTCCAGTCATGGAAGCTAATCAATATGGCCAAATTCTCTTATCTCCCCCAGTAGGAATTTTGAATATTTCATAAATTGATTGAGCAATGTGGGGCATCCAGGGTCCAAAGGTCCTTTCCATGTCCCCAGGGCTATTCTCTACCTTCCCCCAGCTGGGATTCTTGGGGAGCAGGCAGGAAAGTTCTCTCAGTGCTTGATATAGAGGAGGTTTCCAGCTATTGTGTGTAGGGAACCCACTTTTTGGAGAGAATCACTTCCCATCGTTGTGAACAGCACAAACCTTGCTGAGTTATATTTTTAGTAATTTAATCCGCTACATTGGATCAAACTCTGGCTGAGTTCCTCTTGCAAATGTCAAGGAAGAGAGATCAGTAAGGGAGTGGGAGCGGGAGGGGGAGGGAGGGGAAGAGAGGGAAAAAGAGAAGAGAGAGGGAAAGGGAGAGGGAGGGAGGG
>NW_026067942.1:4426680-4450745 GCF_014885135.2 Alexandromys fortis | reverse complement strand
GGGGGGGGGGGGGGGGGGGGGGGGGGGGGGGGGGGGGGGGGGGAGAGAGAGAGAGAGAGAGAGAGAGAGAGAGAGAGAGAGAGAGAGAGAGAGAGAGAGATCAAAGGGGGGCTGTCACATCCAGGAAGAGGCTCAGAAAGCTTAGACTTCCTGTACTATTTGGAAAAGTTGATGAGGTTCCTGGAGCTGTCTGCCTCCACCCCTCTTTGGTATTTTTATTGCTATCTGTATGTTCTCTTATAATGAGCCAGAAAGCTCCTAAAATGGAAAGAGCTTGTGTGCACATTTTCTATGGCAACAAGGAGAGAACGAAGTGGAGAAACTGTTCTGCCAAGTAGGTGGGGAACCCAGGAGGGGAGGGAGGGTGTAACATCCCACAGTCTGCAACACAAACAGTGAGGGGAGGAAAAGACACAGGGGGACACACGATACCACACCGGAGACAGTCCCGGGGATTCAAGCAAGGACAGAGACATCAATCTACATTCATGGTTTCTAGACAGTACCTTACTGTGTCCCCTAGTCTGCTCTAAGCTCCCAGGCATATCTCAGCATCCCAAGTGATAGATTACAGATGTGAGCTGCCACTCCCAGCTACTTTACTGTCCTAATAAGAGACACCTGGACAAGTTCCTATGAAATAGGTAGAAAATTAATACTCTTCATAGTTAAGAATGAAAAAAAAGCACTTCTGGTGGTTAAAAGCACTTGTTGCTTTTGCAAAGGACCAGAGTTTGGTTCTCAGCATCCACATCAGCTCACAACTGCTGTTAACTCCAGCTCCAGGGAGTCTGATGTCCTCTTCTGGCCTCAGCAGGCACCTGCACACATTTGCACATACATGTACTTATGTATACATACATGCAACTAAAAGTATAAAGTTTAGAATCATTTCCTCGTTTTAAAATACCCCCTCCCAAATCAGCTTATCTCAACATTACAGATATACTAACTTAGGGAAGATTTTTTTTGCATCAAATGAGCTGATTAATGTGCAAATAAACTCCTAAGTCTCGGGCTTGGGGAGCAAATAGCATGAATAGTTCTCTGACAATGCTTTCTGTCTTGGAGTTTTTCTTCTTAGATCATCTAGCTGCCAGTATTTCATTTTAAGAGTGGTAATTATGAAAGGGGAAGAAGCTTTTTCCATGGTTTTGAATCACTAAAACTTCTGGGTTAAACGTTTTGCCCAAATATAGGCCTTTTGGTGATGAAGCTAACTCACCCTTTGCAACTGTAACATCCTGTTTATGAAGTGGACATAAAATGTCGTCTCTAGCATGTGGGCTGTGCTAGATTCAGAGTCTCTGTGCGCTTGTGTGTTAGAGTCCTGGCTGCTTGGGTGTGCTAGTTTCAGAGTCTCTGTGCGCTTGTGTGTTAGAGTCCTGGTTGCTTGGGTGTGCTAGTTTCAGAGTCTCTGTGCGCTTGTGTGTTAGAGTCCTGGCTGCTTGGGTGTGCTAGATTCAGAGTCTCTGTGCGCTTGTGTGTTAGAAGAGTCCTGGCCTCTTGGATGAAGTTGGGGGTTTTGGTTCTATTTCTTTTTGGGTGTGAAAGGGAAAGTCCTAGAAAGGAAATCATTTGGTTTCAGTGAAATGGAGACATCTGAAAAATGGAATTTGCCAGTGGGCCTGTCTTAGGCAGCGTCTCACTGTGTTTTCTAACCTGTTCTCAGGCTGTCTGGCCACGGTGTTTTTTGCCTGCTAGAGCCTCTCGGACCATTTGTCTTGCTCCTTTCACGTTCAAAAACATCTCTGAGGGCCCTGCAATGTCCAATTTGTTTAGAGGAATGTTCCATTGATACTTTACATTTGAACATGGTGTGCACTGTTTTCTCCCAGCCATGGGCCGAATGTTTGCGCATGCCCAGTGTCTGTGCAGTTGGTCCTAAGATGCTGTTTCCTGCTCTGCCCCACAGTACAGTAGGTCTACATGAGAGGGTTCTGATGGTGATTCCACATGTTGGTCTCTAAACATGTCTGTCTAGCCTGTCAAGTCTTGACTTAAATCATTTGTGTTGGTTTTAGTTAACATTTCTCTTATCCCTTATGCAGCTAGTGGTTATCTCCCAAGTAAGGCACTGGGGTTATCAGAGACAATCCTATCACTATTGTCCCATCAGTCTTTGCTCCACTTCTTCCATTCCTCCCCTTCCCAGGCTTGCCCTCATTCAACACAGCCGTTTCCCAGGTGCTCCCCAATCAGAGTGTCTCTTGAGGCTTCCCACCACCCTTTCCGCTTCAGCCACTAAGTTCCTTTGGATAATGCATTCAGCCATGAACACAGGCCATCTCGCCTATAAACATAACCCAGTCCCCACTGAGTTAGGGTCCAGCCTTTATCATCTTATACGCCCTATTCCTATAGAGAAATAGACTCCTCACTGCTCCTATGCTGTCTGAGCCCCTGAAAGAATCCTTTGAAGAGAGTGTGCCTTCTCACAATGTCTTGCTACTCACCCCTTGAAAGTTCCCTGTCTTCTCTCTTCCGCCTTCTGTGTTCTTCCACAGAACTATGTAACCTTTGTCCTACAGCGCCATATGCTCTATTGTGAGTGACTGTCTATGTGAGGCTTTCTTTCCTGTTTAGATGTGTGTGTGTGTGTGTGTGTGTGTGTGTGTGTGTGTGTGTGTGTGTGTGCACTTCCACCTTTTCTTGAGACGTGTCTCTAGTTCACTACGGCTTATTCCATGCTAGCCCAGGAACTTCTAAGAATTTTCTTGTCTCTATGACCCGTCTCTGGGTAGGAGTCCTGGTTACAGAGGTGAGTGCTCATATCTAGGTTTTACACTGGTTCTGGGCATCTGAACTCAGTGCAAGCACTTTGTACACCAAGGCGTCTTTCTATTCTCAGTGTGAGTATTTCTCAGGTTAAAGTTGGGTTTCTTAAGACATGCCCTTGTCTTCTTGTTCTGGTAAATAAATAAGCGTTTCAGTGTAACTACTGTTTGTTGTGCTGAATGGAAGGGTGTTTGGGAATGTGCACAGCAGAATCCCATAGTACACAAATTTCCTTTAACACTTCAAGAACACTTCTCTTCTTCCTCTTATTCTTTCTGGAGATATACATTGATGATGTCATGGAACTTCCTCAGAGACAATCATGGTGCCTTGCCTGTAAAGACATCAGTTCTTCCCAGACCCCTGCTTGCCCTGCTTCAAGCTTGTTACCAGACCATTCCTACTTAAGATGTCAACCCCTTCCGGTTCAGATGGCCGATCTGCTGGAAGGCACAGGTTGATAGGCAGTGGGAAGATGTAAATGATCCTCCGCATGGTGTGGGAACAGACTCTAATTCACAGTGTTTCAGTGGAAATGGAGAGAGGCTTAATACATATGGAGCAGTTGAGCTCTGAGAGACAGGTAGCCGTAAGTGACACAGGGACAGCTGCCATGACCCAGAAAGGGAAGGAAACATCCTTCAGAAGAACTTTTTGAACTTGTCCATGAAAACCTGAGAGTTGTGTAAGCAAGCATGAGAATCTCAGTGTGAAGGAAGAGGTTGGGTCAGAGGAGAAGGCGATGGGTCTGCCCTTGGACCACAGTTCGGCCAACGAGTGGAGATCGCAGTGGTTGGCTCGTGGGATTGCGATTGTGTGACTGACTTTGCCTTTCTCTGGCAGGTGGCTCGGACATCGAGTACCTGGACTTCTACAAGCCTGTGGTGTGGTTCTGGATCCTCGTTGGGCTTGCTTACTTTGCCGCCGTCCTGAGCATGATCGGAGACTGGCTGCGGGTGATATCGAAGAAGACAAAGGAAGAGGTGAGGCTGAGGGTGCGCGGAGTCAGCAGCCAGGTAGAGGACTTGTGGAGGATTGTGAAACGCTGTGTCCCATTCAGAGCAATGGGAGAAAAATCTATCAGTGTGCCGCAGAGTGAATAATGAATGCTTTCTATAATAGGAATTTAGTTTATTTTTTTTTTTTTTTTTAAATTTATTTATTTATTTATTAAAGATTTCTGTCTCTTCCCCACCGCCGCCTCCCCTTTCCCTCCCCCTCCTCCAAACAAGTCCCCCTCCCTCGTTAGCCCAAAAAGCAATCAGGGTTCTCTGCCCTGTGGCAGAGTTGTTTGTTTATGACTATTGTATGTTTTTCTGGTGGGACTTGCCAGCTTTGCTAGGGGAGTCACAGGTCTCTCCAGTCTATGCCCGTGTCACTCAGATGCCTTCCTCCAGTCAGCCTGTCCATCCATTTCATTATCTGCTGTTCACAGGCCAGGGTGCACCAGTGTTAAATCTTTGGTTTTTAAAAGCACATATCCTCTTTAAATGTCCATCCAAAAGAAAGGGAATAAAATAAGAAATAGTGAATTTGATTTCTTTTACAAATTCTGTCTTACTTTTTTGGAAACATGTCAAGTCAGGCAGTTTTTTTATCAATACCTTGCATGTTCATGGTAGCAAGCAAGAGTGTTATTTACCTAGCACTGTGTCCTGAGGGTAGCACATCGCCTCGTTGGGATTTCATGTATTAAGTCTAAGTGTGTCCGTCTGTGTCTCAGTTACACCATATGCCAAAAAACTTTTTATCATGGGAAAATCAGCAAGACAGAATGCTCCATATGTTAAAATGGGCCAAAGTCATCTTTTCGGATGGACCAGAAAGGATCTAAGCTGTGGGCTTGGGGTATGTGGAATTGGGAATGAGGAGAAGGGAGGTGTCTATTCTAACTTTCTATATACTGTTCTGAATCTTGAAATTCTCAGGGATAAAAAGACGTTGTAGCAAGGAAATATTTTAGATAATAGTAATAAAGAAAGCAGCTCAGGTGTTCATCTAAATAACTTTCAAATGCATTGAAATATTGACATTCATGTCTGCATGCACACACAATCATCTCTTAAAGCTTGAACTTTGATAGTTAGGGAAATATTATTGTGTGACACATTATATGCAGTAAATTAAATACATATACATTAATACTACTGTGATTGCAGAAAGAAGATCTAGAGGCCACCGTGCTGTAATGTAGCGAGAGATTTTGTATGTTTATATAGTTGGTGAAGTTGCTGTAGGGTATGTGTTTAAGCTTGAGAACTTTGTTTTGGTATTTTTGCAGGGGACAAACTGCCAGTGCAGCAGATCACTTCTCCAGAGTAGCATACTTAGTAGCAAGCACAGCAACTGCAGCAGTGTTTGGGGCTGCTAGAACAAGTGCAGTAAGAGCTCTATTTCTCCCTGCTCTGTAAGCCATTAACTCTTGAGGGTACTGGCAGGCATGGGCCATGGTGAGGCCTCACTCCTGGGCTTGCCTGGGTCCTAGCTGGCATGAGCCGTGGTGAGGCTTTGCTCCCTGGCTCGCAAATTGCCTCTTTTTTGCCATTTCTCTGGGCCCTCTGATGGAGAGAGAGGCAGGTCAGCATCTCTTCTTTTCTGTGTAAGAACACGGCTGTTATTAGATTTGGGCACCAGTCTTTTTTTCCCCCCATCTGATTAGCTGCCTTTGAAAAACCTGTCTCCAGATTCAGTTACTGTGAAGGTTTCCACTTCTGCATAGGGATTGATGAAGGCTGGAATACAGGCTACAATGCTGTCTTTCCAGATTGATATACATTTTTACAGAATGGGTTCGTTACATGTGGACTGTGAGGTCATGTCCCCATTCATGGAGGACTTCCCTGGCTCTCAGCTAAAAGTACGAGTGTGTTTTCATGCTAGCTCACCATGGAGAAGGCTAAAGGAAGAGGCTACTTTTCTCCTTACCACAGACCTTTTGGCTGCTGCCCAGTGTTCTGAGTGCCATGTGCCTTCTGGAAACAGCGTCCACGAGGGAGGCTGTGGCAAGAGACAGTGTGAGCCCCAACCTGCAGCAGCTCCAGTTGAACCCACGGAAAATGAATTTAATTTGAGCAGATGTGTATTTTCTGATTTATGATCAATTTAGAGAAATGTAGAATAGGGTCACAAATTTAGCAAAGAGTGTTGGTGGGGGAGAAGGCACAGTGTAACTAATTTGGGCATCAGGAACCAAATATTTGATAAATGGCATAGTGCTTAGTTATCTACCACATCGAGAAGATGATAGATAATTTAAACTTTGACACAGCTCAGCAAAGGATAGGATCACAGAAAAACCAAAGTGTGGACTCAGGATCCCGAGTGATAATCCTACGACTCAGAATAAACTGATTTTATTTAACAAGCCCTCCATCCGCTCCTCATTGGGACCTTAACAAGCCCAAGCATTGCATTATTATTTTGAAATATGGCTGAGCCATAGTGATAAAATACAAACAGATATAGATAATTATATGAAGGGTTTATATCGTTTTGAATGTTAAGCCATATGTTGTTTCCATGGTGGAATCATTTTAATAG
This sequence comes from Alexandromys fortis, assembly GCF_014885135.2. Lineage (NCBI taxonomy): Eukaryota > Metazoa > Chordata > Mammalia > Rodentia > Cricetidae > Alexandromys > Alexandromys fortis. Next base: position 4,444,427 of record NW_026067942.1, on the reverse strand, counting down.
AATAATCATAGAAGATTTGGGGAGTAAAGAAAAACATCATTTTCCCTCAGCACGTTGAAGTGAACATCATTGGTCTAGTGAATCCATTCGAAGGGCCTGAGGAGGAAGTCACTGAATGGAAGACTATGGCGTTGATCCAGAAGCACCGCACATAACTCTAGGTGGTCTGCGTTTCTCAAGGAAGGCAGGAAGAGTTTATTTTTTCCTGGAGACGTATGCATGTCAGAAAAGTGTGCTCCTTTGTTATTTTTAAAGTTCCCATAGAAAGTAGACCGAGTTTAACAGTAAATATGAATAGAACTAATTGTTTTCCTTATTAGCCCATATATCCTGTTCTGTGAGGAGATCATGTTTCCATTTAGGAAACAAGGGCTATTTCACAACAGGGTATATACTGACACCCAGTTCAGGTGTAACAAAATAAGGTGAGCTCACATCAGCCACAAAACAAAATCTGTCCCTGCTTAGGAACAAAGCAGGGAAGAATGAACCCTAACCCAGACATTGCTCAGTCAATTACTCTTTACCTCGGAATGTAAAAGCCATGACGTCTGTGTGCACTCTGGGTTGTAGTCCGTGTGAGGTAGTCAGCAGCAGTATCCCAACATAGATTGGCAGTCCTGTCACGTCTCGCAGAAGAGGGACAGAGGGACACTGTGGATGGATGGCCAAGCAACTTTCTTTCTTTGCAAATGCTATTTCTTTAATCTCTGAAAATATTGATGCTGAGTTAAGAGCCCAACTTTGGTGAGTTGGTCTTCTGTTATTTAAGAAAATAACCAGCATCTGGGGCCTCTAGTGCTCGGGTCCCCCAAAAGAATGTGAACTGGCTCTAAAATCATGAAGTGACCCAAGAATACCAGGGGAGAAATGTTACTTCCTCTGGACACATAGTGGCATTGTTGATCTCTGCACTCTGCTCTGGGTCATAGTGCAAAACCCGTTCAATGAAAGAACTTAGTGGATCAACATTACGTCCAGAAAATGGAAAGCTAAAGAGGAGGTCTGGGCTGAGTCCTGGAAATTTTGCAGAACAGGAGCAGATCAGCGTCTCTTATTTGAGAATTGCTTTCTAACTCCCGAGGCTTTAATGTCTCATTTACAACAGCTTCAACTTTCCCCTAAAAGCCTCTGGAGTTGCTGAAGGATTTTAGGGAAGTGGAATAAATGCTTTGACGAGAATGAGAAAGACGAGTTTGGAGATGCAGATGAGTGTACAGCTGGGAGGGATTGGTCCAGGGAGTCTGCGGTAACAATGCGGTAGAGATCAAGTATTTATTCCAAAAATGCTTGGTGGTTTGTGTGCTGAGAATACAAAACAAAACAAACAAAAACAAAAGAAAGCAAATGATGGTTTCTGTGATTCTAACTTCAGTAGGGTATCTACCACAGGAAATAACTCAGGAAATTAAGAAATATTGAACAGTTAGGAGGGAGAGGATAATTTCATGTTGACATTTATTAATTTGTGGGTAATTTTACATTTAAGTGATGTGGAGGCCCAGAGATGTGAGTCCTGTTTCACTTTGACCAAAGGTCAGAGAGTTTGAGCTTATTTTTACTCTTTCAAAGTTGTTGACAACAGGTGTGGCTACAAACAAGGTATGCTGACCTAGTGTGTGGTTACTTAGTGTTTGGACATTAAGATGTCCCATAGAGGTGGAGCTGCTCCACCCTGACCAAAAGTCAAAGAATTCAAGCCTATTCCTGTCCCTTCATTTTAAAACAGGAGGTTTGACCCAGAGAGTGGCTTCCTATGGGATACTTGGTCTACGGTGTATTCACTGCATATCCTGTCCAAAACATTAGAATGCTTACCTCGGGAAATAGTGGCTTGATGTCTCAGGTGTTAAAGCAAGTAACTGTTGTGTTTATCCTTTGTGTCGTGTTAAAGCAGTCTTTCGCCTTCTTCCCCCTTTTTGGACTGGGGTATATAAGTGCATGGAAAATTAATGTGGGTGGATTTAGTTTTCAGTATTCACTGAGTTGCCCTCCTGGTACTTTTCTATATCTCTGTATTTCTTTTCTATCTGTCTATTCTGCCTAATGTTTCTAATGCAAACACCCCTACCCTGGAATGTACAAACCCATCAAGGCTGGGCCCCAACAAAGTGATAAATCAAGTATAAAAAAATGGTTTTGCATGCCTAGATATATGGGGGAAATGGAGGCTGGGAAGACAGTTTGGGGGTCATAGCTATATAAATGCCAATGAGGGCTGTGAGTATAGATAAATATCTTCATTAAGATTTGTCCAACAAGACAACCATAGAGATTAAAACGAAACCTGAGGCAAAGCAGTCCTTGAAGGAGCTGAAGCTCAAGGTGGAGACTCACATGGCTAAATGGATCCTATGCTGGCAGATTCTGCCGAGGAGACAAGGGAGGTTTTCAGAGGATGATAAAATGATGGATCATCGCATTGGCTAAGGACAGTGGAAGAGAAAATGAACCACAGTAAAAGCCAACATCGCGTGATCAGATGAATGAGGTGGCTCATGTCCCTGTGGGGTGGCTGCCACTTGGGTTTCACTCCTGGGGAACTGTGTGGAAGTGTCATTCTGTGGGGCTTGTAGAACACAGTGGCCATCTCCTAAGATGCTCCTCTAGGCTTATCACACACAATTTCTAACATAGGCGTTTTTCTGTTTTGTTTTGTTTTCTCACCCCTGCCTGCTTCCCTCCCTCTCCGCTCTCCTTTCTTTACTCCTTCCCCTCCCTCTCTCTCTGTCTCATTTCCACTTCCAGATTGTATGGTTGACATTGTAGTTTTTTACTTTAATTTCTAACATACGGCAGGGGAAGGACAATGTGGGTTAGTATATTTTTTAAATCTTTCTAACATTCTCTGCTATTGAGATTCTAAAGAAGTTAAAGATGACCAGCTGAAGATAGACTCCAGACTTGCTCTACATGACCCTAAGACTTCTCCAGTATATATTTAGTGTGTATATGCATTGGAGATATTTCCTTTCCCCATACTGAAGTGTTATATGACTGAAGATACATGCATCACGCATTTTCTTAATCTTATTAAAAGTCTTATTTTAAAAATAGAATAGAGGCAGGTATGACGTGCTAATGAAATCCAGACTTTCACATCCCATGGAGATGAAGATGCTTCTCATTATGCCAGAGTACAAGATCTGAGCTTTAGGCTTTAATAAACCTTTGCTCGTTGGTATTTGACTCCAGCCCCATTACACTAAGGACAGTTCTTCTCATTGTTGTCTCAGTCTCGGCTCTGTGGCTTATTTATTGGGTAAAGAAGGAATCAAGAGGGAGAGTCAGCAGAGGAGAACATAGGAGTATCTGGTGCACAAGTATGAGGATCCAAGTTTGGATCCCTAGACCTACATCAATGCAGGGCAGGCATGGCTGCCCTCTGTAACCCCAGCACCACGGAGGCAGAGAGACATCCCCAGAGCAAGCCGGTAGCTAGATCAGCTGGAGTCAGCAAGTTCAAGTTCAGACTCAGCCTCGTCATGTCAAGTGGATAGCGACAAAGGAGGACATCCGTTGTCAACTTCTGCATGTAGGTACACCCGCAAACATGTGTCCACAGACATGTGAACCTGCATATCTATGCACGTGCACACCCTACACATACTCATCAAAAGTAAATAAAGTTAAAAAATCACACGACTAAGGTAAGACTGTAGTTATCCCAAGAAAATAGTAACTGGCAGGTGCCAGTACACTGGCTAGTTTCTAAGTGGAATTTTTTTCCTTTTGTCTACAAGAAATGGTTCTATCATCATCTGTATGATTTCTGAATGCTCATGGGATATGGAGCCCACAGAACTGTGAGTTAGAACTGGAAGGATCTAGAACTTGGAGTCTCCATTTCCTCATGAAACAGGGGTGGTAGTACTTTGTTTACAACTGAATAAGCATATTTTGGGTACGTTGTGTTGTGGCCAAATGCTTCCCTAGGTGCCTGCTTGATTTCTTCCCTGATTCTAATGACAATGATACAAATTATTATGGTCTGGAGAGCCAACTTAAAATTTCTTGCTGCTCCTGCAGAGGACCTGTGTTTGGCTTCCAGTGTCCACATCAGGCAGCTTACAATGACTTGTACCTCTAGATTCTAGGGATTCAACATCCTCTTTTGGCTCCGTGGACATACATACACACACACACTCACACATGCACACACACATAGGCACACATACACATACACACATGCACATGTATACACATGCACACATGCACACACATACGTGCACACACATACTCACACACTGTAAAATACAAGTAAAGCCTTTTGTGAAGCTCTGTGTTTGCCATCTGTGCAGCACCTCATGCTGTTCTGTGCACAGCTCCAATACATGTTTTTGTTCTATGGCCCTGTGCTTTCCATACCAACAGTTTAAGTGGCTGAAATAATAAGCAAGCACAAAATACAAAAAAACAAAAACAAAACAAAAAAACAAGAAAGCCTTGCTCCTGTATATATTGGCAGAATTCCATTATAAAATACAAGTCCAGAAGATTTTATGGGAAATGAGTATATAAATTTTTAAATGTTTTAGCTACTCTGTGAATCTAACATGTGTTTTTACTAAGTGTTATTTAAATCTACTCAGAAAGCTATTTTCTTAATTGTGTTCTTGAATTCAACCCACAGATTTTCTGGATCTTGCTGTCTCAATGGAGGAAGAATCCATACAGATTCTTACCTTTGCTAATAAAGTGACAGTGTCCTAATTACCACCTTAAGTAATATATTCTGGATTTTTCTTTTCTTCCTTTGAGATGTTAGGTCAGACACCATTGAGAAGGCGTGTCTTCTCCACTTCACGTGTTTCAGACCGCTGTCTGCCAATAGAAACCCAAGCGGTTCCTGCTCTTGGCTTGTAGGCAGTACAACAGGAAGGCAATTGCCTCAGCCTCCAGACAGTGTATAAGCAATCTCATTTACTGTAGAGATTACATTATAGAGAATGATTGCACCCGGATGACCTAATGTTGTCTACCCCGTTTAACTGTTTGTAAACCATCACTGAGACTTTGTGTCCAGAAAGGTGGCCACCACCAACTTACCTTTCAAAATTGTTTCTGAGCTCGCTCATCAAATCCCAAAGTAGCATGCTTTCTCATTCTTAGAGCTGAAATAAAGCCCATTTTCTACACACCCACTCCCTGATGTTCATACATGTAACCTCAAGTGGTGTGTGTTTGTGTGGTTTGTGTGGTATGTGTGTTGTGTGCATGTGGTGTGTGTGTGGTGTATGTGTGGTATGTGTGTTGTGTGCATGTGTGGTACTTGTAGTGTGTGTGTGGTATATGTGTTGTGTGCATGTGTGGTGTGTGTAGTGTGTGTATGGTATGTGTGTGGTGTGTGGTAGGTGTGTGTGTTGTATGTGTGTGTATATGTTATGTGTATGGTGTGTGTGGTGTCTACATGTAGTGTGTGTGGTGTGGTGTATATGTGTGGTATGTATGTTGGTGTGTATGTGTGTGTGTGATGTGCAGGTGTGTGGTGTGTGTATACAGGGGTTGATATCTGATGTCTTCCTCAGTCTCTCTCCCCTTATCTGGGGGAATAGGATCTCTCATTGACTCTGGAGCTCACTGATTTGGATAGACTGGCTGGCCAGCAAGCCCCATGTATCCCTCTGCCTCTGCCACTCCAATGCTGGGATTACAGTCGGGCACCAGCCCTCCTGGCTTTTATGTGATTGCTGGGATCCAACTCAAGGTCTAATGCTTGCACAGTAAGCGCCTCACTTGCTGCTCCTGCTTCCCAGATACCAGAGGATTCTTTCCAAACGAGTGTTTGTGGTTGTTCGAGGCCAAGAGTAGGAGGCACTCTGAGGTTTCAAGTTCTATGGTCATTTTTTTTCACCAAAGTGTGGCTGTCTAGTGGTCAATGGGTGGTGTCCTAACTATAGTGAGGAAATTTATCTCTTCCTGTGTCACGTTCGGTTTGAACCCAATAAACCAACTTCCTATTAATGATTGTGTTTGCAGGCATATGTGCACATCATGACAATGGGTAACACAATCTCGGGTCTCAGAGAAAAGAGTCGCCCTTTCTTTCCCTGACTAAAGTGGCAGGCATTGGTGACCAGTGCTGTGCTTCCGTGTGCCTTCCCTTCCCAGACATGCTTTAAGGTCACCTCTGTTTCCCTTGTGGTTGGTGAGTCACTAAAATAGAGCTGGGCAGCAAGTGTAGGCAGAACTGAGCAAATTGGATGCACTAATTGTTCCTGTGGCCCCCTGAGGTCTCACTTGCTCTTGGTACAGTCACCTCAAGGAGACAGGACTGTATCAACCCAATCTCTGTGTGACCCCAGGGGACAGATTCTTCACTGACTTCTGGGTGTCTGGAGAGAGTCAGAAATGAGCCTTTGCTGCCTGAAACCACTGATGCTGAGGCAGGGCAGAGCTTATTTGGTATGAGCCCCTCCCCATCATGACTGTTCTAGAAACTTCTAGCTGTTATTTCTCTAGCTCAAAGAAAGAGTGAAAATAGTAACCACGATTTGGAGTATTCTGAGTTTGTGTGCCACAGTCAAATCTGTGTTTTGCCTTTGTTCCCAACTCAGACAAGCTTAGACACAATTGTCAGTATTTATCCCCTTGAGGTTTTCTGCTGAGAGTGATGGAGGCAGGAAGGCTGCTCTGAGTGAGGTCAGGTTAGCCTAGGCTACATAGTGAATTCCAGGACAGCCTGGGCTGCGGAGTGAGATCTGGTCTCAAAAGAGCCAAAGGGAACCAGACAAAAGCCTGCAGATGGCTTTTATTAAAATAGAAGCATCAAGATAAGAATCGAAGTGAAGTGGGGCGGCTGGTTTGTGGAAAGTGCGGCTGTGCGAGCCGTGTCGAATGGCAAGTGCACCTGCCTTCTTGCATTCTGGCTGCTCACTCAGGACGGGTCCCTGGGAATCTGCACAGCCTTTGTTTCTAAATGTTCTGTATGCACTGAAGACCGTACTTCTCACTGTCTTGGGACTGTTCATTCATCAGGGGGATCTTGAGGGCTCGTGTTCTGTGTAGCATTTGAACAGGTTCTGAGAGAACCTAGTGAAATAGAGAATGGTCATAGCATTTGCCTTTAAGGTGAAAGTTGCAGGAGGGCGGGGATCTGTATGATCAGCTGGTGAGTGTCACAGCGTGGACACTGTGTTGGAGATGAAAGAGGGTGGGGGTGGAGCCATGCACAGACACAGGGATGATAAAATGATTAATGGACGTTCTGCTGTGTTGAAATGTATCCTGTCTCCCCCGTGTGAAATGCCACATGACTGCAACAGCTTTGAACGTGAAGAACATTCTCCATGAGGCTGTTGGTTTTAAATTTATCTTTTCACAATTTCATTACAAATATGTTATCGATAACTCCACCTTCTTCCCAGGAAATCCCCTCCTGGTTTCACGTTTCCTTTGTTTCTGCATTGCTGTATTTATTTGGAATATGTACTTGAGTGTGAGCAAGGAGTTCATTGTCTTCAGCAAGGACACCTGTCTCTAGCTACACCACTGAGGAAGCATGCTCCTCCTTCTAGCAACCATCAACTGCCTAGGGCTTCTCACTGAGGGGCAGGGCCTTAGGAGCCCCTCCCTGCTCTGTGATGGAATGTTGATAGGCTTAGTCTTGTGTTGCCTTGTGGACACCTGCTGTGGTGACCTGATGGGTAGAGCATTCATACCATGTCTGCAAGATATCATTGCCCAGCATCTCTACCTTCCTTGACTCTTACAGTCTTTCCACCCATTCTTCTGTGATGTTCTTGGAGTCTCTGAGAGGTCCCACTTAGGATGAGCACCCAATGGTCACTTACTCCCAGAACTTTCACCAGTTAGGGATCTATGCCTTAACTTCTGCTCACTTCAAGTCAAGAGCTTCTCTGACCAAGACTGAGATTAACTCTAATCTGTGTTATAAACATAAATATTTAGAAAACAGTTTGCTAGAGTGTCAACATAGCAGAACAGCAATAGTAGGTCTCCTCTAGAGCCTATGACCTCCCCAACCATGGACCTTTGACTGATTCTTCTGTACCAAGTATGAATTCCTGAGTCCTCAAATCCAACCAGACAATGGGTGGTTACCACCTAACAGTCATCTCACTATTGCACTGGTGAGCTCCCTTTGCCTGGCAGATGGTAACTTGTGGGTCTCACAGCTGGGTAAGATGGTTAATGACTTTTGTCCCCCAGTAGCCTGCATATGACATCCTGGCATCATGGAAACTAGCCATCAGAAAAAAATCTTCAGCTAAGCCCCAGCTTGATTCTATGTGCTGTAATTAAAGTGTGTGATGTTTTTAGCAAAGGGGTCATGTGTATTCCAGGTGTGTAGCTAAGAACAAGTGCAATAGCCTATGTTGTTTGGGTGGTTCTGGGGAATCTCTGACCATATTAGTTCCATTTCTGTTGCTGTCCTAAAAATATCTAAAAATCATAAAGCAAGTTGGGCAAGACAGGGTTTATTTTGGCTCATGGTTCCAGAAGGATCAAGTCCATCGTGGTAGAGAAGGCAAACAATGAGGAGTGCAATGCTGACTTGATAGTCAAGGAGCAGTGAGAATCACAGCTTATCCATACACAGGAAGCAGAGACAGAGAGAACAGGAAGTGAACTAAGCTATAAAGCATCAAATCCCGCTTCCACTGACATACTTCATCCAGCAAGGCTTTACCTCCTAAACCTTCTTTGACCTCCTAAACAAGAACAACATCTGGGAAACCAGTGTTCAAGTACAGGAGCTCACATGGGACATTTCTCACTCAAACCACGACTCTAGTCAACAACTCATAAGGAGGTGTCCTACACCTAGCACTGGGATGTTTCTTGGATAAACTATGGCTTTGGGGACCATCGTTATCCAAGCTACTTCAATTTAAACCCTTCTTACTTTTATTTTTAAGAGCTTACAAAATACTATGGTTCTAATATGGCTTTTTCATACTTCCTTAGTTTTAGTTAACATTTGTAAATGGAAGTTTCTGTCCCAGCCAGTCCCATAGCCATTCAGTCCCAAAGAAACACACAGAGGCTCATATTAATTATAAACTGTTTGAACTGTTAGCTCAGGCTTATTGTTAACTAGCTCTTAAAACTTAAATTAACCCATAATTCTTGTCTATGTTTAACCATGTGGCTTGGTACCTTTTCTTAGTTAGATATTCTCATCTGGCTTCCTCTGTATCTGGCTGGTGACTGATTCTCTGCCTTTCCTCCTCCCAGAATTCTCTTAGCTTTGGTCGCCCCACCTATACTTCCTGCCTGGCTACTGGTCAATCAGCATTTTATTAAACCAATGTAAGTGGCACATCTTTAAGGCATACAAGGGCATTACCCCACAGCAAACATTTTTTCCCATTTCTTCATCTTCTCCATCTCCACTTATACCTTCCCACCCCGAGTATCCCTCTTCTTCCACTGGAGAAAGCATTTCCCTCCCTGATTGAAGGCCTCTTCCCTCTGCTCAGTGTCCCCTATCTAACTTTGTGGACTCTGCAGGCATTCCCAGGTAAACACAGAAGTCTAAAATTTCTACATTGAGGTCCAACTGAGGTCCAATTATGAAGCGAGAACATATGATGTTTGTCTTTTGGAGCCTGGGTTACATCACTCAGTACTTCCCAGGCTCACCCATTTATTTGAAAATTCATAATTTCATCTCTCTTTGTACCTAAATAAAATCCCATTGTATATATGTACCACAATTTCATTATCTGTGAATCAGTTGATGGGCATCTGGGCAGATCCACTTCCCAGCTATTATAAATTGACCTGCAGTGAATATGGATAGGTACATTTTGCTATAGGAGTATTATAGCACCCATATGGTATGTGATCAAGAGTGGGTCATAGGTAGTTCTGCTTTGAGCATTTAGAGAAACTTCCACACTGATTTCCATGGGGGCTGTACCAGTTTACACACCTCACTTCTTCACATAAGGAATCTCTTTCCTCACATCCCAGGCAGCCAGCATTCCTTGTCATCTGTCTTCTTGATGTTAGCCATTCTGGTGCAGGTGAGATGTAACCTTAGATGACCTTAGTGCCAGGGGTCTAAGATGGAATATTTTAGTTATGATTGTTATTTATAAATACAATCCTGAGCTACTTAGCTTTCCCTGTAGTCTGCTTGTTTCTGACTAGACATGGTTAAATGAGGCAGGAGAGGGTTTGGATTTATATGTTTATATCTTTTGCCTCTGATCTGTTCCCCATGCCACCATTTATTACCACCCACTGATAGTGTAGCCTGTGTGTACTGAAGTGCTGGGATACATGCCTACGGGTGGCCTGCTCGAGAAATTGGTGGTTTGATGAATTGTTTAGACTACACGAAAGGGAATCTAGAATCCCCAGTTCCCGCTTCTCTTCTATTTCCCTGGAAGTTTCTGTTTTCTGTTATGCAAATTACAAGTGCAAGTTTCAGGCTCATCAGACTGAAAAGATAAAGGGTTTAGTGGAGGGGGAACTTGGGGATAACTCAAGCCTCCCTGAGCTTTATTTAAAGCCTTGAAGACGTCAGAATCAGACCAAGGCAAAATGCCCATCAAATTCACCCCCTCTAAGCAGTTGTTTATTGTGTGAGAGAATGAAGCTTGGTTTATTTTCATCAAAGATGAATAGCAATGGTGTCTATACAGTCCTGAAGAGACAGTATCCATAAAGTCCTGGAGAAAAGGGAGATATGACATTGCTCCCTCTTGCTCTTCTTAACCTTCCAGAATATTCCTTGCTCCTGAAGTACTATCTGTAATACAGGCTTCTTAAAATAACCATAGTGAGATATAACAGAGACTCTGTGCTGCTCAGCTCTATGCTATATGGGCACAGAAATAGATCAAATGGTGTTGTCGGAGATATAGAGTGATGCTGTAAGGACCAAATGTGGAAGTCAGCCTGTCTGCTAAGACTGACGGGGGATTGGGGATTCCAGGTTCTTTCTGTCTTGATAGAGTCTCTTTCTTCTCATACGGTGTGGGTGTCTACTGCAGGCAGCTCTGATCACCAAAGACAAGGTATGGTTCCAGCCACTCTGTCCTCCAGATACCAGTAGCCACATTCAGAGTCACTGTTTTCCCCAAGTTCTAGACACGCAAGCCAGCAGGTGCACAGCCAGAGCCGAGGCATCGCTTGGACACTTGGCTCAGGAGCAATCCCACTCTTCTATGGGGAGAAGCTAGCCCTTTCCACATCCCTGCCCCCGTCGCCTCTTCTGTTATTCTCTCCCTTTTCTTCCTGTGTCTGTGCCACAGTAAGAAGACTACAGCCCCGTGCCTGTCAGACAGCGGTCCCGGCAGCAGGCAGTATTTCTGAGGACTAATTTCTCAGTGCTATATTTGGCTTGTGAATGGCAGCCGGGAGCGCTTTCATGGTGTTCAGGAACACTCTGCCTCATTAGACCCTCTCTGCTGCCTTCCCTCATTAAAATAGGGTGGGAGACACTGCCGGGTTTAGAAAGTGCACATGCTCTGTGACTACGCTTTTGTCTTCCCGATTGTCTCTAAAAGCTTTCGACTTGTTCTTAAGGAGACAAAAGTGTGAGTCATGACCGTCCCAACTCGGGATCACGACAGAGGCGCTTCTCCAGACCAGTGCTTCATAGCATAACCACAGTACACAGGTAGATTTATATTGCATATCAGCATATGTTACAGTACAATATAGATGATTGTATATAAAACCACTGTATATAATAATACAAATTATGTATAGCATATCTAATAATGCTTATGTTATTAATATAGCATTATATTTATTGCTGTTTTGTATCCTGTAGTGCATAGATTATATATTGCTCTATATGGTAAACATGAGCTATATTAACTTAATATTCCCAATAGTTGTGAATAATGTACGAGGCACAAACACAAACCATCTATGTATAAAACATTTCTAAACACTATCATTAAAACTATTTACTCAAAGTGAAGTTAATGTTATGTATATGTAGGAATAGGAAGCATACATATTTATTTACTACATTTGGGTATTTTTTTCCTGCATGTATACCTGTGCCTCCAGAGGCCAAGAGAGGGCATCACATCCTCTGAAAATGGATGGTTGTGAGCTCCACTGTGGGTGCCGGGAACAGAACTCTGAAGGAGCAGCCAGGGCCCTCAACCTCTGAGCCATCCTCAGTCCCTGCAGAATTTACTTTGAAGAGAAATTTCTGGAAGCAGTTTCTCCTTTGAAAAAGAAGTTGGAAAAATACTTCCTCCTAGGTCTCATGAATATTTTCTTCAGCACACTGCTGTGCAGTTAGAACACGGTAAAAATATTTCAGAACCAGTAGAGCATCGATTTGGAAATGAATGCGTAAGCCTCTGCAAGGAGCAGCAGGAGAGCAGCGGAGTGGGGATGCTCTTCCAGCGCTCCTTCTCCTGTGCATCCTGTCCTGTGTTTCACACAAGCACCCCAGCCGCAGCTGACATCTGCACTATTCTGGTAATGTACTTTATCAGAGACTAGTTTAGCCAGGAAAGCAGAAACAACTTTTCCTGTGCCTTCTATAGAGAAAAAGAATCCATATCTACTTTGCCTGGGACAGAGTCTCCAGTGTGCTGATGTGAATACAGGCTCCACATAATGGCTTTCAGGTGTAAAATATCCCCATACTGCCTCTACTGTGTTCAAACATTAGTAGATGTATTAGGCCCTTTTGGCTGCTATAATAAAAATAAAAGAAACAACTTAGGGGAAAAGGATCTGTTCTTGCCTGTGGTTCAGGGATGGAGTCCATCCTGAAGAGAAGGAAGGGAGGGAGGGAAAGAGTGAGGAAGGAAGAGAGGGAGGTAGGGAGGGAGGGAAAGGGAAGGAGGGAGAAGGAAGAAAGGGAGGGAAGGAAAGGAAGAAGAATGGCTGGGTGGGTGGGTGGGTGGGAGGGGAGAGGGAGAGAGAAAGGGAGGGAAAGGGAAAGGAAGGAAGGGAAGGAAGAGTGGGCATCGTGACAAACCCCTCTCCGTGGCACTGAGAGGCTGCTTCCTCATAATTCGGTGGATGAGGAGTCAGAGAAGGGGGGGGGGTGTATTCTTGGGTATGGCACTGGTTTTCCCTTTCCCACGTTTTATTCATGGGCTGGTGCCTCTTGCATTCAGTGTCTGTTTTCTCCCCTCAGTTAATCGTTTATGGAAACTCCCTCCTACACACAGCCAAAGCTGAGTCTCCCAGGTGACTCCTCACTGGCTCAAGTTGATAATGGATATTGTACAACCAATCACGGTGAATAGTTTAAAGACTAGTTTGTTTGTATGATAATGATTTGAGATTTTAACCTCTCTATTTCAGGCGTTGAGATCAATGCCAGTGGTTAGAAGATAGCATGTTGGGCCTGCTCACATGATGATGAGAGCCCAGGGAGGAGCCTGGCAGACTCCTGGAGCTGAGACACACACTCCAGTAGAGTTAAATACATTAAATACACCAATAATACTTGAAGGAAGGGAAATTTTATAGGATGCTAGGAAGATGAAGGAATGGTGCCAGAGGGATCAGATGACTAAGACAGGAACTTAGTGTAACTCAGTTCATAGTGTTGGGTAATGCGACAGAACTGGGCCATGGTGAGGGATTCAGTCTCTGATGTCAACATCCAAGTGAGTGGTGACCTACAGCAAAGGTCACAATGTGAGGATGCTGAGGGAGATCTTCGGGAGGCTGTGCACTCCCGAGCTGTCGTTTATTATCTCCGCTTGGTCATCACTCACACGACACCCCAGTGTCCTTTCTGCAGAGCATCCAGTGATGTCCCCATTTTTTGGGAAACATCACCCATCCATTAGCTCATGGCAAAAGACTTTTTGTCACTTGTTAAATTTTGTTCTTCCTCACCCTCGTGGCTCAGGCGTCAGAGATTTTCCTGATGCCATGGCCACAGCACCTCTAATTTCTTACCTCACACTGTGTCTCCACACCATCACTCAGATCCATGGACCCCAGGACCCCTTCAGTCCACCCGATCCAACGTTCCCACAGCACAGCCTGCCTTGTCTGTGACTCCCATCAATCCACCTCTCTACTCCAGCCACCTCCAGGTTTTAGTAAGTCACCAGGAGAAAGGAATTGGCCTCTCCATGTGTGCCTCTCCATGTTTATCTGCATATTATACAAACATGCTACTGTGTCCCTGATCTAAAAGGCAAGATACTATTTCAAAACACATGCAAACAACTGAGTGTTAACAAAATGAACGTGAGCTTGCTTTTACATATTTTAATCGTACTTTTTCATAATAGAGAAGCTTTGTTTTTCTTGGTAAAAATTGATAATGACATCAGTGTAATGCATATGCTTTGTTAATTCTTAGATATTGTTTTAACTCTGTTACACATAGTCCTAATTTTGCTTTCTAGGGCTATTTTGATTTTTAACTTAACGGCTGTTGTGTCTGAAAATGGAGACTTCTGTAGATACACAGACTCCAGTGAAAAGGGACATAATATTTGATTTCATCGTTTGCTAAATGTGCAAATGGCATTGGAAAATGCTGGCTCCACCAATATCATACTGTCATTTTTAGGGCTGGCTCTGTTCAAATTTGTCGAAAGTCTTCCTTTGAGAGATTTTCAAACAGTTTTAAAATCTTCTTCCAAGCTTACTAAATATCATTCGCAAAGCTTTCTGCTCTTTATTGGGACACATACAGTCGTAACGGTTCTAAATGAACACTCAAACATCGTCTCCTCCCATGCACACATAGAAAAAACAATTGAAGAGCAGCCTGTGTGTCTTGGATCTCATGTCTCTGAAAAGAGTAAATGTGGCAGTTTTTTCTTCTTTTTTTTTCTTGCAAAATATCTGTCATATAGCATCTTGCAAAGTCATTTGTCATCACAGAGCAGAGCATAAAATTTAAGGAAAAAATGATCTTTAAGTATTCTGCCCTCAGAGATCCATTGCATTGGAACATAAGATGCCCATGGCCGAGTCTGTCCAATCAGCATGCCAGGAATTCTATTTAGAATTCTGCTTCCCGTTGCTGAGAGCTCATAGCCTGTAACAGATCACTGTCTGTTGGGAACAGTGAAGGGGGGACGTTCCTGTCCAGCCTCCCACCGAGGACATCTGCCCTGCCCTCTGCATTCTACCCGGATCACAGGACTCTGAGGGCTTAGAAGCCGCCTTTGTCATTCTGTGCTCTAAGTGTTAGAACAACGTGATCATAAATTACAGTAGGTGTTCTACTTGTCCACAGAATATTTTGTCAACTCAAGGCAAATTTTAAAAAAAAAAATTCAAATCTGATAGTTTTATTCTGAATTTTAAAATTCTCCGTGTGGCTCTGAGAATCAAGTTGAAAATCTTTTACACGACTGGTAATCTCATATACTCTGTGTTCTGTTGACTTCTCAGCCCCATCTTGAGGGTTTACCTGGGGGATTCTCTCAGTGCTCTGGACACCAGGCTCCATGACACATCAGTTCCATCTCTTCCCCGTGTGGAACCATGGCCTCAAGCCCACGGCTGTCTACCTGTCACCCTGCTGTCCGTGGATCATTCAGGTCACAGATGTACTGCCACATCTCTGCCAATAGTCAATAGTCCCCGGCACTCAGCCCAAGCCATCCCTCCTCTCAGGATCTCATTGGAAGTCTTCATTCTGTCGCACTTATTGTGAGACAGGGCGTGGTGGTTTGAATAGGAATGTGTTTGAATGCTTGGCTCACAGGGAGTAGCACTATTAGGTGGCCTTGTTGGAGTAGGTGTGGCCTTGTTAGAGGAAGTGTGTCACTGTAGAGGTGGGCTTTGAGGGCTCAGATGCTTCAACCCAGGCTCAGTGACACACAGTTCTTTTCCTGTTTGCTGCCATGATCATAGTGGACTGAACTTCTGAAACTCTGAGACTGCCCCAATGAAATATTTTTCTTTATAAGGGTTGCCATGGTCATGGTGTCTTTTCACACAATAGAAACCCTGAGTAAGACACTGGGTCTTCTGTGGCCCTAGTGGGCCTTATGCTTAATATTGCAGCCCAGCCTGATTTCAAATTCATTATTCTCCTGCCTCCACTTCCCAAGTGCTAAGATTTCAGGTGTGTGTCATCATGCCTGGCTTTACTTTCATCTTGATCTTACTTCATCACAGTTTATGTTATTCTGTGTGATTGTGTGTCCTATGTGTGTGAGCTCTGTTGGGGCAGGGCTCTTCCCTTCAGCTGGTTCAAGTAGGTTTCTGAGTTGCAAACCCCTTCTCATGCCCATCGTTCTGCCCAGGACTCTGTATTGCCCATATCCTCCTTCGTGACATTATCAGCCAGTCTCCCTGAACACTTTTAATTAGGCAGTCACTGTATACATAGTAAATCGGGCAATTGAGAGAGCTAAGTGTGTAAAATCAGACTTTCAAAATAAATTGCTTTGTGTGTTCTTCCTCTTTTAAGACACACACACACATACACATGTACACACATGCACACACATGTACACACATGCACACACATGTACACATACATACACATGCACCAATGTTGAATTTACTTCATGCGGCAGGGGTTCATAACATTGGCTGAGTCACATATCCCTTGGGATTTGTTTTACCCTTCTGTGGTCTTCTTTCTCCAATTACAAACGTGAATCCTAGTAGCAAATGCCTACTATAAGATGTCCTTATAGGTTTCTGGCCGGATGACCCTTCCCACATTGGTTATGTCTAAGGTATAAAAACAGTTATATTTTCTTCTCAGAGCTTTGAGGTAGAGGATAATAAAACTCTGAGTCTCAGAGGGTGTGGAGATGGCTCAGTTGATAAGACAGAAGACCTTAGTTTGGAGCCCCAGCAGCTACATCAAAGCCTACCATGGTAGTGGCATATGTCTGAGGCATGTGTCTGTAATGCCAGCACTAGGGAACTAGAGAAGGTGGAGTTCCAGCCAACCCAGGCAGGTTGATGAGCTCCAGGTTCAGTGAGAAATCCTGCCTCTTAGATTTCTCTTGTTGTGATAGAGTCCATACCAAATGCCTCTTGAGGAGGAAAGTATTTCCTTATCCGTCCTCATCAGTCCATTGACAAGGGAAGCAAGGTATGAGCTCCAGCAGGGCAGGAACCTGGAGGCAGGAACTGAAGCGTCAACCACGGTGGGGGGGGGGGGACACTATTCACTAGCTTTTCCTCTCCGTGGATTGCTCACCCTGCCTTTGTATACAACCCAAGACCACCTGCCCCAGTATGGTACCTCTCACAGTGGACTGAACCCTTCAGTAGCAATCATTTGCGGAGAAAATGCTCCACAGTCTTGTCTACAGGCCAATCGGATGGAGCCATTTCCTCAATCCAGGTTCCCTCTTTCCCCGTAACTCTCACTTGTGTCAAGTTGATATAAAAGTAACCAGTACATCCTGCATCAATTAGTGACTGAGAAAGACATGGACTCTGACTTCTGGCCTCCACACACACACACACACACACACACACACACACACACACTCCTATATACAAAGTGTCCCTGGTTTCTCTCCATGGACCAAGAGCAGTGGGTAGAGTGACCAAAATGTTCTCTTGTACTTGTTTGAGCCCTGTATTTGACCAGCAGTCATGCTGAACCTTAATATTTGTTTTTGAAAGGAAAGGGTTTATTTAGCTTACAGTTGTAGTCCATCATAAAGGGAAGTCAGGGCAGGAACTGAAGCAGCAGCCGGGAGAAATGCCACATACTGGCTTTCTCCCTTGGGCTTGCTCGGGCTACTTTTTTTTTTCTTTTCTCTTTTCTCTCTTTCTTTCTTTCTTTCTTTCTTTCTTTCTTTCTTTCTTTCTTTCTCTCTTTTTTGTGGGCTCCT
>NW_026067942.1:4417290-4426497 GCF_014885135.2 Alexandromys fortis | reverse complement strand
TGCCCTGTGGGGAATCCAAGGACTTCCCACCTCCATTAAGGTCTAGTAAGGTGAGCATCCAAACTGCCTAGGCTCCCACAAAGCCAGTACGTGCAGTACTATGTTCATAGCAGCATAATAGCCAGAACCTGGAAACAACCTAGATGCCCTTCAATGGAAGAATGGATGAAGAAAGTATGGAATATATACATATTAGAGTACTACTCTGCAGTAAAAAACAATGACTTCTTGAATTTTGCTTGCAAATGGACGGAAATAGAAAACACTATCGGGCTACTTTCTTATACTACTGTGGGCCACCTGTTGAGTGATAGCACTGCCCACAGTCTAGACCCTTCCACATCAGTCATTATCAAGAAAATGTCCCCAATCACTTGTCTACAGCAATCTGATGGAAGTATTCTCAGTTGAGGGTCTCTCTTCCCAGACTCAAGCTTATATCAAGTTGGCAAAAGAAACAAACAAAACCCAAAGAAACGCTGTTCAGCCTCTTGCTCAGGCTTATAAATAACTAGCTCTTACAACTTAACCCATAATTCTTATCTGTGTTTAGTCATGTGGCTTGTTACCTTTTCTCGGTAAGGCATTCTCATCTTGCTTCCTCTGCATCTGTTTTGTGACTACATCTTTGCCTTTTCTCTTCCAGAATTCTCCTAGTCTGGTCACCTCACCTATACTTCCTGCCTGGCTACTGTACAATTAACATTCTATTAAACCTATATGAGTGACAAATCTTTACAGTGTCCAAGAGCATTATTCTCCAGCACCCCAGGACCACCAGCCCAGATACAACATCACCCACAATGGGCTGGTTCTCCCTAGTCAATCACTAATTAAGAAAATGCTCTGCTCATGCTCTCTCTCCTTCTGCTCCTGATTTGGATCTTGAGATTTCAGTCCAGTGCTCCAATGTGGGTCTCTGTCTCTGTCTCCTTTCATCGATTGATGAAGGTTAATATTCAGGAGGATGCCTATATGTTTTTCTTTGGGTTCACCTTCTTATTTAGCTTCTCTAGGATCACAAATTATAGGCTCAATGTCCTTTATTTATAGCTAGAAACCAAATATGAGTGAGTACATCCCATGTTCCTCTTTTATGGTCTGGCTTATCTCAGGACAGCGAGGGGTGCACCCACACACTGAGACAATGGGGATGTTCTATCAGGAACTCACCAAGGCCAGCTGGCCTGGGTCTGAAAATGTGTGGGATAAAACCGGACTGGCTGAACATAGCGGACAATGAGGACTACTGAGAAGTCAAGAACAATGGCACTGGGTTTTGATCCTACTGCACATACTGGCTTTGTGGGAGCCTAGGCTGTTTGGATGCTCATCTTACTAGACCTGGATGGAGGTGGGTGGTCCTTGGACTTCCCACAGGGCAGGGAACCCTGATTGCTCTTTGGGCTGACGAGGGAGGGGGACTTGATTGGGGAGGGGAAATGGGAGGCGGTGGCGGGGAGGAGGCAGAAATCTTAAATAAATAAATAAATAAATAAATAGATAGATAAGTAAATAAATAAGAAAATGCTCTGCATGCTTGCCTACAGCCTGATCTTATGGAGGCATTTTCTTAACTGAGGCTTTCTATCCCAGATGAATTTAGCTTGTGTCAAGTTATATAAAACCACCCAGCAAGTACCTTTCAATATCTATAACTTGTTTCTTGTCTAGGGTAAAACACCCAATGCCTGTAACTCTCTGCTTCTTACTGCATCAGCCTCTCTGTATGTAGCTGATTTTGAACTGTCCCCTTTACCACCTCCCCACGGGGATGCCCACTTGTTGTAATTGGAGTGGCGGGGCTGCGTCCCCAGCACCCCGGCCGCCTGCTAGCTTATGCCCGGAAATAACAACACACAAATTGTATTCATTTAAACACTGCTTGGCCCATTAGCTCTAGCCCTTACTGGCTAATTCTCATATCCTGATCAACCCATCTCTAATAAACTGTGTAGCACCGGTTTTACCTGGAAGGATTCAGCATGTCTGACCTGGTGGCTTGCTCCATCATGTCTGCTTCAGAGAGCTATCACGTCTGCCCAGGAGAGGGGAGCATGGTGTCTCTGAGCTCACTTCCTCTTCCTCCCAGCATTCTGTTCTGTTTACTCCTCCCACCTATGTTTTAACCTATCAGGGCCAAGCAGTTTCTTTATTGCTTAACCAATGAAATCAACAGATTGATATATGACACTCCCACATCATCCACTAGCTGCTTGGTCTCCAGTCCTTTCTGCTGGCTCCTTCTGGAGTTGCCCGTCTTTCCTATCTCAGGCTGAAACCCAGCACTTGGCTGTCTTGGGTGGATTTTCCCTTCAGGCAGTGGAGTCATGGTGCCTCTCCAAACCCAGGGCATTGATTGACATTTAGCTAATTCTCTTCCACTTCTCTTTGGAGATACAGTGTGTGGGAAGGGTAGAGCAAGGAATTAGGGGGTAAAGCATGTTTAGTGGACTATTCCCATGTCCTTGTGGTGAGTACTAAATACTCTTTATAGAGAGGGGTTAAACTGGTATTAAGTCTGGGTTTTCTGAATGTATCTTGAGGTAGTATTAAATGTTCAATTTATTCATTCAAATTAAATAGATACACATCAGGATGAATGCCTGTAGGTTTAAATCAACTCCCTCACCGGTCATTACTTTTGACTTGGCATTTTCTTCTAGCCTTTAAGAATGTAGACAATGAAGAGAGCCCTGCCTCTTATCCTTCATCCCCACCCCAACCCACTCACTGTGGTGCTGACACAGTTTCTGCATCAACTCAGAGGGATGTTAAGTAAATATCTAATGTCTACACCTCAATTACATTAGTGTAGACTTTTCATAAATGGTACACAATTGCTTTCAACTGTCTTATATTGTTCAATATCCCAATTTGTGCAATGCAGTAGGTGTTGTATAAGTTGGGTAACTCCCTAAAACAGGGTGCTACAGAAACCCCAATTACAGAGCATCAGGGAGAATCTCAGTACTGAAAACAAAAACTCATGCTATTGTTCTCAATTTTTATGTGTTGTATTCGTTTGTTTGCTGTTGAGAAGCTCGAGAATTATTAAGTATAACAGGTAATTTAGGGTAAGGAGACTTTATGAGTATTATATAAACTCTCCTGAACCAGTGGGGGCAAAATTACATACCATTCTGTCAGAATAATGTAACACTTGAGTGCTCCTTTTAGGTTTGGGAGGGCTTTTTAACCTGGTTGGTAAAGAGACAATTTAAATTGCTCTTTTTAACAGTGCTGTTCAGCAATAAAATGAAATGTCAATACTTCAGAAACTGAATAAAGCTAATTGTTAGGAATTACATCTTGGCAGTCTCTGAAAATGGAACGCAAAGTAGGCTTCCGATTATTTTTACACATTGAACCAGAGGGATGTTTTCAGCCCAGCTGGCTGCTTTTAATACTTAACTTTCCTCGATGCATTAAGGTCTCTGAGCAGCTGAGTGCTGGGAAAAGTACTTACTCTATGATCTCACCATCTAAGGGAACAGGAGGACTTCTGGTCAAGGTCTAGTGAGGCCTGTTTAACTCTGTTCATGATGATGAAGGTTCCTGCATGTTCGTTACCAAGTCTTACATGTTGGACTTTGAGGACTTGCTTTCAGGAATAGGTTCTGTGTTACCATGCCTACACCAACAGCAGGGTCTAGAGCCCCAGAAATAGAGCTTAATGTCCTGTATTTGAACTGGGTACTGATAATTGAACATAGTTCAGACTTACAGGGAGAAATTGTTCATCAACTGATGATCGAGGAGAGGAACTGGCTGACCTGAAATTCTGGTTGCTACTCAAAAAGATCATTAGGGAAGTGAAAAAAAACCAATTAGGATAAAATTTAGAGAAGACACAGGATAGGCCATGTAAGGGAAAGATGACCAGGGAAGTATTATAAAGACTGGAAAGGATGAAAAGAAAAAAGAGAAGAGGGTGGGAAAGGAAAGGAGGAAAGAAAGAAGGATGAGGAGGGAGGAAAGACAGAAGGAAACAGCTGTGTACATGGAGTGAGCATTGGATGGCAGGGAGTCAGTAGAACAGCTGAGGGAAGGGGCTTTGTGGGGAAGAAAACATCGCTGCATTCTGACCCAGAGCTACCAAAGATGCTTGCCATGTTCCCACACACCACAGATTCCATCTGAAGCGGCTGCAGATGATGACAATCCTGTAACTGGGGTACTCCTTTTTTGGAGAGAGTTTAGCGGCAAATTTGGGTTCCCATCTTCATGACTGGAACCGAAAAGATTATGGAATCTAAAAGGTGGCAGATGACTGGGAAAGTGTGTTGCAGGGGTGGAACACCAAAGCGGGGGACTCCAAGAGGAAGCCCAGAGCCTCCGATGGTGTGCTTAGGGGGACAAAGTTTTGGAATATTTTGACATTGAGTGACATAATTAAGGCAGCCCCTGAAAATATAACGTAAGATTGGCTCCAAATTACTCAATTGTTTGTTATTTGATCAAAGTGAGTAAACAATTTTGTTTGGGGCTATTCTAAATTTGATGTACTTCCCATTAGTGTGGAGTGCAGAGACAGCGTGGCTGAGATGAAGTGACGCCCAGTTTCCTGGTGACTGGTTACTAAACTGTGTCAAAAACAAGACTCATGAGGCAGCTCTGTTTAATACTGGAGAGTTTACGTGAAGCAACCTGGGTTGAGATCCAACCATGTAATGCTGGTTGGAAGACCATGACTATTGCCTTGTGGAGAAGATATCTTTTCCATTAAATTTACTCTGAGTGTCTTACTAAAAATGAGTGCTGTAGCTATGTGGAACAATTGCTTTTCATGAGAAAGTCCCTGCCCAGCAATGGGGAAGCAGAAGGAAGAGGAAGTAAAAGGCAGGATGGGAAATTTTCTCTTCACAGAAATGTGGCTAAAAAAGTAGAAGGAAAAGAAAGCATAGGAGCCCAACCTTTAGAAATGGACTCAACTCTGTGCTCTCTAAAACAGATTCTCTTTCCCACCTTCCAGAAAAGGGTTCTACTAACTTGGGAAAGCATGCAGCTGGTACCATGATCTGTGTGGAAGGAAATGATCTCTTTATACAAACACCTAAAAAGACCATACTCTTCGATAGCTTAATTTGAAAATCATTTCCAAGACTGGAACGTTCCCCGAAACCATGTTGGGCTTTCTGCCTTCCGGTGAAGACTGGCAGAGGAGGGGAGATGTTGAGGAGTGCATCCATGTAGACAGTCACAGAACCAGACCAAGGGATCTTCTCACAGCCCAGAGTGAAGGGCAATACATTCATGGCAGTAGACAAGCCTGAGTTACAGTTCAGAAATCTGAGCTCAGATTCAGTCATTTTTTATTTGCTTTATAACATTAAAAATTAAACATTAAAAACCACAAGTCGTGATTTTGTGCCTTGATATTCTGGCCAGATAGATTCCCAGGGACTGTTGCACCCAGTTCTGGAGCTTCAGTTGTACTGAGCAAAAGAAAAGCATCCGTGGACTCTGCTTCCAGGGTTTGTTTGAAGCTGGCTCTGCAGTGTATTTCATCTGATAGATCCTGGCACCAAGGGGCGATTGAAAAGAAAAGAGCAGTGCACCAAAAATCTTATCCTTCCCAAGGAGCAACGCGAATCCCAACACTCAGTATATTAACATTAGAACCCAGTTACCATTTTATATACTTTAATACTTTTGTTTATATTCATTCATTCATCATATATGGTAATAATTAGTTATGAAACAAGTTTATTTAGTACTTAACCTCCTAATATTAGAAAATAGTTCCCACAGGCAATAGACTTTTCAAAAAGCAGTGATAACTTACGTGATATTTATTGCTACTGTGTATATATGATATGAGTTATCATATGCTTATATTTTTTAGCTTTGATAGAAACTCTTGATCAAAAAATGTTTTGTTATTTTACTGTCCTTTGTTACAGGACATGAACATTCTGTCCTGTTAAAATTGGCTCTGATGGTTAGGTTATACTCAGCAAATGATCAGAAGGTCAGGTTTCTGGGTTGCCTTGTCTTGGGGCTGTGCCAAGGCACACTCTCTCAGAGATCATGAAATGTCAGCCTCATGGTGGAGGACCTGGCGTCCACATAGGAGGATGCCTGTCTGTGTCCGACAACAGTCGGCAGCTTCTCACTAGTTCTGAAGAGTACGTGATGCTGAAGCATTCCTGTAGAGGTAGGGAATGAGCGCATTTCTCTGAATTACTACTTTCCAACACGATGATAGATGTTGCCTTGTCGAGTGTTTGGGGAAACAGAGGCTCCACCTTCGGCTTTCAAGGAGTCTGCCTCATCTGTGATGGGAACCAATGGAGTGATGAATACCCCTCGGAGCACTGACGAGGCACCTGTAACATTTCTAAATTGTAACATCCAAAAGAGCTGTCCTCTTAGCACAGCCTGTCAACCAGGCAGTTTAGGAAATTTACCCTAAAGATGTAAAATACTGCAAGTACTTGCTTTTAAAATATGTTGTTGCTGTTCTCAGGGCCTTCCCAACTGTTACTTGGGATGACACAAAGAACAGAAGATGTAGGCTTTGGACCACGGCTGCGGAGGCAAGCAGCCAGCGTTCTGCTTTTGCAGGTGCTCTGCGGCCTGGAAAGACCTTGGATTCTAAGCACGTGTCCTGTCCATAGGGGCCAAGGAAGACGATGGTTATCTAAAGTGAGAGTTGCTCATCTTCCATTTGCGAGGCGTCTGGTTGATCTGCTCCCACGATCAGGAAGCACAGAGTTGCATGCTGGAGCCCATCTGGCTTTCTCGTTTCACCTTGTTCTTCATCTGTCCCCAAAGCTCCCTCCCCTGATAGTGTGGTTCCACCCGCATTCAGAACGACTCTTCTGGCTTCAGTTAATCCTCTCTGGAAAATCCCTAGGAGACCCTCGCCAGTCCACATAGGGAAGGTATAGCACTAGCCAGAGTCTGCTACTGCTTCCAAGGTGTTGCCCTGCAGAGCTGCTGGAGCTGTGACAATGGAGAGGGGACTGGTAAGGATGGAGGAGTCTCTGCAGACCTAGGTGCCTCTGCTCAGCTCCATAACTGGAAACGTAGAAACTAGGTCTGAGAAACACATGCTAGACCTTAGCTGTGCATATCAGGCTAGGCAGGAGTGCTTCCCACAGGCTGCCTCTCCCTGCAGAGAGGAACAAGATGCCTGGTCAGATTGAGGAAGCAAAAGCCCTTTGACCTGATTATGTATAAAGACTGTGATGATTAGTTTGCCATTTGTTCACCCGATTTGTCCAGCTGACCTGGCTGGGATTCTCCATGCATAGACCTTTCTGGAAATACCCAATAGGACCCAGCAGGCAGAACCTGTCACCGGTCATGAAGCCAGATAAGCAAATTAAACCAACATTTGTAACAAGTTGTACCGAGAGCTCGGGAGGGGAGGACAGAGTGTACGGCGTGGCCCAGGCACGGACAGATGATGATTAGATTGCATTCTAGGCGATTGGGAAATGACTTTCATAAGGATATTCAGTTCTCTGTGAGCAGGGACTAGCCCAGAGGACAGGACGGAGAAATATTAGTCTCTGGACAAAGGATTGGCAAGTCTAGGAGGCAAAACAAGTGTGGCCTGTTCAGGGAGCTGAAAGAAATATGCAGAGGGTTCCCGGGAGTAGAGCTGGTGAGGGCAGCTGGCTAGAGTTGACTCTGGAGGGGCAGGCAAGCCCGGATGGCATGAGGTCCTTGGAAGAGGTGGACTGTTACAGAACGTCAGGGTTGCTGCAGTGGAGAATGTGTTTGGGGAAAGGGAGCTGGAGACATCTGGGGATGGGGGACTGGTATGAAGGAGAAAGTGGATCTGCAGAACCACAGGTGTTCTGATGTGAGAGGAAGTGCGAGGAGGGCAGGCAGGGTGCTGATTATGTCTGACTTGGGCAGCTTAGTGCCTGCAAGTGCTGGGATGGTATGGAGCCCCAGACATCGGCTTGAGAAGTTCTGCAGTGTCATGGGGGAGACGTGAATCTGTGATACCTTCTTGTCATCCAGAGTGAGGTGCCCACAGAGCAGTCAGTTAGATGGACTGTGTGTCCAGGGGAGAGCTGACCTGGAAAGAGAGGTATTAGAAAATGTGAGCACTGACAAACAGAAGGACATGGTCATCCAGGGAAAGAGAGAAGATGGCAGTGCGGAGGAACAAAGGCAAGCTAGGGGAAGATGCCAGGCAAGGAGCGCAGAGTGTATAGACCAGGATGGGGCTGGCCGTGCACAAGGAGAAGGCTCTCCAGTGAATGCCCACACTGAGGAGCATCCGCGGTGACCGCTCAGGACCACAGTGTGGTCTCCAGCTCCAGCACTAGGTGACATACACTGCTGTGTCTAAGGGAGAGAAAGTGCTATTTCAGCTGCTCCAAGACCTTTTAAAAAATAAAGTCCAGCGAAACCAAGCCAACTTAATACATGAA
Organism: Alexandromys fortis; assembly: GCF_014885135.2. Lineage (NCBI taxonomy): Eukaryota > Metazoa > Chordata > Mammalia > Rodentia > Cricetidae > Alexandromys > Alexandromys fortis. The sequence continues at coordinate 4,418,098 of NW_026067942.1, read as the reverse complement.
AATTCATTTTAATTTTCCAGAATGTCACAAATATCAACATTTCAGACAACAAAAAAATTTAATTATTTGATGTCCTAGGGAGCTTCTTTGAAATTCTTTAGAGATTTTATATATTTTATATGTGTGGGTATTTTGCCTCCATGTGTATATGCGTATGTGAATACAGTGCCTACAGAGGTCGGAGGAGGGCATCTGATCCCTGGAACTGGAGCTGTAGATGGTTGTGTCCCAAAGTGAGTTCTTGTTCTCTCTCTCTCTCTCTCTCTCTCTCTCTCTCTCTCTCTCTCTCTCGTTCATTTCTTTCTTTCACCTTTTTTTTTAAACACAGCACTTTCACTTCTTGGATATATGTTTGATCAGTGTTAAAATGATTCTGTACTTTATTTAGGTCACTGTTATTTTTTGGTTAATGAGTATGTTGTGATACAGTTGTATAAAAATGCCACCATTTATTTTTTTCCTTTCTTTAGAAATGGGAACAAATTAATCTTTTTCTTAAGAACTAGGGATAACTTTTCTTTCATAGGCATGCTTTGATTTGTTTTTTTTTTCCTCCATAATTTTAAAGCTTAGGAGCTATGTTTCCTAAGTCCACTATCATAAAGAAAAGTATTGCCAGGTGGTGGTGGTGCATTCCTTTAATCCCAGCCCTGGGGAGGCAGAGGCAGGTGGATCTCTGTGAGTTCAAGGCCAACTGGTCCACAGAGCAAGTTAAAGGACAGGCTCCAAAAATAGAGAGAAATACTATCTCAAAAAAAAAATAAAAGGAAGGGAGGAAGAGAGGGAAGAAGGGAGGGAGGGAGGGAGG
>NW_026067942.1:4283900-4417179 GCF_014885135.2 Alexandromys fortis | reverse complement strand
GGAGGGAGGGAGGGAGGGAGGGAGGGAGGGAGGGAGGGAGGGAGGGAGGGAGGGAAGCAAAGTGAAGATGGGCATAGTGAGGAAAGAACGCGCACTATTGCTGCTGCTTTTGATGACTAGCCTAGGGAGTGATTTTAGGAGTTGACTCATTGTTTTCTGTAGGAGATTCCAGCCATACACACTCACCCTGGTACTATCACCAGTTGTAGGGCTGGATTTCCACCTAGTATGAATTCTTTGCATTTCTCCAAAAAGTTTCTAGTCTTAGGATTAATAACTAATGAAGACACCCTTGGGCATCGCGTCGTCGCTGGCTTTGTTATGTTTATCGGCTGTAGGGTCCTTTGCATTCTAAGAACATGCTCACATGAATGTGCAAGTGTGCACACTCATCTCACGGGTTTTCTCTTGTGTAGCAGCTGTCTCTCTTGTTTTATACTAATGACTCTGGTGCTCAACAGTGAATGCCAAACGGCTGCCTATGGGCACACAGGATGTGACTGCACACCAAGTCATTCTCTTGTATCCTGGCCTGTTTCTGACTATTCTCACTTAAGCTCTGACACCCCCAAAGGTTGTTTGTCCACCATTGGGGATTCTATCAAAAGCAGGAAAATCATATTCTCAGAATGGGCAGAAAGACACACCCTTGCCAGAGATCAAGTACAACCAAGGATAGGAGGCTATAGTCCGAGGATTCAGACAACCAAAGCCTTCTTGCAGTTGCTGCTTTACTACTTGGAAAAGATGCTTGTATGCAGGATGTCTCAAAATATAAAAGAAAGGAAGGAAAGAAGGAAAGGAAGGAAGAAATTAAGGAGGAAGGAAGGGAAGGGAAGGAAAGAAGGAAACAAGAAAGGAAGGAAGGAAGGAAGGAAGAAATAAAAAGAAGGGAGGAAAGAGGGAAAGAGGAAGGAATAAGGAAGGAAGTTGAGAAGATAAGAAAGGAGAGAAAATGGGAAGGGAGGGGAGGCAAGGCGAGGGACAGGTGGGTTTACTTGGAGACCACGGTTCAAGGGGATACATTACCAGACCCTATCAGACAACAGAATATCAGCCAGCTGGTCACATTGCATTGGCAGTCAGGAAGCAGAGAACAGACAGGAAGTGAGGCTCAGGCTGTAGATGCTTTAGTCCTGCCCCAGCTTCATCTCTTAAGGTTCCACAACCTTCCCAAACACTGTCAGTCTCTGGGGTCCAAGTCTTCAAAACCATGAGCCTGTGGAAGACAGCACATCCAGGCCTTGCTGCACCCATCATATGAGAAACGCTGGACTGCTGAGGAACCACAGGGGCAGTAGGCACTAGAATGCTTTGAAATGCAGCCATTTGCAAAACAATTGGTTTACTAAGGACTTATTTTTTCTTATTTCACAAAATGTGGAGGAGGAAGGAAATAAGATGAGCATATATAGAGAGAAGGAACAGTAGCAGCAGTGGGCCTCACAACACGGGCTTCCTTCTATAGAGAAAGAAAAAACAGAAGCAGCATGTGGGCCTCACAACACGGGCTTCCTTCGCCCATGTGTCAAGTTGAGGGGATACGATTTTAGTGATGAGTTTATCCATTCCATAGACATTTGGTGAACTATATCTGCTACATACCAGGTACGTAGTGTCGAGGGTATCCAGGCAGTTTATATTCCAGCCAGAGATAACGAAAAACTAACCAAAAGAAAATTAACAGTTGACTTTTGATAAGCAAAGTGTAACTTTCATTGTAAGAAATCTGATTTTAAGATGTATGCGTGTGTGTGTGTGTGTGTGTGTGAGAGAGAGAGAGAGAGAGAGAGAGAGAGAGAGAACATTACCTAGGAAAAGGGAGAGGAATCTTCTTGTAGAGTAGTTGCCTTCTGGGATATGGAAAGAAGTTAGATGTCATATCTGCTCCTTATATTTGTTTGTTTGTTTTATTTGCTTGTTTGTTTGGGTTTTGGTTTTCTAGATAGGGTTTCTCTGTCCTAGAACTTACTTTGTAGACCAGGCTGGTCTCGAACTCACAGAGATCCACCTGCTTCTGCCTCTCAAGTGCTGGGATTAAAGGCGTGCACCACCACTGCCCAGCTTCACCTCTTATTCTTGAATTCACAGACACTCATTTAAACAGAAAATGTAGATTAGTTTGTTTTCTCTATTATATTAGAGTTTATATTAAATTTCTCCTAGGGAAAACTCATCAAAGAGTAGACTAATACTTGCTGGTTTTACTGTTGGATAATTATGAATTGTGAAATAGAGCAGGCGGATTCCTCCATAAAATCATCAGTAATGGGAATAATGGTCAGGTGTAATTGTTTTAGTTTATGACTAATTAATTATTCTTATTTTATAATAAATTTCAAATATTACACCATGCCCAGCCAGGAGGCATGCCTATAATCCACCATATACTTGAAGGGGACCCTGAACCTCACTCAGGTCAGGATTCAGGGTCCCAGGAGACTGAGCACCGAGATCTTGTTGCAAACATTTTGTTCTAAACTTCTATTAGGACAGTTGACTTTGAAGTAAACTAGAATAATTAACATATTAGAAAACAAAAAACTAGTTCATCTAAGACCTTACTAATGGAGACATTTAATCTTTAAGCTATACTTTGTCTTTAACATTAAGTTGAAGTTGCAGAGAAACCAGATCTTCTAGCTTTCCATGTTAAATGTGTTATTTTAAAACCCCAGGACAGTATGTATTCATAAAAAGCACTTTACTGTGTCAGACAGCAGGTGCTCTGGACTTGGAGACGATGGGGACTGTGATTTCATGCGCAGTTAGCCTGGGCAAGGAGACAGCTGCTTAGGAAATGGAGCATCGTGTGAACTGTGGATGGTGATTTACCCCTGGGTGTAGGATTCATCGGGAAGCAATTCTGAGCGGTTGGGTTTCTCACCAACAGATACTACCTATGCTTTGCTAGCCTGAGAGCACCCCATTCCAGTTTGCTTTATATTGCTGTGATAAACACCAAGGTCAAAAGCAATTTGGGGAGGAAAGGATTTGCCTGGCTTGATCTTTTAGTCCATCATGAAGGGAAGCCAAGGCAGGAACTGAAGCAGAGATCATAGAGGAAGGCTACTTGCTGACTTGTTCCCATGGCTTGCTCAACCTGTTTTCTTATCCCATGGCTTGCTCCCCCTGTTTTCTTATAGTACCCAGGACCACCTGCTAGAGGGTAGAACCACCTACAGTGGCATGGGCCCTTCTATATCTGTCATCAATCAAGAAAATGCCCTATGGGCTTGCCTACGGGCTAATCCAATAAAGGTGTTTTCTCAAACGAGGTTGCCTAAACTCAGAAGACTGCAACTTCTATCAAGCTGACAAAACCCAACAGCGCTCTCCCACCAAAATCAGGGTGCAATTTAATCATTCGATCTTAGTTGAGAGGGAACTGTGTATGACAGTCCCCACCTATAGGCTCAGCTGCACTCTTAGCTTGTAAGCACCGAGCCGCCGCCTCAGGGCTAACCATATGACTGATGTTACTTGGCGTGCTGCACCAAGCAAGCACCTTTCACCTTCCCAGCTTCACCTTTGCAGACCGAGATAGCAGTTCATCACTTCCCTCCTAAAACATATTTTAGTTCATATCCATTCACGCACATATTATGTTTGGATCAAACCCACTCTGTTTTCTCCCCATCCACTTCGCACTACTTTCCCTCCACCCCGATAACATGTGCTCTTTTGTTTAAACACACCGAGTCCACTTAGTGCCGTTTGTTTGTATATGGGCGTACCTCTACTTGAGTATGGAGAGCCTCTTGGGGGAGCACATGCATGGGGGACGTTGACTCTCCCCCTATTCACCCAGCAGCCACCAATCACTATAGCTCCTCGGCTAGGAACAGAACTCTCTGAGAACCCCCTGCTCCGTGCTGGGGTTTGGGCTGCCTTGATCACGTGCAGGTGTGTGCAGGCAGTCCCAGCTGCCATGAGTTCTGTGCACAGAGGTCCTGTCATGCTCCACATATACCGTTGTGCTTTAGGTACCCACAGAACTTCTGTTACTTGCTTGGCAGGCAAGAGAGAACCAAAGCAACACAAGCCCTAAGTGACCACCCAGGAAAGTGAGGCTGGACGCAGGCACAGCTTCCTGGTAGGATGTTCCCGTTCACACACCACAAGAGATTCTTCCCTGTGATGAAACGTGGCTAGTTGAGGAGGAGATGGCAGAGTCCCTCAAAGTCTGGTCCTTTTTCTGTTTTAGGATATAAACCTGCACACAGAACTGTCAAAGATTTGTAAGTGGCTTATGCTATGGAGTGAGTCCTTTGGTTTGGAGGTGCTTAAAACTTAGGAAGAGTGTTTAGCCATGGAAAGAGAATGGCTCCCCCTTGCAATAAGGTCTCTGGTTGGTGACCTTCATAGCTTCAGCCATGCTGCTAGGTCCTAAGTGGCAACCCAAGGTTGGACCCAAAGGTCATGCACTATGTCTGAGTTCTAAACTCTAGGTTACGTCTGAGCTCACAGCTGCACTGCTGCCAGATGCCACCATGTCTCCTGGGCAAGAATGCCCGACTCTTCCTCAACACTGCCGCTTCTGTTAGTTGCCTCTTCTACATCCAAATCTTCAAAGCTACGGGCAGATGGAAGCAATAAACAATACCCCAAAAATTTGGGTACACATTAAGAGATTTCGTTTTCATAACATTTGCAATGCCTTCATGTATGTGCGAATATGCGTATGCACAGGTGTGGAGGCCAGAGGCCAACCTCAGATGCTCCTCAGGTGCCTTCATTCATTCATTCATTTCTGAAACAATGTCTCACTGGCCCAGAGCTCTCAAACTAGGTTAGACTGGCTGGCCTATAAGCCTTAGGGATCTGCCCATCTCTGCCTCCCCAGTTCTGGGATTATAAATCACATGTCCCTACTGCCCCTAACTTAGCATTTTATGTTTCTATGGCAGGACTCTCTGCATAAAAAAAGCATGTCTAGGGCATTAGAAATGTAATTTTATTTCTCAGGTTTATGTTTGTAATATTTTAGAGCCCTTTCTGTAGGAATTTGATTCTCGTTCTGTCCATGTGGCTGCTAGTAACACTGTCTCTGTCAGAAGACAGACACCTTCTCAGTAAATCTCCCGAATAAGACAAGAACTATACAAGATGTAGCTCCCCGTGTTGATGGCTTCCTCTCTCTTCTTGGCCTCCATGCTCCAGGTGGGAGAGTTCAGAGCCCATGCCGCCGAGTGGACAGCCAACGTCACAGCTGAGTTCAAGGAGACAAGGAGGCGGCTGAGCGTGGAGATCTATGACAAGTTCCAGCGGGCCACGTCCGTGAAACGGAAGCTCTCCGCAGAGCTGGCGGGGAACCACAGCCAGGAACTGACTCCTTGTAGGAGGACCCTGTCCGTGAACCACCTGACCAGCGAGAGGGAAGTCTTGCCTCCCTTGCTGAAGGCTGAGAGCATCTATCTGAACGGCCTGACCCCTCAGTGTGCCGGCGAAGAGATAGCTGTCATTGAGAACATGAAGTAGCTGCCTTTGGGAAGAGTCTGAGGTGTAGCCACAGGGCAGGGCTTCTCTAGGCTCTTGGGACTGTTGCTGGCAGCATTTAAACGGTGTGTATGATGAGCTCAAAGGGAAAGCAAATAGATACATCCATCTGGTCACCTTACATCCAGGGAGTTGGAGTCCTGCGGCGGCAGCCCTCTGGGGACTCGTGAGCTGTCCACTGAGTGGTAGTGGTGGGTAGGCAGTGTCGTTGCCTTTTCGTGCCCAGACTGTTGCCCTCCCCCTCTTTCCTACCGTGCCATAAGGCCTTTGAAGGAATCGGAATGCTTTGGTAGTCATGTAGCTTGGAGGAATATGCCCTCGACTTTTCGGGGGTCGCCTAACTGAGCCTGGATGCAGACCACTTAGGGATGACAACATTTCTTTTTGTAAATGGCAAGAAACTCTCATGCAGCCTTTTACCTAAGAAATTTCCTGGCAGTGCCTTAATTTACGAAGAAACAGGACCCTCTCTTGTGGGCTTGTGGTCTCCCCTCCCTGCCCCCACCCTAGGCTGACCTCCACTGACTCTTGTTTCCTCCTCCCCTTCACACACTGTACCTTGCTGGAAGCAATGTGTAGCTTGATGGAAGGAACAGATGCCAGCCATGGGCACAGAAGGAACACTCAGGAGCTCTGTTGTCACAAGGCAGAGAAGGGAGGTGAGAGAAGGCCCTCTGAGTATTTATTTGACTGGGGTACCAATGGTACATCTATATATATGTACAGAGTATTAATTATCCGGCCGGTAACATCGGCTGCTTCTACATAGCCCCCTTTTCCTGGCAGTATTTGGAGTTTATCATTTATTAATAACTAGTCATTTTTTAAAGGCAGAAGAAGTGAGCACATACTTCTATAATCTAAGTGATCTAATAGAAGAAAACGGTCCCAACTGATATCACAAAGTGATTTCCAACAGTTGGTGTGAATTCATTCTGACGAAAAGAAACTAGCGAAGCCGTGTATGTGTATTTGCTAAGAAATGGCTCACGCCAGCGTGGACGAGCCCAAGGCACAGAAGGCTTAGACCCTTTCTTTTCTTGAGTGGCTCTTGCCAGATTGTAGGGTGGGGTAATGCCCAGATAGAGGGGGTGCAGCCCCAGCCACCTTAGTGTCCCTCTGCCGAGGTGACCGGGTGTGAGCACAAATGCTGGTCTGGGGGTCACTGTGACTTTTGCACATGAAGTGATACGACTGCCAACCTACGTCATCTCTAACAGTAGGGAAAATGCTGAGTAGCACAATCTAAGTCCCCAGAGTTATTTTTTTTTTAAGAGAAGAGAAGGCTGATAGTCCATTTAATTTAAATTTATATCCTATAATTCTTTTGGTTGTTTCAAGATCCAGAAAAATTTCATTTTGCAAACCGCTCCCCTCTCCTTTACTTTCATACTCACTTCTACTGTACACTGTATACGTCATTTTTAAAGTGCAGAAGAGAAACGATTCCTCTCCATGTAATTGCAAAACTGATTTCTTTTCCTTTCGGGGGAGGGGTGGGCATATGTGAACAAGTGGCATTCAGATTAAAGTCTTAAGAAATCAACCCAGGATCTTAAAAAAAAATCTAAAAGATTCATATTTTCCAAAATTTGAATTTAAGCTAGAAATGTAAATATCCAGTTAGCTTGCAGAGAGTACTTTTATAAACCCGGGAAAGTTCTAACCAAAATTCTAGCAGGTCAGACTCCTTTACAAAGAAAGCTCCCTTCCATCTCCTCAGTAGCCATCCTGAAAGCTGACACGGTGGGATGCTGCACGTGGAAACTGTGAATCGGACGGACGAATAAAGTTTGTAATTAAAGCCGGACTCTCGTGTTTGCTGTGAGAATGTCAGTCGGACTCAAGCCTAACTGAACGGAGGGCTGTTGGTTCTCCTGCTGAGTTACTGCCGGGTCTTCATTCACAATAGCCAAACAATGGTTTGGGTCGGTCCTGTTGGTGATTGAACCGAGGCCCTGCACACAGACACATAGCAGAGGGTTACACCACTGAGGGCTACACCGCTGAGGGCTACACCGCTGAGGGCTACACCGCTGATGTTTTCTTGGCTTTTAAGACAGAGTAGCCTAGGCTGACTCCCAGTGTGGGATTCTTCTGTCCTCCCCTTCACATTACTAGAACCATGGCTCTATACTACCATGTCTGTTCTTCTGGAAAAGTTTATGATGCTCAGTGCTGCCCTCTTAAATACATACATGGTGGACTTTGGAGGGCGTTGACCCAGAGCCAATGACTGCAGTATGGGGAGATGGTACCTGTGGTATATCACCCACTTTCCGACTGTTCCCACCATCTCTTGTTGCATGCATTAATCATTCTGTCTTTGCTAGAACTCACTGACATAGTCTGGAGAACGAACCCCAGACGAGCAGCTGCTGGCTGTAGGAAATAATAGTGGAATATCTGGATAGTACTGAAGCTTAAGGAAGGCAGCTGCCAGCTAACCTTCCAAACTCTATGCCCCAACTATTGACTACTTAACATTTTTCCTTTTCCCTTTTTCCTTTTTGCAGTATTGGGGATTAAGCCTAGGGCTTTGAGCATGCTAGGTAAGTGCCCTACCCTTGAGTTATAGCCCCAGTCCCCTTTCTATTTTCTTCTGGGATTACACTAAGTTGCCTGAGCAGACTACAGGCATGCAACACCATGCACGGGGTATGGATTCATTCTCAAAACTGGTCCCTGCACCGTGGTTTCACTATAAAACACCCCCTACAGATGCATGTTCTGAACACTGGGTTCCCACCTGGGGATGCTGTTTGTGAAGGTTGTGGATGCTCTAGGACTTTGAGATGCATCACTGGTCACAGTGGATGGGTTTTGGGGTTTTACAGGCCCACCTCTTGCTTACTCTGTTTCCTAAGGAATGAAATGTGGCCAGCTGACTTCCGGTGCCCCCCTGGTTGCCAGATCTTCCATCCCTGACGGAGTCCACCGCTCTGGAACTGTAAGCCAACCAAATCCTCTCTCCCTTATGTCGCTTTTGCTCAGGGTGTTTTACAACAACGTAAAGAAGCAAGTCACCTCTAGACTGGGGAGATTTTACCACAGCTTGAGTACTGTACCACCTGAGGCTGCTTTTTATCTTCCCCAAGCTTTGGTTTGTTTATTCTTCCATGAAGAATACTGATTAGGGTTTTGATGGGACATTGTAATTCCTAATGAGGGGGCTTTCTTCTGAATCAGGAATAAGTTATTCTATTTTGGAGGATATTTGGAAAAAGAAATTGAGTAGTGAGATAAAGGTCAGAAAGTCCCAGTTCCTTATTCTCAGACCTAGGTAGCAGGTAACGGCATTTGTCTAAGGCCTCAGTCCTAGCTGAGAAAGGGATTCCTCTGACGTGCTTTCAGGTGTGTAGCACGTAGTTCTCATCATTGCTCCGGAGTTTATGCACATGTGCTTTTGTAAGCTTCTCTCTGTTAATGCAGTAAAATATGAAATTTCTGAAGCTCAAAGGGACTCAAATATGTTTCTTAACCTCTGAAAAACAGGGTGAGGGGTGCTGCATATGGTTCTGTCTCTTTCTCATATTCTAAGAAACAGTCAGGATAGAAAGAGAATCTAATCCCTCCAAATTCTATGTCACAGATCAGTCAATAAAAGTATTTGATTATTGAAGCTGGATGCTTAAAAAATTTTCAGGAAGTTTTAGATGAAGTGTCCAAACTCAAATATGGACACTCTGGAGGCCTGATCTCCCTATGCATTGTTCAGTTTTGTTTTATTTTTCACATTTCTTTAAATTTTTGCTATTCTCATAAAATGTATAATATATTTATAGCTTTCATTTCTTATTAAGATGGGATCATACATTTTGGGGTATGTAAAGATATGTATTTGAGTCCTGAGGTTATTAAAATTAATATTGGTTTAGGCTAACATGTGTTCACTGAAATATGATTTTTAGTGACATTATCTCCTGAATGTGCTCAGGCATTACTTCCGGTGTTGTGTGGTGATATCTGTCTACTTCGTAGGGATTTTGGAGAATGAGACCCTTGCTGCTTTATCCTGTTCAGACAGCAATAGCGACTGTGAGCTCATAAATACATGATCCCGCCAAGCTGAGAAGACACAGTTTGTGCTGCTCCTTCCTGGGCATAAACTCTTCCAGTCTTCCACTGCCCTGTCCACAGGGCCCTGAACTTTGTGGGGAGAGGCATAATATATTTATGCTTTATAAGTGTTTCTATGAATGAAAACACAAATTTTTTGAGCCTAGAGAAGCATTCCCCACCTTCCAGCTCTATGCTGTCGAAAAGCAGGCTGGATATGTAGGTAGAAATGGTTCCCTCAGTATTCATCCATAGTGTGTGTATATGTGTGTGTGAAAGGAGTGTATAAAAATGGAGAACAGAGTCGGGCGGTGGTGGCACACGCCTTTAATCCCAGCACTCTGGAGGCAGAGGCAGGTGGATCTTTGGGAGTTTGAGGCCAGCCTGGTCTACAAGAGCTAGTTCTGGGACAGGCACCAAAGCTACAGAGAAACCCTGTCTCAAAAAAAAAAAAAAAATGGAGAACAGAAGTTACATAGTACTTTTCCTTGATATTTGGACAAGATTTGGAGACATACTACAGTAAGTTGAAAATAGATGGATGAACTTTCTATACTGCGTGCAAGGATGAGAGGGACACAGTGTCTTCACTGGCATTGAGGTCAATCAAGTTATGACCCAGCCAGGGTGGTTTTTCCATGGGTTGCGTGTAGACTATAACACTTAAGTTTCTCCTTAGCTTACACATTTCAGAAGTAGTTGGGAAGCCAAGGACTCTGGGTAAAGCATTCACAAATGGCCAAGTCAATGAAGCTCAGAAACAGGTTTCCTGTGATTGAAGGAAGAGCAGTCAACAGTTAAATGCGGACAGCTGTAGGGAACTATAAGCTGGCACCATCAGAGGCTCCTGCCTACTACCTACCTATTAGCCGTAGTCCCAGTTGTCGAAAGCATTACGCCACCAGATGTTACTGAATGTCTCCAGTGGGGTGCCATCAACTGTGTATTCTGTAGTAAGGACTTCAGAGAAAGCACAGGGAAGTCGTGGGCTCTGGGAGCATGAACCAATGCATACCTAATTCTGCATAGATGGTGGAGAGATCATTGCAAGCCACAGACAGTTACTTGAGCTCTGGTTTGTGGCAAGGCTTGATGAACTAGAAGAGGGAAATTGATACATGAAGGACATTGGCTCAGCGACCAGTGGTGCCCTTAGAGTTGACTAAAAGTGCTTCCTCCGAGTCCCCTTCAGCAGGACTGTGGCTTTGGAATCGGTGGAATGAGGGCTCCCTTCGAGTCACCATGGGTTGAAATCTGTACACTTCCTTGCCCCCAGGCAACTTTAATAACCAAGAGAAATGGTCAGACAGTGACATACACTCTTCTTGCCATAGAACTGTGTGGTTAGTTGTGAATTTGAGAGACAAGTAGCCCAGGTGTACATGTTCCCAAAGACCTGCTGAGTTGTGTAAATATTCTGAGCCTTTCCCGACTTGGTCTCTGAGGAAGTCAGTGGTGATGGTGTAGTATCCTTGGTAAAGCCTGAAATGCATCAAAATTCAAGTAGCGATTTCCTTTAGCAAAATGAGGCCCTTGAAGTTTTAGCAGAGGGAAAGAACCCATTTCCTATTAATTTAAAGGATGCTTTTTCCCCGGCAGGGCTGGGTTGTGCAAAGGCTGAGATATTACAGCCATCACTTTTACGGCTGAGCTACAGGACATGGTCAATATTACAATAGGGGCGCTCATTTCCCTGAATTATTTGGCAGAGTCCTTCTAGCAGAAAGACATTTATTTCACCAGATCCTGAGAAAATATTCCATCAGTTTGGTGCGGTCATTACCTCTGCACGCTGCAAGGACAGCAAAAAAGATCAGTGTGGGGCAGATTCCTACCGAGGCACCCACATTGCCAGAAGGTCTTTAAGGAACGTCTGCTGGGTGACTGCTTTGGAATTGTTCATAAGGAACAGACCCATGTCCTTGCCGATGTGACTGTAAAGTTCCAAAGCTCCATGTCAGCTGTTTTCCAAGATGTTTAATGAATCATCACCTCCAAGATGTTTTGTGATTTGATTTTAAAAAATCTATTCTTACTTCTTAAATGCCATGAATAATTCAGTGGACTACAGTTCACTGCTGTAATAAAATACCGTGACCAAGGGAACTTACCGAAGGAAGGAAGAGCTGCTTTTGGCCTGCAGTCACAGAGGGAGAGGCCGGCATGTGGGGGAGGCGCAGCCGCAAGTGTTCAGAATGGGAAGCTGAGAGAGCATGTTCAGCTTCTAACACGAAGCAGAGGAGAGTGAACCAGACGTGGAATGAGGCTGTGAGTTCATTCCCCATGACATACTTCTACAAGGCCCCACCTCCTAAAGGTCCCATACCATCTACAAACAGAACTGCTATGCTGGAACCAAGTGTTTACATACATGAAACTGTGCGGACGTTTTTCTTTTAAAGCACTCCCCTGAGTAAGCTAACAATTAGAAACAGCATTAAGAGTATTAGTTAATTTACCCCAGGATGAAGTTAACTTAAAACAGAAATTCTGGGGACTAGGAGACTTGGCTGTGTGATGTGACTCTGACATTTACTGGGTTTTAGGGAAGCTCTTAGCCACCATCTTAAGGCCTGACTGAGCATGAGACTCTGCTCCAAAGGTGCCATTCCATGTGGTTGTGGAAAGTCTAAGGGAACCTGCCTCTTCTCCTGTCTGAAGAACCTCACAGCATGGCAACTAGCTTCCTGAGAAAGAAAGCAAACGGGGCCACAGTGCTTTCCTGTGGTTTATATCTGTTAGCATATATAGCCAATTTCATTTAAAATGCATTTATTAAAAGTGAACCCTGAGATCAAATTGGATTCAAAGCAGGGGGAGGGGTTGACATTAAACACAAACTATTGAAGACTTGCACCATACAAAACAGCACTTAGGACTTTTTTCCATATCTAAGATTTCAGATGCTGATACAAATAAAAATATTTTGATAGATCACTACTGAGATAACTCATAACTCTCCTCCAATCTTTAAAAATGCAAATCTTGCCAAAAGAAAGAAGACTGGCTATCAGACAAATAGGACACATTTGGTCCTCATAAGTAAAATGTGCTCCACCATGCTAAAACAGGCCTAGATAGCCTACCTTGTTGTTTTGTTGCCAGAAAGTATGTTTGCAAAGGAATGCTCTTTTTAGCTTCTATAATTCCACTCTAAAATGAAAAAGAAGACTGTGTTCCCAGTCCTCTGGGAGTTGGGAGAGAGTATGAAACCCCTGCAGCTTAGATTACAGCAAATCCTCTGGGAATCCAAATAGCGATGCCTCTCTTCCATTTCCAGGGGAGCATGTGATCCAGAGAGAATAAGGACAGCTGGCTAGCCATCATTGGATGGGGTTGCTCACTTGGTTAGGACACAGTGGGGGCGACAGAAAAGAGATTCCCCTATTTGAAAGGAGGAACCTTTACTTCATGGGCACAGAGTGGAGATTTTTGAATTTATTTCACGTTTCCTCTAAATAATTTACAAAGCTGTGGGAAAATATGGATAGCTCAGTAAAAACCCTTTTGTGTCACACAAGTCATAGCATTGTGGAAGACAGAAGCATCAATACTTACATATAGTACTTAGACCTTTTAATATTCCTTGTGGTCTACTTTTTTATATTTAACAATATTTGGGTTCAGAGCCTAATGCATGACAAGAATTCTACTACTAAGCCTTTTCCTCAGACCCTATACGTTATGCTAAAGACTAGAAATTTCTCACTGGACAACCCAATGAATCTAACGCACCATGTCAAATCAAAGACTTTAACTCATGACTTCTTATCCCCCAAATCCCTCATTCTCATGTATTTGAAAAGCAAAGTGAAAATGTCATTTTCCTTGAGGGGCAGAGCATTAAGTAAAAACATAAATGATATTTAAAACTTCTACTATTGGGCTAGAGATATGACTCAACAGTTAAGAATGTTTGCTGTTCTTGCAGAGGACCTGAGCTCTGTACTCAACACCACCCTCTTTCAGGGACTCCCAAGCACCTGTAGCTCCCACTCCAAGGGCTCCAGTGCTCTCTTCTGGACTCCATGGGCATCTGTGCTCACACATCCACAATCAAAATAATAAAATACCTATTAGAATATAATAATATCAAAAATAATAAAGAATCAGCTTTCAGTTTTGTAACAACAAGCCAGTTTTTAAAGTGACTTTCATTCAGAGATGTACAGGAAGAGCACAGACAATCAGCAATGTATGCCAGCCAGTGGCGTGCAGAAGCCCTGCTGAAAGAAGGGCTCATTGACCTTAAGGCTCACAGAAGACTTTGGAGGAGACTGTGGGTATGACGCAATCAGTAATGAAATCAGGAGAAAGTCAGCCTTGTTTGAATCTTCCTGATCTCTTCCCTCTTCCTCTTCATCCATGGGTCAAATCACTCAGGGTATCTTTAAACTAGCAAATGTGTCACTATCTGGGTTCACCAAGATACAGTGATTAAGGCAGAGTTAGATGGATAAGAGACTTTCTTGTGGGCATTACTTGAATTAACATCACAGACCTCCCCAAAGTACCACAAGATGATTGGCATCAAGCAACTTATCTCTCATAGTTATGAAATCTTCATGTCTGAATCAAGGTGTCAGGGCCACAGCAATGGTTGGTGTTTATTGTCAACTTGAGGGAATCTGGAATCACCTGGGAGAAGGGCTTCTGGGCACACTTGTGAAGGATTGTATCAGTTATGTTAATAGAGATAAGAAGACCCTTTCATTGTGGGTGACAGAGGTGAGAAGACCCTTCCTCTGTGGGTGAGGCCACAGTGACTGGGGCTGGGCTCTTAGATGCTGCAAAGCAGAAAGAGAGCAGAGCAACAGCATGCATTTGTTGCTTCTGCTTCCTGGGTGTGGATGGATTGTAAACAATGCCTACAAGCTTCTGCCACCTTGACTCCTCTGCCGTGATGACCTGAAACCTTGAGCTGTGAGCCAGCATAAACCTTTCTCCCTTAGCTTGCCTTAGCAGGGCGTTTTACTTTTAAAGGAAAAGGAACTTGGGCAGCCATGCTCCATGTGCAGCCTCTGTGGAAGGGTTTTTCTGATCTCTTCTAGTTCCAGAAGCCTTGGGCATTCCATCAGAAGTCTGGTAGCTGATTCTCTCTCCACATCGCCTTCTTCAGCTCTGCTCCCAAATGTTCCCCTTACTATAAGGACAGCAGTGTTGAAATAGGAGCTGCGGGGCTGCGTCCCCAACACCCCGGCCGCTTGGCTAGCTCATGCCCGAAATAACAACACACAAACTGTATTCATTTAAGAACTGCTTGGCCCATGAACTCTAGCCCTTACAGGCCAATTCTCGCATCTGGACTAGCCCATTTCTAATGATGTGTGTAAGCACCCCAAGGTGCGCTTACCGGGAAGATTCTAGCCTAAGTCCATCGTGGGTTGCAGCTGCCTGGGAGAGCTGAGCATGGCGTCTCTGCTCCAGCAGAGCTGTCGGGTCTCTCTGGGAGCAGAGCAGAGTCTGACCTCACTTCCTCTTCCGCCCAGAATTCTATTCTGTTTACTCCTCCCATCTATGTTCCAAGCCATGAGGCCAAGCAGCTGGTTTATTATAACTTAACCAATGAAATCAACAGATTGATATATGACACTCCCACATCACAGCAGTTATGTGGGATTATGGCCCCAAATGAATGATGTCATCCTAATTTTGATTGGATATGCCAAGATCCAATTTCCAAATAAAGTCGCATTTGCAGGTAACTAAGATTTAGAACATCAACATATATTTCTGAAAGGCACAATTCAGTCAATCACAGGACTTAGGATGTAAAAGGCAAGAGAAGAGAAATTTCCCTGGATAGTCCTCACACTGCAGTGCAAGTTAGACACCTAAAAAGGAGAAAATGAAAAAAGTAGAAAGAATGGCAGATGGCAGCAATTCTGAGAACTATCTATGTCCAGGCTGATGAGGACTCTGAAGCCAGAGTTTACCAATAAAGGAGGGGTAGACCAGATGGCCTAGTTCTACTTGCCTCTCTTCATCCAGTGTTAGCTTGTAGATCATGGCCTGAATGAAGCTGGGATGTGGGAAGCAGAGACTTCAATCAGTGAAGTCTTTAAGAGGGGGATTTGACCAGGATGTGGTCTGCCTTTCACACATCCAGACAGCAACTTCCTGTGGTTCTTGTAGTTACATCCTCCTAAGCAGAAACTTAGCAGTAGGAATAGTAAAACAATCTATAGCCCCCATGGCTATCTCGGGACCTACAGCTGGAACTTGTCCCTTTAATCCACTATGCATTCATGTTAGATTCCCCTCAAGGAGATTCATACCTTTCTTGAAGAGATGGTTCTAACGTTCATCCCTTGAGGCACCAAATTCCTGCAGATCTGGCTGGATTGTTGCTTGTGTCCAGTCCCAGTTGGGTTTGTGATAGTGTCAGCTGACATACTAAAAAGTCACCCGAGTTCCACAGTCTTTCATTGCTCCATTACATAAGGAGAATTTTATCATTCTTTTGCTTAGCAGAGTCAACTTCCATTGCCAAAATGCTGTCTCCTGTTTAAACATGTTGGACCCTAAACCACAGAGTTCAAAGTACCCTAATGCCAAGCAAAGATCAATGGGATGCTTTCAGGATACATGTTAGAGCATGTGTCACCTCTGTTCCGAGAACTGGGGTGTGCGACATGCAGAAGGCTCTGCAATGAGCAATGTGGCATGATAAGAAACAGAGTCGTGTTTCCCAACTTTTGGTCCCTAGACTTATATATCCTTCTGATTAGGGCACAGTACCATACAGAGGTCTTGGTTAAATGTACATCCCTCCATCCAGTTAGAAAACACCTCATTCTTGAAAAATACCCCAAAGTACCTGTATTTTCAATAATTGTTTAAACATGTATAAAGTCAGCTGTGCCTGAATTTTGTGGCATGCTATGTAAGTAGATCCCATTGTAGGTGTTGCAGAGGAGATGGAAAGGGATCCTGGCAGTTGGGATCAAGGAATAGCACAGAGTCACTGTAAGCCTGGCAGCTTACAGCTCTGCTCCAGGGAAAGGTTTCCCCGGTGCGAGTGTAACAACTCTGCTCCAGCAGGGAGGGCTTCCTCAGCAAGGTTGTTACAGCTCTGGCTAGGGGAAATTTTCCCCAGTGAAAGCGTTACAGCTCTCCACTCCACTCCAGCAAAAGCTGTTACAGCTGGGCTCCACCCCTGCAAAAATGTCACACAGTACAACAAACCTCACTCAAGAGATTTATTGGGAAGGAAAAATCCAGGAGGGAGGCTGCTTCTAGGGTGAAAAATAAACAGGACACAGAGCTTATATAGGGTTTCTATGGGGAGGGGTGGGGACTCAACTTTCCAGGGTGGCTTGGGATTGGTGAGTGTTTGTAGCCTGATTCTGGGGCAAGCTCAGGGATTGGTGGGATTTTGTACTCAGGGCTCTCAGGGATTGGTCATATTCTTTAAAAGCGGGGAGACCTCAGTCGAGCTGTCTTTGTTCAACAGGAGTTGTTTGACTCCTCCGTACCCACAGTCTAGTAGACTCGTGACCTGGGAGGAAAGATTCTTCAGCTAAAATAGAGTGTCCCGTTAGTAAACACAGTTCTATTGGTCACCTGTGCCCTTGCTCTTAGACAACTCCAAACTCACCCACTCGTATTTTGGCTGCACCTTAATCCTAATGCCACACAGCTTCCTGCCTGACCTTCTATCACTGGAAGAGAATTTGTGTCAAGGGAAAGACTTTGTTATGACCTGAGGGGAAAGCAGTGGTAAAAGTTGAAGACTTCACTGCAGCTGGTTTTGAGACACCCTGAGGCTGTGGTTCTTTGATTTTCTTTCTATGTACAAGTTGTCATGAAATATTAATTATGACTTCAATGAAAGGATCATTGTACCACAGGCAAGAGGTCAGCACCGCAGCATGGTGCAGAGATGGCAGCAGAGATGAAAGTGGGAAGCCCCTCCCCTCCTCCTTAGAGCAAGGTGACATACAAAGAAAATGCAGGGCACGGTGGGTGGTTCCCTTTCTTTTGAAATTTCTAGTTGCATTTGAGGGGGGGTGGGTGTGAGGGAGGAAAGAGAGACAGAGATAGGGAGAGAGAGACAGAGAGACAGAGTCAGTTTTCTTCCACAGCATGGATCCCAGAGACAGTGCAGTTGCAAGCTTTGCCTGCCAAGCCATCTCTCCCAACCAAATGACACTCACTTTCTTTAAGTTCATCTGTGCGATGTCTCTGAAATCCCTTGTAGGGCTTTATTTGTGCTACTGAGAATCATTTCTTCACATAGACCGATTCTCCTTGTTACTTGTTCTCTGAGATGGTGGTAGACCCAAGAGACTAGATTACTAAATAAGAAAAAAGAAAAAAAACTAAATCGCGACAGGAGTGACTCAGAGATAAGGAAGACTCTGAAATAGCCTGGGGGTGAATGTGAGCCGGATACACCCTGCAATCTTCCATTGCTTTTTAAATGCAAATGCCTCCCCAATATCTTTGAAATGAGATTAGATGCAATCATTTTAAATACGTTTGTATAGTTGCACTGGGTCCAATCACATCTACTTAGAAGTCATGCTTCTTTCTCCAGTCAATTAAAGCCAGCAAGAAGAGGTGCTAATTAACATTTCCCCAGCATGAGTGAAGACAGCACAGGACAGCACAGCCTAGCAGACTATTAGTCACGTGTCTATGGCCACAGTTGTTTTTTTTTTCCTAAAGGAACTGACGTGTAAATGTATCTTCAGAAGTAGAACTGTTTGCAAAAGACTCCTAACTATCACCTGACCGTCTGTAGCGTCCTCCCATCTCAAGTAATTGAGAAGAGGGACAAAGAAAACTTTCAAATACAAAACGTTCCCACCCTGTGTGATGCTTATCTGTATCTCCCAGCTCCCCACAACCTAGGCTCACTGGAGGAAAGTCTCATTGAGGGACTGCCTAGACCTGTGGTTCTCAACCTTCCTAACACTGTGACCCCCTTAATACAGTTCCTCGTGTTGTGCTGACTCCCCAACCAAAAAACAATTTTTGTTGCTACTTCAGAACGGTAATTACGCTACTGTTGTGAGTCATAATGTAAACAGCTGATATGCAGGGTATCTGATATGTGACTCTACAGGGGTCGAGACCCACAGGTTGAGAACTACGGGACTATATTACATTAGCCCGAGAGTGTGTCCAAGAGGCGTTATCTTGCTGGGCGGTGGTGCACACCTTTAATCACAGCAATCTCTGTGAGTTTGAGGCCAGCCTGGTCTACAAGAGCTAGTTCCAGGACAGAATCCAAAGCTACATAGAAAAACCCTGTCTCAAAAAGCCCAAAACAACAACAGTGTGTGTATGTGTATATGTAAGTGTGTGTGTGTGTGTGAGAGAGAGAGACAGAGACAGACACAGAGAGAGAGACAGAGAGACACACACACAGAGAGAGAGAGAGAGAGAGAGAGAGAGAGAGAGAGGCTGTCTTATGGAGTAGAGAGTGAGCTGAGTACACGTGGATACGGCGTAGGTTTATTCCTTCTCTGCTCTTGGATGCCTCAAGCTCCTACCTTGACGTCTGTTGCCAGGATGGGCTTGGAAACTGTAAGCCACATAAGTTCTTTTCTCCCCTAAGTTGCTTTTTGGTGGGTTATGCTATCACAGCAACAGAAATGAAACTAGAAAATGTGTTAAGTGCGTCTGGACTTCCCCAGTGATGATTGGAAACTGGGACCAGTGGAGTCATGTGATTAGCGAGAACTTCCTGGAATTTTCCTCCCTTCTGGCTGATGATCTTCACTCCGATGAGTGTAAGTAGCTTCAGACATGTTCCTGAGTGCCCATAAATAAATTTCTTGGTGGGCTTGACCATACTAATTAGTGCCCTCTCCCATTTTCTGTTGCTGTACCTGCTCACAGGTAACAAGGCGTCCCTGGTGTCTGTGTGACTTCACAAGCCACCATTAATAGCATGACAGCTGCAAATGAAGGCAGTTATTTTGCTGTATGTCCCAATGCCGGGAGGTTAACTTTTGTTTGCCATCCTCTGCCCCAGATGTAGAAGTGAGTCTGCAGGGGCAACCCGTGTGTTTGGAAGGACAGTCACCATGCTATACCAACAGTCATTGCCCCTGTCTGCCCCAGCCCTTTGTCACTGGGCCTCTTGTCCAGCCTTGACTTTGTCCATCAAGGTGCCCAGACTTAATTGCATTTCCAGAAAGGTTCAAATCTGAATTTCCACTACGTTTTTGTTAGCCTCAATTAGAAATAATTGATATTCTCAGCAAATTATAACAGAAAATATAATGAAATACAACTTGAGTTTTTAAACGCTGAAATTTTAAATGCTCCAAGTATATCAAAACGTAAATGAGTACAGACTCCCTCTGATGTGAATGATCATGGTATACTGTGTGTGTTTGCGTGTACCGCTGATGACAGTCATTGTTAGGAAGAGCAGTGCCCTGCTAACAAAGTATAAGTTGTCTCAGTGACTTTAAAGATTTAGTAACCTCACATAATACATACATAGCTACAGTAAGTGTATGTGAAACACAATAAAGTACTATTACATAATTTTCCCCAAAATTATGGTGTGAAGAGAAACATGTATAGTAACATCCTGATACTTTGAAAATGTTTGCCTTTATTTATTTTTAGATTAATTTTGTGTGAGGGTGTATACATGTGCGCCACTGCCCAAGCGTAGAGGTCTGAGAACAAGCTGCAAGGTTGGTTCTCTCTCACACCATGTGGGTGGCAGGAATCGAGGACCACCCCCAACACTGCCAGTACTTCCTTCCGTTTGTTTAATATTGCCCCATGTCCACAAGAGATTGTCTCAGTGTCTCCATTACTGCGAGAAAACGCCACAATGCAAAGCAACTTGGGAAGCCAAGAAGTTATCTCTCTCATCTTAGAGCTTTCGGGTTCAGTGTGGAACTCTGAGACCTTCCTGTCCTCTCCCTCCAGTGCTAGCTTTTTGCTGTCAATCACACTGATTTTACGGCCAGGTCCTGCTGTGGCCAGAGCATATGCTAAAATAAAATCCTTTGCTCCTGCATCTCACGGTGGGTGACTTCATCACAACCCCCCACCCAGATACACCTTGACTGTAGTTACGGGGAAAAGATGAAATCATTTCTGGATTCTGATATGTTAGAGGCCAGATTAGGTAGGTGCTTGGACTGCTGCAAACTATGAGTGGACTAATTTCTCAATTGAAAACTTATTGGTGGAACATCTAAGTGAATTACTCATTTCTTCTGTAGGACATGTGCCTAAACTCTTTATTTGATGCATGTACAAGGCTTACCTGTGATGGCTCAGCAAACTAATGTCATAGCAGTTTTTTGACTTATGAATACTTCTGAATCCTAATGGGCTAGAAGAGGCTCTGATGTAAAAAGTATATGTGTGTATATGTATATGTATGTATATATATACATATATATATTCTGTTTAAGGGATTGAATCATAATCACACATTAACACAATCTGAGGGTTACATGTTAACCCTCACATTAACACAAAACAGGGTTCATGTTAGAAAAAGTCACTGTCTTTACATACAATAAGCTGCCATCCACACCCTCCACTTGGCAAGAACTGATCATCTATCTCCTGAATCAGAACACACACATTATGCTTGAAATGCTAACATTTGCACAGTGAGAATTAAATGAAATTGAACTAAAGACCTTCAGAAAATGCTTCCTTTAATCTAGGAAATGGCCCTAGTGATGATCTTTGCTGGAACTCCTCACACCAGATAGTGCATGGAAAGTAGGTTCTTCGCTTGACTCGCGAACTGCTCATATCAGAATAGCGGGTGGCCTCGTCTTGGTTCTAGTCCTGTCATGACCAGATGCGTGATGACAGCTTTCCCCAGTTTATGATTACAGTCCCGGGACAGAATAATCTAAATTATTAGATTATTCTTCAAAGCCAAGGTGTTTTCTTTTATAATCTCCCTGTTCCTGGGCAGCCGTCGACCCTGGTGGAAAGTGGGAACAGACATGGATGGGACCAAGGGGACTGCAGCTGAGGCAGTCGGAGGTAACAAGTAACCAAGTAACAGGGCTCCTGCCACCAACTGAAGGGACAAAGCTCAGTTGAGTCCAGACCAACTGGTATTTTCACACCAGCAGGGCCCTTCCTTTCAAGGCTGTGAGAAGAGAAGCCAGGGTACTGGGCCATTATTATGCGAGACAGCAGGTGCTGAGGTCTTCATTCCCTGCTGAGAAGTGTTCTGCTCCATGGAGATTGTAAACTCCTTTTCTTGTCTTAACTGTCACTTTCCTATAGAAGGGCTTTCGACCAGCACGCTGGCACTCTGGCACGCGGAATGTTTGCTCCTCTTGTTTTCCATGCAGTAGCTATGTATGTGTCTCCACGGCAATTCCAACTGCAATGCCCCACACACAGACTAGAAGCACAGGCTCGGGAAGGAATGAAAGCCCTGTGGACCCAAGTGGTCAATGGACTGAGAATGAACTTGAGCCAGATCAAGACAGACTAGAGATTTTAACATCCTCTGAATAAAAGTGGAAGACGATTCAGATTTGCTTATTAAAATACAATTTTCCCAAAATCTACATGTCACGGTGCAATGTTTAGTCTCCATAGTGGGTACAATAATTATTAAGGGAAAGAAAGCTTGAATTTGGAATCCTGTGTTTCTAGCAGAGCATAGCCTGGCCACTTGTACTAATATAGGTTAACGGCTCTCTATGAAATGTGTTATAATTGTTATTTTTTTAATATTTTGATTTATAATCCAAATTTAAACTATATACTAGGATGCTTATACCCACTGCCCAAGATTCATGTAGTAAAGAGTGACTTCCCAAAATTTAATCTTCGCTCCAAAGTTTTTCAAACTAATCTTACAGCATCTTCAGACGAGGTTCCTGGCTTTCACAGTCTCACTCTTTGGGCCAATTTTATAAACACGTGATATCCAGGAAGTGCCTGGGGGGATCTGCACACTTGTTTGTATGTGTTTGTACACAGGGAAAGCTGTGCGTTTCATTCGGCCCTTGTGTATTATTAGGCATAAATGCTGACATGTAACCATCCCAAGAATCCAAGGAGGTAGGGCGTATTAATTTCATCTTGCATATAAGGAAATTGTCCTTTAGCCATGCCAAGCAAGGTGGCACTTGTCAGAAGTGAGAGTGGTCTATAAAATTCACTAACCTTTAACTGCTGTCCCAACCAAATCTAAAGTTTAGGTTTGTCTGAGCTCGGACTTACCTTACCACTTAACAGCTAGTTGGCTGATATGAACTTTATTACCCTCCTTTTCATGCCTTATTAATTGTGCATGCATATTTTATCAGTTTATCTATAATATAGACCTTTCAATGTCACAGTTTGACATGGGGTGTGACATAGGATGACACATCTCCAGCGCGGGTTTATTTACGGTCTTTCTCTGCTTCTCTGTTGAGGTCCATTTGGTAGTTTTCTAAGTCATTTACTATGGACGATCAACAAAGGCTCCCAGGCAGTCTCCAAGGCCCGCTCATGCTGAGATCTGCTACACCAGGCTCACCCAGGACTCATTCTGCTATTCATAGTTACATTTGCGTTAGAGTCCAACAATGTGCTGAAAATGACTTCATCTAAATGACCAAGCATGAGTCGAGGAAATGGAACAGCAGCTAGTTTCAAATGCTCTGTGCCTGGGGATGTTGTGTACAGTTGTGGTAGCTTGGGTGAACTGTTGGGGCTGGGGAGTGGGTTACCAGCTCCTCTGAATTTAAGACAATCCATCATTGTGGTTTTCCTTGGGTTTTTCCTGAGTAACCCATTGTTAGTGGTAACTGTAGCAACCCTAGATGAAATACAGATTTTTAAAGGAATATACTCTTTTAGAAGTACTTTATTCTATTTCATTTTGCGTGTATAGATATTTTGTCTGCACGTGTGTCTATGTACCCTGTGTATGTCTGGTGTCCATAGAGATCAGAAGAGGGCATCAGCTTTCCTAGGACTGGAGTGACAGTTATGAGGCTTCATGAGGGTAATAGGAATTGAACCCAGGTCCTCTGGAAGAATAGCCACTCCTCTTAGCACCTGATATCTTTCTTGCCTGGAAGTACAGTGTTGGCCAATTGTATCGAGTGCTTGGAATAGGAAAATATGCAGAAAATTCCCTTTCTGAAGATTTATTTTTAGTCATTACTAATAAGATATTTGTTAAGGGAAACTATGGGGAAATCGTTTCTGAAGAAAATAATTAATAAATAGCAATTTTTATCCTGGTCTCTCTCCATAGCATGTAATTACCTAAGAACTGAAAGGCTGCCATCGCAGGGTCTCCTCGAGGGAAGTCCCCAGTTTGGGCTCCATGGGCAGTATTAAAAATACAGCATTGCTATTACCATTGTTGTTTTCTTAAAATACCACTTCAAAGAGAAAGGAAATTGATTGTATATATTTATCCTGTGTTTGAATGCATGATTATAACTTAATCTAAAATCATTCAAAGTTAGACATTAAATAGGCATTCGAAATGAACTATTATGTTCTATCCTAGCGTTACAGCTTTTCCTTAATTGAATACATTCATAAATAATCACTCATTTGCAGCATTCTGGTGGCCCTCAGCAGTTTTATTGTTGGGAGGTTCTCAGACACGCAGCTTTCCAGACAAATTCTCTTCTGCTAACTATGTTTAGCCTGAACGTGAGTCTGTAAAGTGAGCCAGCTATTGCCCCCTTCGTTCATCTTTAATTTGTTTATGTTTACTGTCGCCAGTGGCATCTGTGTCTCTAATGCTTGTCACTCTCTGCTGGTTATTTTCTGCAGTACCAGGTGCCCTGCAGGTTATCCAGCATGAACTGAAGGCAATCAGGTCTTCACTGCAGCCTCATGCGAAAGGCCACGAGAAGGATTTCACACCATGCTATGCAGCAAAGCTCAGCAAATCCTTCCCAGACATAGTTCTTCAACTCTCTGTCTAATGCAGACAGCGTCTCCACCCCTACTCCTTCCTGGTGTCACTAGTATGGCTTCTCTGTTTCTCTGATTTTCCTTATAGTAGTTCCATGCCAGTCTTAATGGCACACAGTGCAAGCTCCCAAAGGCTTTGTATGCATAGGCATCTTCAGGAATAAGCAAGAGCAGAGAGAAGGCAGTGTACTTAACAAGCTAAGAAAGTGGAAAGGGAAAAAGATGGCAGAGTAGAAAGGACCTACTACCTCCAGCAAGTCAGGTGTCATGCATGTGTGCAGTGTGCAGGCAAGGTTCTGAAGAGCACTGCCTTGTTGCTTTTCCTGAGAAGAAGTTAACAACCATCCATGTATCCATGCCCAGAAGGGGCAATGGCAGCACACCAAAAAAAAAAAAAAAAAAAAACAAAAACGATTCTACCCAAGTCTGGTTTAGGAACAAGAGCTTGCTGCCACTGTGTACAAGCAATCGGTTTCTTCTAACAGCATGGTGACTAAGGCGCTTGCACTACTGAACCACCACAGTGTGAGTGGTGACTCAGGAGCTGCATCTCCAGAGCTCTCTGCACAGTTTGCAGGCAGCTCTGCTGGTCAGAGTCCCCTCTTCCTGAAGTTCTGTGGTGCTTTAAATGCAATGGCTCCTATAAGCGCATAGAGAGTGGCACTATTAGGAGGTATGACTTTGTTGGAGTAGGTACGGCCTTGCTGAAGGAAATGTGTCACTGTGGATATAGGGGTGGAGGTCTTATATATGCTCAAGCCACACCCAGTGTCTCAGTGCACTTCCTGTTGCCTGCACAAGATGTAGAACTCTCAGCTACCTCTCCAGCACCGTGTCTGCCTGCATGCTGCCATGTCCTGCCAGGATGATAAGGACTGAACCTCTAAATTGTAAGCCTCCTCAATTAAATGTTTTCCTTTGTAAGAGTTGCCATGCTCATGGTGTCTCGTCACAGCAATAGAAACCTAACTGAAACAGAAATTGGTACCAGGGACTGGGTATTTCTGTGATAGGTCTGACAATGCTTTTGTTTGAAGGAATATGGACCTTGGGACTGTGGATTCAAAATTTAGTTGAATACTTTAAGTGCTGCTGAATGGGACATATGAGGAGCATGGAAGACATTGTTGCTGAGCCTGATTTCATGAACTGTTGGGGCCTAGCTCAAGAGGTTACAAAGGAGAAGAATATTAATAAGTGGCCTAGAGAACATTTTTGTGATATTTTGGTGAAGAAAGTGTCTCTGTTTTGCCTTTGTCTGAAGAGTCTGCCTGAGGCTAAAGTAGAAAGTTTTATATTAATTCCGTTAGCAGATAAAATCACAAAACAGCCTAGTATAGACTCTGTCATAGGGTTATTAGTGGTAATTCTATTGAATATTTATAATGAAAATAAACAAGCTGAGAAAATAAAAATACAAAATGTACAATTTAAGGAAAAAAGGAGCACCAGGAAGTAGAATGGAGCTTAGTCCTGTATTCAAGGAGATAAACAGATTAATAAATAGAATAAAGGGAGTGGTGACCTCAGGGTATTAGCCCATCCAGCTAAGTTTCCAACTTGTGAAAATGAATTTTTAAAAATGCTTAGAACCAGCTGTGGTGGTTCACATCCTTAATCTCAACACTCCAGAGACAGAGGCTGGTGGATCTTTGAGTTTGAGGCCAGCCTGGTCTACAGAGAAAGCTCAAAAACAGCAAACCTTAGGAAGTTAAGGTATCCATCAACAACAGAAATCTGGCGAAGATGTAATTGAAAGATCTCTGAGTTCAAGGCCAGCCTGGTCTACAGATTCAATTTCAGGACAGCCAGACTTAGGCAGTGAAGGAAACCAACAAAAACAGAAAACTGGTGATGATATAATTGAATGAGGGGACCATGTCCCAGATCTAGCAAGCAGCAGAACATGGCAGTTTTGGCCACATGGTTCTGGCTTTAGAGTCAAGGACAGAAAAAAGGGTCTATGGAATATTCCTCCATGACTAAAGAAAGCTAATAACACCAGGCATGTGTGTCTGAATGGAGGTCTAGACAGGCAATTTTCTGAAGCTGTGAAAGAGAAGCCTGGATTGCCTTGGAGACAGCAAGATTTTAGAGATGACAGAGTCATGGGATACCTGTTGAGGAGAGCTGCTGACAGGGAGTGGAACCAATCCAAGAGCGAGGAAGTGTGTTGCAGTCAAGGAAGTTGAAAAGAGTTGGAGATCTGAAGAGCATTTTGACTTCAGACATAGAGATGTAGAGTTTAAAGTTTGCCTAGCTGGTTTTTGGTCTTGCTTTGGTCCAGTATTTCCTTGCTATGCTCCTTTTCTTTGTTTTGAAATGGTAATGTGTTGCAGTATGTATGGATGTCCACATTAGCCCAGAATGGAGTATAACAAAAGTTTATTTATTAAGAAGTAAACTCAGAAAAAGAGTAGTGAGCCAGAGTCCTCTGGACATTGGAACTGAACCCAGCAGTCATGAGGCCCGCACATACGTTTATGTCTGCATGTATAGCACATGAGATCTTGCCCAAACTGGGTCAGTATCTTAAAGGCTATTTGCTGAAGGAGTACCACAGCACCTCCCCCTTTTGTCTAAATATGAGTTCTAAGCTTAATACAAAACTATACACAATAAGAACAAATATAAATTATAAAAATTAGGATTTCAACCAGCATAAACAACATCGAGCAAAAAAATATATACTAAATGTTTCAATAGTTATCCTATCTTAAAGAGTCTAAGTCTTATATTAGAAATGAGAGGAAAGTAACTATGACTATCAACCCCATCAAAGACCTGAGAAAGGAAATAGTATGACTTGAGTACAACAGGAAGTACAATCATGCAACTTCCCATAGGTACAAGAAATAACAGAGACAACCAACTACCTGGTCAATCACCCAAAGTCTCATTTGCATTTTTGGGGCAACCAACTCTGGCTAAGGCCTAGAGTAACTGACACACCATTTTTGAGGCAGGAAAATTTTAAAAACCATCTTACTCTATCTTGACAGGTTTGACAGTCTTTTTGCTTGCATCCTTTTTGTCTAGTCTGGAAACCATGCATTTTATCAGTGGTCAAGGCAGGGGCAGTTCCTTGCCCAAAGGCCAGTTTTGCAAAGAAGAAAACAAGCTCCATATGGAAAGTCTCCAGTGCTCAACAGTCTCTCAGGAATAGATCAGTGCTGTCAGGAGCAATCGTATCTCATGTCAATAGAACTCTAAGTAATTTATTTGCCATAGTCTACAATTCTTTGAAGTGGTTGAAGATTGCCTATCTATGTGGAATACAATCTCTATATATCTGAAGAACCTGATCAGTCTAACTAAAAGTATGACAAACATGAACTACTATTTACCTATAATTCTTAATACCTATATAGCGTAAAGACTAAGTCTTTTTATTAAAATCTTTAAACAAATGTGTAACAAATATAAACAAGTATAAGTATCTTGATCAAAGTTAGAAATGTATAGTGCAATATGAAAAGTTTATCCTAAAACTGCACCAATATGCGAAATATCTTAAGCAGAAGTAGAAACATGTATGCATATAATTTGACAAAATAGCTTTGCATAGGTACACAAATACTGTACACAGAGAATTGTTATATATTCATTATAACAAATATAATTTGAATTTGTATCAAAACATAAGAATCTATAACAATGTAAATTGTCTATAAATAATAGCTCACAAGTATTCACTGTTACTCACTATTATTATTATTAGTGTGAGTAGGCTCACAATAATCTACCTATTATCCCATCCAATCCCTTTTTTTCAAAAGAGATATCTGAGCCTACTTAATTTCTACCCCTATACCATTTATAAGTAACCCCTAATAGATGTCCCTAACTCTGAGGACAAACTTTGTTGGGAGAGGGGATGTGATCGTGGGGGAGATGTTATTTTTATGAGATCCTGTAAAGTGATGGTTAAGTTTTAAGATTACTGTCTGGTAAAATTGCAGACAGTCTCTGAGTAGTTGGTTCAGTTTTTCTGAAGTTCTTATTTTAAATTCTGGCCAGAACATTGTTAGAAGGTCTACCATTTCAGCTAGCCAAGTTGGAATCATCTTGAGCAGTTTGTAACCCAAAACCAATCTTAAAGTGGTGCTATCAGCATAATGACATCATATCAAACATGTGTAATCATTGTTGTGGGGCCCCATTTTCTTTCTGGAAACTTAAAAGATTAGTGCAGGAAAATTTATCATTCATTGTGGAAAACTTAAACATTATTCAAATAGACATATATTTAATGAAAGGTACCATGGACACAAAAATAGGAATGGGGAGAAGTAAATGTTTTCCTAAATTTTTATCTTCCTTCTGTCCCATACCAGGTAGCTACTGATATGAGACAGAAACACTGATTTTTTCTTTTAACAACATGCTTGGATTTAGAGAAGGATAGCACTCTCTAATTCCAAAGCCAGCTTTGATTTTTAAGTGAGTCATGACTATCATTATACTGAGAAATTGGGAGATAGGTAGTGAAATTTAATCCTGCAAAGGATATTGATGCCATAAGTCAGATTTCTCTTTGCTTGGTGATTCTTTCTGGATAGCTGTCTTTTCTTCTTTGGGCATCTAGATATCCAAGGTCTCTTGTCTTTTTGAAGATGGGTATTTTTCTGCAAAGAGCAGAACCCTGCACCAACCCTTTTGAGGTTTTCTTACCACTGTAGGATTGTCACCTCTGTGGATGGGCTGTCATTTCTCTTTCTTAAGAGGTTTCTCTTTTTCCAACCAGCAGGGCCCAGTAATGGCATGAACTCTGGCCCCACGTTGGGCACCAATCTGTAGCAGTATGAACCATTTTCACACTAGCCTAGAATGGAGTATAATAAAGGTCTATTTTGGCAGGTAAACTCACAGAAAGAGTAGTGATCTGCAGCTCTCTGCATGCTCCAGGAATTGGAACCAAATCCAGCAGACAAGGGGCCCCATGCACACTTTTACATCTGTATTTCTAGTACATGATACGACATCCAAAATGGACCAGTATCTTAAAGGCTAGTGGCTAAAGGAGTTTCCACAGCACCAATGTATATTTTGTCATTATATGTTGAAAGCATGTAATCTACTGTTTGATTTTGATTTTAAAGGGGATTACAGTTTAGAGATTTCATGCATCTCAGAAGGGACTTCGAACTTTGAACTTTTAAATATTGTTGAGCTGGGTGGTAGTAGCACACACCTTTAATCCCAGCACTCAGGAGGAAGAGAAGGGCAGATCTCTGTGAGTTTGAGGTCAGCCTGGTCTACAAGAGTTAGTTCAAAGACAGACTCCAAAGCTACAAAGAAACCCTGTCTTAAAAAAAAAAAAAAAAAAAAAAAAAAAAAAAAAAAAAAAAAAAAAAAAAAAAAAAAAAAAAAAAAAAAAACCAAAACAAAACAAAAATAAACATTATTGAGACTGATAGACTATGGGGGCTTTTGAAGTTAGAGTGAATGTATTTTGCAATTTATGATTTGTTATAAGCTTATGGGGACTAGGGAGTGGAATGTGGTGGTTTTAATGTAATTAACCCACATAAGTTCATTTGGGGCACTGGAGTGGCATTATTAGGAAATGTGGTTTTGTTGGGGTAGCTATGGCCTTGTTGGAGGGAGTTTGTCATTGTGGAGGCAGGCTTTGAGGTCTCATATATGTTCAAGCCACTCCCAATGTCTCAGTTCACTTCCCATTGTCTGTGCAATATGTAGAACTCTCAGCCACCTCTCCAGCACCATGTCTGTCTACACACCACCACATCCCACCATGATGGTAATGGACTGAACCTCAGCAACTATAAGTGAGCCATCAAATTCAATATTTTTCTTATAAGATATCCTTTGGTCATGATGTTTCTTCATAGCAATAGAAACCCTAAGATATTGTCTTTACTGCTCTATAACATTGGGAAGGGGCCTTGTGGATCTTGTAATTTTTAGGAGCTTCTTGAGTTGTCTGCCATTAAGTCTTAGGAATCCCTTCCCTCCCTCCTGGAGGGAATCCCTCATCAATAAACAGGAAACCCTTTCCAACTCTGCTGCCCTCTGAAAAACATCCTTTGGGACATTAACATAACATGTTCAAATCTGGCATATGTGGCCTCAGAAACAAATGAACAAACAAACCTTTCAGCATTGTGTGTTTTGGGTTTTTGCTTTCAGTGGTTATTAATGGTTGATCTTGGTTGTCACCTTGACAGGATTTAGTGTCTTCTAGGAGGTAAGTCTGGGTGATTCTGTGAGAGTATTTCCATACTAGTTTAGCTGAGGTGGTATGACCCACCCTGAATGTGAGTGGCATCATCCGATGGACTTCGGTTCTGAACGGAATGAAAAGGAAAAGTGTGGTGGAGCATCAGATACTAGTTTTACTGCTTCCTGGCTACAGACATGTTGTGACAGCTGCCTCAGGCATCTGCTGCTGTAACTAGAGTCTTTCTTTCTCACAACGATGCCGTCCTGGCTATGATGGATTGTGCCCTAATCTGTGGCCGAAGTAAACACTTCCTTCCTTAACTTGATTTTGTCAAGTATGTGGTCCCAGCAGCAGGAAAAGTGACTAGTGAGGTGGGGTATGGTCAGATTCTCCAAACACCAGGACCATGAATTGTACTTTACGCAGCTTAGCCTCCATGCTAAGGTCATGTATCAGAAAGTACCTGTCGTCTCACTGCTTTGTGCTCATGCGCTCTATTTAGCAAAACAGCATGGCAGGATGTCTAACCGTCAAGGCCACCCAGACCTCTATGGGGTGCTCATCTGCAGAGGACTGGAGACAGACACAGTTCTGAGGAAAGAATGCTAAGGTATACCGTAGGCCCTGTTGAGAAGGACACAAGCCACTCTCAGTTTTTGCAAATCACCATGAAGAAAAGAACACCTGTGCTATACATAGTTGCTGTCTCTTGCCCAGGATCATGTGTATATGTACATTCAAGCTAGATGTAGTTGTGTACTACTAAAATTTTAGCAACTGGAAGACTGAGGAAGGAAGATCATCAGTTTGAGAAACCCAGGGACAAATTAGTAACACTCTCTTTCAAAAAAACAAGCAAGCAAACTCACAAAAATTCTACCTACAAAGCCACTGTGATGGGAGCCACAATCTCATTCATTTCCTAATTTCAAATTATTCATCTAGATTCATAAATGTTCTACCCAGGATGAATGTACATCCTAAATAGGGCCATGCGGGCATCACCCATCCCTCCCATCCCTGACTCTTTTTATTGATGACACTAAATTCTGCCGTGAATTTTTGTTTATGATTAAGGTAGAAGGAGAAAGTTCTAGTGCTTTCCATTGGTTCCTTTCTGCATTCATGACCCTGAATATGTCAGAGGACAAAGGTGGGAATACAACTGCTCAGTGTACCTGCAACACCAGTATTGTGAAATACTTAGAAACTGGGACAATGTCCACAGGACAAGCCCTCATGGGGTTTCCAATTGCCTAGAGCATTGACATATTCTCTCACCTGTTCTCAATATACCCTCATTTCTATTGGTAGAGCATAGAGTAAGATTGTCGGAATCTGTCATCGTAGAATGTCTAGTAGTCTCTAGTGCATCTTTAGGTCACTACTCCCAAGAACATCTCTGATGAATGCATTTGAGGAGTTTCTTTGTGGAAAGTGTCGAGTTTCTAGGATGAACAGACAACAGGGCTATGGCAGCCTTCTCCCTCTGGGATTCCAATGTCATTTGAAAGTGTCAACTCATGAGTTTTACATGGCTTGAAAACCTTAGGGAGAAGCTATTGCTTCCCACTGTGGCATCTCCAAGTCATGATTTCCAGTACTGTTACAAAGCAGAAGCATTATTGTTTATTGATATCATGAAAGAAATTTTCATTTTTGTTGACTATTGATACATTTCATCCTTAGGGAATACTGATAAATCAGCAATTACCCAAGAACTATGAAGTATAAGCATGTTAACTCTTACTATTCTATTATACAAAAATAGGAACTTCTGACATGTACAACAAAACTGATGGAGCTGGGGAATATACCAACAGAAATAAACCTAACATGAAAAAATGCTGTCTATTCTGACTTGTATTAGACTCTCAAAAAAAATCTAGATTCATAGAAATAGAGCAACATTGGCTTCTCAGGAGTTTGTGGGGCACCCCTCCCCATGGTGATGTCAATCAAAGGAAGCTGTCAGTTAAAAGCTGAGTAAGCTCAGGAGTCATGTGGTACAAATTTTGATTACAAACCTGATTTGATTAAGAAACACAAGGTTAGAAATATGGCTTGGTGGTAAGGAGGGTTGCTGTGCAAGACTGATGTCCTGAGTTTCACACCCAGAACCTACATGGTAGGAAGACAGAATCAAATCCTGAAAGTTGGCTTCTGTTATCCACATGCATATCAGGGCACATATGAAACTGTATGCACACTTTTTTTTGAAGTCAGCTAAGGTATTAGAGAAAATACCTCTTGGATTGTCTGGGAGATATTTGTAGAGAAAATCAGTTCATGAAAGTTCTAGGATAAACAACAGATCAGTCCTTTGATGGGTTCATAACATCAGGGTATTATTGAGAGGGATCAAGAAGTAGGAGTTGGGCCTTTGGAGAAAGTCCCCTACATGGGCCCCTTATTGCATCTGTTGCTTGCTTCCTTGCCAACTATGAAATAACAGCTTTCCTCTGTCATACAATGTGGTACTCAGGCTTTTGAGCCAAGCTTGAACATGGGTGGAGCCATCTGCATCTGTGAGCCTAAATAAATTTTCTCTCCTCAACTGTTTCTGTCAGGGGTTTGGTAATAGCCACAACAATCAAATGCAAGACTTAATGTACAGTTTTGTGACTCTACAACAGATAATAATATGAAATATACTTGTGGTATGAGACCATGGTCTGTATTCTGTCAATTATATTTTAAATAAATGCTGATTGGCCAATAGCAGGAAATATAGGTGGGACAACCAGACAGGAAGTAGAGGCAAGTCAATGAGAACAGGGGAATTCTGGGAAGGAGGAAGCCCATTCCTCTGAAGTTGTGAGACCCCCACAGAAGAAGCAAGATGTGACTGCCTCGCCGAAAAAGGTACCAAGTCATATGGCTAGCATAGGCAAGAATAATGGACTAATGTAAGTTATAAGAGTTAATAAGAAGCCTGAGCTAATGAGCCAATCAGTTTATAGATAATGTAGACCTCTGTGTGGTTTCTTTGCCACTTAATGACTGTGGGAACCGGGCAGGACAGAAACCCTGACAACATACTTGAAGTTTTTTCATTGAGAGGACTCAAGCATTTCTACTCCATACATTGAAATCTGAAGTCTGAGATGACTGTCTTGATTGTGGAGTTTTCCCTGAAGACATAGTTTAAAACTTTATCTTAAATACTCTAAATATACATATCAATCAACTATAACTTAATTAAGCCAGGAAATATTAAAATCACCACAACAACAAAGAGCCAGGGATTTCTGACTACTGTGTGATCACTGACAACCTTGAGGTTAATGAGTGCATCAAACTGGGTATTTTCCAGCTTCATGCTGGCTCATGCTTAGAAAGGGATCCATCACAATGCTTTCCAAAAGCATGGCTCATTTTCTGAGAGAATGTGTTTCTTAGTAGCTCAATAGTGCTTCTTATTCTCTCTGTTTCATCCTGCTATCATAGGAGTCTTGCCACTTCCATAGAAGATGTGAGACACAGACAGAGTTCAAATTACAGTCAACACAACAAGAAAGGTGCTAGAATCAACTTTAACTTTGTGCCCTGACCCTTTTGATGTAAAATTCTCCATAATT
This sequence comes from Alexandromys fortis, assembly GCF_014885135.2. Taxonomy (NCBI): domain Eukaryota; kingdom Metazoa; phylum Chordata; class Mammalia; order Rodentia; family Cricetidae; genus Alexandromys; species Alexandromys fortis. The sequence goes on along the minus strand of NW_026067942.1, from coordinate 4,382,958 downwards.
TCACTTATATTAATAAAGAAGTTTATCTTCTGCTAGATATCAAATCTGAAGTCATTGTAGGATACATGAAAGACTCTCAGAAAAGTGTAATTCAGGGACTGGAAATAGGACTTAGCAATTAAGAACATTTGCTGCTCTTGCAGAGGACCTGGGTTCAGTTCCCAGCACCCACAAGGCAGCTCATGTCTGCCTGTAACTCCAGTTCCAAAGGACCTGACAGCGTTTTCTGGCTTCCACAGATACCCGGAACATATATTCTGCACAAAACACTCTCAAAGTGAAAATAAAGATCTTTGAAAAGGGGCAAACCATTATGGTAATTTAAATAAGGCAGATTTAAATGACAATCAGCGTGAGTTAACACAGAGTGTGAAGAGTTGACACAAACAGTGGTGTCCTTGTGTTCTTACACAGTGGAAAGGAAAATATTCTAAAAGTACTTTCTATAAATTCATATATTTCATAGTAAGAATTATTGTTCCTTAGGTCTTTGTGGTGGTTTGGCCAAGTTTCCCAATCATAAACATCAAATTTCTTGTCTGTTTCTAACCTTAAATTGCATGTTGGCTTCACTCAGATGTCCAAGGCCAGAATCTGGAATGGAGGATAGCGGTGCATGTCAGCCGTTCCTATGGAAATGGACAATTCTCCTCTCAGAGTCACTGTGGGAGATGCTGGGCCAGGATCCTGGGATGAACCTGACAGCTGAGGCCTTAAGGAGCTTAGGAATCTTGTGGTCTGGAGGGAACTGGAGTTTAACAGACTTCAGTGGTGGTCTGGACTATGGAGGATAAGCCAGGAAGAGTCTCTGCAGCAGCTGGACAGAGGCAGCTGTGTCTTGACGCTGACTGTGGTCTAGGCAGGAGAGAAGTGGGAAGGACCCAGAAGGTCAAGGAGGCTCTGACTTCAGTGTGGTTTTGGATGTGTTGCACCATCCATGCCACCCGCTTCCCTCTCTACACTCATGGGAAGGGATGTTTGGTTTTCTGATGGGATTGCTTGGAGACACCATGTTTCAGTAGGCTTCGTAATGCCAGGTCCAATGGAAGGATTAAATGTCTACACAGGTTAGATGCCACCAACACGCTGAGCAAATGAAGGTGCTGGAAGACATTGACTACTTAGATGATGGTTCTAGATCTTTGATGCATGTGTTTATGTTTCTGTGTATGTGGGGAGTAAGTGTGTACAGGTACACACACGTCTGTGCATGTGCATATGTATGCTTGCATGTAATATGGGTGTGCATTGTAGGGAATAATTATGTTCAGGTGCACACGTATGTTGTGTTTGCATGTATGGGGTAAATGTCTATAGGTACACATATGTGTGTGCATGTGTGTGGAGGCCAGCAGTTGACAGTGTCTCCTCAGTCATTGTCTACGCTGTACACGAAGGCCAACTCTTTCCGTTGAGCTTAGAGCTCACTGTTTCAGCTTGTCTAGCTAGCCAGCTTGCCTCAGGGATTCCGCATCTCCATTTCCCAGGTCTGAGATTACAGGCATGCTGCCACGCTTACCTAGATTTTATGTGGGTGCTGGGGATCCAACCTCTGGTCCTCATTACTGGAGTGGCAAGAGTTCCTATTCACTCTGCCATCCACCTGCCGTCTTGGTCCTTTAAGAAAGCAAAATTCAGCCTGATTCACTGAAGCACTAGAGAATTCTCAACATTCCTCAAAGAGAGATAGTATCAACCATTTGGTAGCAGCCAATCCAAATTTCATGTACTAAACATACACAATTACATTTAGCTACACTGGATCCTGAGTCCCAAGGGTGCAGTGTGATGGTGTCTCAGTTGCTGGATGGTACATGGAGCTAAACAGTCCTTGTGACAATGCTGTCAGATTCTCCTCAGCATCTCTGGGTTTTACTCGCCAGCCTCTTTCATGTTTGGCAGCTCCAACATCATTCCACACATCCATAGAAACGTTAGCAATGCCCATAGTGTGATTCTTTCCCCGATCAAAATTCCATTCAAATTAAAACCAGGGATGTAGGTTTTTCCTAACCAAAATTAACTTTGCAACTGTGTTATCCAGATGTAGGGTGTCTTTGGCAGTTGTTTATGGATTGGACACAAGGACAGCTTTGGGAACAGACTCTTGCTTTGGCAGTTGATCGGCAGTGCACTTGGGTAGATGTTTCTGCAACATTTACTGGAAATCATCTGGACATCAGACTGACTCAGAGGATGGATTTGCTTGGCTGTAGGCCAATCATTGTCCTGCTAATCACTTCTCAACACACACACACACACACACACACACACACACACTTCTCATACTGTGGATATTGTGGCTTTGTATTATGTTTAACTAAGATGCAGCCATTGCTGAGGGGAGTATTGTGGTATTTCCAAGCTATGGACCCTAAGAATGGTGTGTTTAAGGGAGGTAATCACGTCTTTGCATGATTCTGAAATTTCCATGATCACCTTGCAGGAAAGAGGGAAAATGTATTATTTCCCATTATTGCTTTGCATTGATGAGTTTGTAGACCACATCAATGGCCATTTAAAGCCTTATTATTATTTCTTTATACCTCCAATGATATATGACACAATTAATAATCAAGTGGGACTCCACACTCCCCAAATCGAGCTCCAGAAAGCCAGGCTAAGTCTGTATCACTCAAAGAAAAATTGTAAGTGTTATGAGTACAGAGGTTAATATGTTGGTATTTTATTTAATTTCCTGTGTCTTGGATGAAATAACCATTACAAAGTATGGGCAGTAGAGATCCAGGAGTAAGTTGTCAGCGGGCTATGTTCTTAACGACAGCTTCCTTCATGACTTACAGATGTCTGTCGCACTGTGGGGCTGAGGCCTTCAGAGTGACAGGGAACAGGACAAGCCACCTTTCTGTTCCTTCTCCTTGTGGCAGGAACCCCGTGCAGAGGGCCACATCTCTAACTCCATTATTCTCGCGGCTAAGGTTTCATCCTGTGGGGTCTGTTGAGGGCAGTAACTGATATCACGACACTCCGTCACTGTGTAAGAACCAACGCTTTCTCCCCTCTTTACATGCAGTCCAGATGTGCTCTCCAGCTGTAAGAGCTCTGACTCCTGGTCACCCATGTGTGTCTGGGACATAGGTACAAATGCTTCCGATGTGAGCTCTTGACTGCCTCACATAGTGACCCTGTTCCTTTGGGATCTTTGGAATTGGATCCCACTGCCCGACCTTGTGCCATTCCTTTGAAAGTCACTCAAATGTCCAGTTCTCACTGCGGCATTTTTCCCTGGGTCTGTTAGTGTACTAGCAGCGACTGGGGCCTGAATGGAGTTTGGAGTAAATAGGAGCTGATCTAATGTGTAGTTACTGGTTTTTAAATCACTCATGTAGCAAAAAACATTATTCTAGTAGCGTCGAGTATCAAATGTTTGGTTTTAACTGAATCAATTAGTTAAGTCAACAGTTTTATTTTCTGTTACTATGCCCTCCCCTATATAGTAAATGATCTTTTACCATAACAAATAAGTCAACCTATTTTTGCTATATTTAAAATATAACTCAAAACTTATAAAATTTTGTTAGCAAGATTTAGTCCTCAGTCCCGTGACCCCATATTTACTTACACAAAGCCCTTGGTGATTAAACATGTTTCCTCTTGGAGTGGATGCTCCGTGCCTTCGCTCAGTGCCTGAGCCACAGCCGCAGGGTGGATGGAAACACAGGGAGGTGCAGATGGCTCAGAGGCTAAGGGCGTTGCAGGGCTCAAAACCTGGCTTTGGCTCCTGGGATGGTCACAATAGAAGGAGAGAACCTTCTGGAATGCGAGCTTTATGGAGGCTCTTGTTCACCAACAAATTCCCAACACCCAGAATATGTGCTTGCATTGTCAGTGGTCACCGGACAAATGAATAAATGTATATTTTGTCTGCACATCATAGACAGAACTGACGAGGGGATGTTCTGACTCTGCAAAGGAAAGAAGTGAGAGAGACAGCCGCCCCATGCGCGAGGGCTCTCCTGCCTGAGACGGCATTGAAGGATAGTTAGCAGGCAAAGCAAAGGCAAACAACATGATGAAACCTCAATCCTAAGACATAGAAATGTTCCTTCTTCTGTATGTGCTAGGGAGGTGTGGTCTGGGTGTTTTCTATTAGTGTGTGTGAGCCAAGGATGGGAGCAGTTGGCAAAACTAAAAAGATTCTAACCGAATGACAGGTTACATCTTCAGAAGCATGACGGTCTACCATAAAGAAGGCAGACTCCAGTCATCCTGCTCCCGTTGGACATCACTTGAACTATCTCTTCATTTCAGAGAGGAAAATACACACTTTAGGCATTTTTAATGGACTGTCAATACATAGGATCTATGTGTAGTTTTACTTGTTTAGAAGTTTTGGAAGCTGAAACAAAGCACAGGGCTTCTAAGGCCTATGCACCACTGATCGTGAGAAGCCACATGAGAGCAGAGAACCAGAGCTAGACAAGACAGGCAGCCCCAGGCTGCCAGGCCGAAGCCTCTGGTCGTAGCCTAAGTGACGGAAGGAACAAGGCTGACAGGCCACGGGAGAAAGAAAAGCGAGGAGCTTTAAAAATATGTTCTTTTCACTGGAACTGTCCAGCTTACAGAAAAGTAGACAAGGTAATGGCCACCATAAAATGGTTGAAATACTACCACAAAGAGGAACGTTGGAATTTTATTGTCGAGAGCCCTGTGAGAGGTTGGGGCCAATTGACCTAACTCTGAGGAGATAGAGTTTCCTATAAGAAAGAACTTTCTGGAAGTGAAAGTCGTCAAGAGCTGTAAGTAGGTGGGAAAGAAGAGGAAGAGGTAAAGATGACTTTAAGAGGTACCTGGGGCCTGGAAGGGAGAGGCATCTTTAATGTCCTTCTTACTTGGGGCTGCTTAGGACAGACAGTAAACTGTTTAGATTGGGCTTTTTCCCATTTTCGTTTAAAGATGAAAATCGCTAAGTTACATATGGACTATATTTCTCCTGAAGTCCCACAAGTCCTTGGCAGAAGACAGGGAGGCGTCTGAAATAGCTCTCTTGGTAACCAAACAGAGGAGGACAGGAGCTGGAGACCACAGGAAAGTTCATGGGAAATCGATACTTACTTAGAGACAAGGTAAGAAGCTAGAATGTGGGACCAATAAAATAAAATATAATAAAACAGCATGGAAACAAACAACAGACCAGTGCAGAAGGTTCTGGAGTACACTGGAGTCTTAGGGGAATTCCACTCTCGATAATATGTGGATTCTCATACGACAGCACCGAGGGACTGGAGATACGGTTCAGCTGTTAAGAGCATCTATTGCTCTTCCAGAGGACGCAAGATCGGCTCCCATTCTCAGGTCAAGAGGCTCACAACCACCTGCATCACCCCAGTTCTGGGGGAGGGGAGCCACCACTTCTCACCTTGGCAGGCACTTGCTCTCACATGTACAAATCTACACAGAGACTCACCAATACACACAATTAAACATAAACAAACAAAACAGGACCCAGGCATGGGATTTGGAAGGAAAAGGCAACAGGAAGAGAGAGCAATGCAGGACACACTGTCAAATGGGGTCCTCAGGGCATGGGCCTTGATTGAAACTCCGGCCCAATTCCAAGTCTATAGGACTAAGAGAGCTGGGGCTGGGGGGGGGGCATCGTTAGAGGAGCCGCAGAGAACTCTGGGGGCCTAGATGGAAATGCCCTGGAGTATAGGAGAAGTGTCTTGGCCATTCCTTACCAGTTCTCTGGCTTTTCAAGAAAGCAGCTTTGGAGAGAGGGAAGGATCCCGAGCCTCGAAGAACTGGCGTGGAGAGCTCTCTGGCTGTTTCGGCGCGGTCTGTCAATCACAGCCGCCCCACCCCCTTACCTTCATCTTCACCGGCTCTCTGTGGGCTCCTTTATGAGTCTCTTAGGTTTGTGTTAGTCCTTAGGTGTCTCCACCATTTTCTTCTTGTAGTCTCAGTGGAAGACATTGTGTTTTCTGCTGTAATTTCCCACCCCCCCACTGACATTTTGTCTGGGTGTCCATGCTCTGAATTTCATGTAAATTCTTGGGCAGGTGGAATCAGATAGATTAGCTTTACCAGCGTTGGATTCAGTTTTATTTTTTGGTAGAAGTGCTATATAGGTCGCGTTTTAGTTTTTGCCTCTCTCTGCTTGATGTTAGCAACCATCTGTGACTGTTGTTGAAGTATAAATTCTCAGAGAATATATGACTTAGCAAAAATGCTGGAACTTTTTGGCACCTAAATTATTGCAGGGAGCTTTGAAAGCTTCAGTAGCTCGTTATCCCTCAAGACGAGCCTTTGCCTATATAAGGGTTTATTGAGCAAATGAATTAAGAATAACAATTTATGAAAATGATCTGAAAGCAACATGAGAATGGTTGTGTTTTATTATATATATCTTTTTATTATATATAATAAATCTTTTTATTATATATAATCTTTTTATTATATATAATATCTTTTTATTATATATAATAATTTTATAGTCATTTTGTTTCTTAAATATTTGTTCTTCCTAAATCATCAATTTTTTCTAACTCCTACTACAAACACAACAAGGATCAATATTTGCTGCTATTATAGATGGTAAATGTTTGTGTTTAGCTAAACGGACACTTTTAGGTTCATGTTGTACTCATAAGTGGAGGTTTTGGAGCAAGTGCACTGACCCCTTTCATGGTCACGGTGCTGTAACTGTTCATAGACAAAACACGGCTGGGATGGTAAGTTCTGGAAAAACAAAGCTATTGTTTCTTCATCGTTTGAGAAATGGCCAGGGCTTCTCAGATTAAGGAAGCTAATAAATCAACAAGCGAACCCCAGAAATTTCATGGGGAGGCAATTTCTTTTTTTTTTAATTAGATTTTTTTAAAAGAAAAAATACCAATCCAAATTCCCACTCCCTCTCATCCTCCCATTCCCGCCACACACCTTCCCCCCCACCACCTCTAATCCTAAGAGGGTAAGGCCCTCCCTACTACGTCTAGGGCAGCATTGCTGAGTTTTAATGCCAACCCTTCTCTCTCACCAGGGTTCAGTTAACAAGAGACAAAGGTGAAAATACAGTAGTCAGGCCATTTTGGTAAAAAAAAATCTCTCCACTTCCTGTAACCATTGTGAGTCAATTTTTGTTTAAAAACAAAACAAAACAAACAAGACCAACTTTGGTTCCATGAGGTGTGAAAGAAGGAAAAGTTCTCTCTGAAGAAATTGAGCAAATTAAAGGTGGTAAATTAGCTTGTTGGGTGAAAGCCCGAATGAGAATCGCCATGCGAGGACGGCCAGATGGTCTGGGTAATGCAGCCGCTGTACCCAGGGAACGCCACAGCTGTTGGTACATGCGTCTGATGACAGATGTTCGTTTAGAACGGAAACCTTCACCAGTGAACCAATGAGACTCTTTAATTGAAGTTTAATATGAAAGCAGCAGAAAGTTAATAATAGAACAGAGCTTTAAAGGGCCGTGAGCCCTTTGCTCGGCACGCATCCTCACTCTCCAAATGCAGTTTTTCTATACTGGTCGGGACTAATCACCACCAAATGTGCAAGCGTGAATTCCTCACACTGCCTCTCACCATCTTTATTGAGTCCCATGTGGCAGAGAACGTTCCTCTCGAAAGTTAACAGCCCCTGTGTTTGTATGTGGGTAGACGGGGGAGATAGAGGTAGATACAGATATGGAACACCGTGGGGCTCTGGGCTACATTCATATTTCCAAGAAATAACTGATCCCCACAGGAAACTTTCAACCTTAGCTTTCTTTAGAAAAAAAATAAAATCCTCTCATCTGCTTGTGGAAGCTGGGCCACGTGTTCTCCCTGGGAATTCACTAAGTTTTTCAGAATCTAGAGCTGTTCTGATGTGAGAGATGAGGATTCTGTTCCCATGGAGCCTAGCTCTGTCCTGCACATAAAGCCCAGGGGGCTTTCAGATCTCAGCTGGGATTAGGATGTTCTAAAACAAGAGGGCATCTGAAGAGATGGTCCAGGCCTCTCTCATTTCGGGCCAAAGTCTAGAGATGACAAGTGCAGCTGCACACAGTTTGTGCACGGTTACAGTGCTGCTTTTGCGTGATCAGTTTCCTACCTGGGAAACACATGTATTCATTTAGATGCCATATCCGTGTGTTTTATGTTGCGAGGAAGCTTTACTTGTTGGGTAATTACTTACACATTGTCTGACATGCACACACTTTAACCAAGGTTCTCCAAGTCACACATAGTTATGACTGGCTCTTTTCACAGTAAATGTTAGCCTGTAGATCATTAAACCATGAGCAGGTATCTCTGAACACTGGAGGCTTTCAGTTGTGAATTGTCCCAGCTTGGTTTTTTTAATCAACTCTATATCCAGAGGATTCAGACACACAGCCTACAACGGACCTTCCCAAGTTCTCTTTGCCTGCTCACAGCTGCCTTCTCAGTTCTGAGTTTCCATGCAACACAGCACAGCTGCAATCTTTAATCTCTTCCTTACAGCACTCATGGATCATTTTTTTATTTCCTATAAATTTGATAGCTAAATCATTGTTTATTTGCTTAAAACCAACATTATTCCTGTTGCCACTGAATGTTTACCTCTAGCTTTTACTGTGTTTGGAGAGTGTAACCTGTTGTGGGCCTATCTTCCCTCTGCTCTTTGGTGTATCTTTGCTGTGAGATTTAAATCCAGCAATGTCACCTTCAGCTCTTATCATAATGGTGGAGCTTCCAGGTCATGGGGTTGACTTGTAAGTAGGTGGAGACTGCTCGTTTGTTTCCCAGCTTCCCAGACCTAAAATATTACACAGAAACTATATTAACTACAACACTGATTTACCAATAGCTTAGGCTTCTTATTTACTAACTCTTATATCTTAAATTAACCCATTTATATTAATCTATGTATTGCCACGAGGCTTGTGGTTTACCAGTAAGGTTCTCCAACATCTGTCTCCTTTGGCAGCTACAAGGTGTCTCTCTGACTCTGCCTTTTTTTCTCCTCTCTCTGCTTGGAATTCCCACCTTGCTCTATGCTGCCCTGTCACAGGCGCAAAGCAGCTTCTTTATTAATCAATGATAACAAGACACATTCACAACTGCTATAGGAATTCCTACTGCCAGTAGCCTTTAAGTTACCCACCCACTTGGGTGTGGCCTCTTATACTATATATGCTGATGTAAAGCACACGTCAGCCCTCTTTTCCAGCTGTGGGATTTGGCTGATGTTCCCCATTCCAGCAGAGGACTGTGATCTCTGAGCCTACCCCTAAATAAATAACCTTTTATTATATTCAGTTCTGAGCTAGTGTAGAATTTCCTTTTTAGCATCCTTCATCACACAACATGCAGAGGGGAATCCCACATCAACTTATACACAAAACACAATTCATGCCAGAGCAATATATGTGGACTCTGCCTAACAAAGGTCAGAGTAGTAAGATTCCACATATGAAAAACATCGCCATAGTTAATGCTCGGACTACCAACCAACAAGAAGGCAGATTGTTACCAACGGTTTGCCATAATTCCAGCAACTTTTTTGCAATTGAAGTCCTAAACATCCGATTATGATGGTCTTTCTTCCCCCTTAGTGCTTCGGTCTGTCTAGTCTCACCTGGAAGTCATTACCTCCAGAAAGCTACTTGGAGATATTTATTATTTAATGACTTCTAGACACCAAAACATACTCAAACGGGAAGAATGGAGATTTCTTTCCCAATCATCTTGATGGTTTGTCAACAGGATGTCAAACATCTGCCTCCTTGAGACGCCTGCCAATGATTGACTAGCCTTTCCGTTTCCAACTTCCATGCTTTCTGGCACCGTGGGGACATGCATCAAGTTTGTTTACACAGTAGCCCCAAGCCTCTTACAGAGGAATAATCTAGCATCTGCCCTTGTGAGCTGGAAGGGGAATTCTACTATTGGTGACGGTTCTGTTTTGGACCCAGAAAAGACTGTGGAAGATCAGGAATGATAGCAAGAGATGTGAGCAAATATAAAAGGAAAGAGAACCTAGATCATAAAAGCCTTTGAAATTATACTAAGAAACTTAGAGACCCATTAGGGAGCTAATGTGTCCACCCTTGATTCTGAAACCACTAGCTCTGGTCACAGATGCGCACCTGGATCAGAGTCAGGGCCACCGATGGCAGTAAGGAGACAATGAAAGGCTACTGCAGTAGCCAGGTGATAATCACATGAGTTCTGGCAGTGCCCATAGAGACAATGATCACTTTTTAAAGTGGTCAGAAATACACTTACAATTAAAAGGCAGGTCCACATAAGGCAGAGCAGAATGGGAAGCAGCTGGAAGCAGAAGTTTAGAGAAAATAAAGATCATATTGAACCATGTCAGATGTAAGGACCTAGGCCATGGGAAATGGCTGTGGCAACGGAGAAAGACATGGGCGTGAGAGCCAGACGAGGGAGACTGCCTAGGACTGCAGAGCATCTTCCATGAAGATCAAAGAGAAAAGAATTCCCCAAGACTATGGAACGCCAAGTTAGGGTGACAGAGACAGCACTGCCAGCCAAAGAAAGAGGGCTGTAGTGACAACCAGAGGATTGTTGTGATGGAGGTGTCTGGAAGCTGCTCAGGGGAGTTGTTTGACAGTGGGTTTCACATGCAGAGCTGAACCTTAGCTGTGAGGCTGCCCTGGAAAGTCATTGAAAATGTCAAGGAAAGAAGGGTGTCCGTGTGAAAGACTCACTGTTGTGTCAAAGAGAGACAGGTGAGAGAAATCTGGGACTAGAAAGTTCTCATGAATGGTAGGAGTGGCCAGTGTCACAGGACCTGAGATCTCTTAGTCCTTGTGTCCATACCACTGCCCAACCTATGTGCCCCAGCCCAGGCACAGGGCTCTTTAGAACTTCTTGCTTACTGGACATGCCGACTTGTGTGTGCAAAGGAGAGAGCTAGATCTGAGTGAATGATTTTACTTTCTCAAATCAGGCTGGTTCTGGACACTGGAAAGAAGTGATTTTGACTGTTAATTAGATTATCCTTAGCTCTCTGTGTCTCTTTCTAGGTGTGATCTGTTCTTTACCTTACTTTATCCTCTTTTTCCTCTGGTTTCTCTCCTCTCCTTCTCCCCCCCCCCGTGTGTGTGTGTGTGTGTGTGTGTGTGTGTGTGTGTGTGTGTGCCATTACCCTCATGACTTAATACATTGTTCTGGTTGTTTCTCTCTGACCAATAGCACTACCACTCTAGAATACTGCCTGGAGCTCTGGCTTTTTTTCTTAAGTGAAAGAAATTGTCTCTTAAAACTACAGACTTGGTTGTAAACCTGTGTATGGCAATACCTTATCAGCTACCACTGCCTGCCCCTGACTTCTGATTTCCAGTGGACCAGGCCCCATTGATGCATTTAGCATGCAGGGTTGATATTGTAATTATACTTTCTCACCCAGGTCCAAGCAAATGAGGTACATTTAAGATCTCACTGAGTAGAGGGGACACAGAAGATATTAGGGTTGGTGATGACTAAGGCCCCTTGAAGACACCAAGGTGTTGACAGCTGAAGAACAATCCCAGTGAGATAAGCAAGAATTTGGTTGCTCTATCTTCAGAAAACGTCTTATTTATTTCCATTTATTCACTGTGTAATTTGATGACTTAAGAAAAGATTCTAAAACGCAAATTTCCAATGGAGACATTTGAGCTGTTGCTAAATGTGTCCTTGTGGCTGTTGCATGACGGGAATGATTCAAACTCTCAGCTCAAAAGCTCTTCTGCCCTCGAGTTCTTGACTTTTCAACCACTCCTTAGAACACAGCTCCTGTTGGCGTCAAATATTCCCCAGCTAGGTCCCTCCAGTCTTACATCAGAAATGCCAACAAGATGAAAATCAAACACTGTCATGAGAAAACGAAGGGCCTTTGTGGCCACAGCCAGTCAACATAGATGTCATGGTTTTCTTTCCCTGTTAGAAGCTCAGAAATACTATTGCAAGCCAGGAAGGACAAACTTGAGAGCAAATCCTCCCTTCTACCTTGACCATTCCACATTCTGCTGGTGTCTTAGAATGTGAGAATGTGGTTCCAGCTCAACTCAATGGCCTATGAGAAGTACCTCACCCAGCACACATGGAATGTGAGTGGGGAGGGAGAGTCTCTGTCATTTTCAGTTCTCTTTGAGTACTTAAAAACATGGAGTTGTTTTATAATGTCCAAAGTTTGGAAAACCCTACAGGATCACTGCCCAAACTGATAGGCTCAACACTAGCAAAGATGAGATCTCAGCCTCTGTGTGCCAGATTCTGTGTGTCTGGAGTATGGTGTAAGTCTTTCTGCACAGCTTGTCGGTTACCACAGTATTTGCCATTTGTGGTTGACCCTACATATCGCTCTTCTTTCTTCCTTGAGGTCGTATCTTAGCTTTTGTTCCTACATTTTCTATCTTTTATTTTAATTTTATTTTTTATTTTGTTTTTCTACATGTTTTACCTTTTATTCACAGGACTAGGTAGAGGAAACCTTACCCCGAGATAACTCTTGGTTCCATTCTCAATGCTGTGAATGGTTTCCTGGGAGAATGTGTGAGCCAGATCTGAACAAAGAGAAGCAAAGGTAGCTGAGGCTACTGAGACAGAGTTTACAGCTCTTCTTTTGCTGGGTCTTTTGTTGGATCTAGATATGACTTCTTTCCAAGCATAAGGTGTTTGTTTGGTCTGGAGACAAATCTGGACACATTCTAGTTGGGTTGTTGAGATAATTGATCTTGAAACACACTTCCTGTGGATGGAAATTTTTAGAGTGCCTTATATTTTTTCTTTCTGATCTATTTTGTGTTTGCTTTTAGATAGTGTCTCATATGTTAGCACAGTTTGGCCAATAATTCAAGATCCTTCTTTCTTAGCCTCCTGAGTAGACAAACTTGTGACCATGCATAGAACGCAGGGAAAAAAACTAGACAGGACAATTCTCGTTACTTTTCCCTGCAGAAGGTCTGACTCTAAAGTCCTTTACTGTGGAGCTGACTTTTTGCCCTTTCATTTCTTCATTCAGCAAACGCTATGATACCACTAAGTTTTGCTCTGCTGGCCTGAAGGAATACTTCTATTAACACCCTTGAAGTCATCCTTGGGGCTGATTCAGATCCAAGTCCTTTTCTTTGACAGGTAAAAACAAAACAAAAAGAAACAAACAAAACAACAAAAAACATGCTTTCACCCATATTCTTGATCCCACTTCTTCACACTTTTGTCCTTGCTTGCTTGGCTTTGCCTACATAGCTCCTCCGAAGAAGTTGAGCAAGCTTTGACATCCGATGGCATAGCACGACTCTGCACAGTCCTCCTCTCTCAAACACTTGTGTGGCTGGCTCACTGGCTTCTTTGATCCGGACTTTGGTTAATCTGTCACCTCATCTGCCACTCTCCCACTTATTTGTTTCAGTTCACATTATTTAATACTCTTCGTTTATAAAAATTATTCCTAGCCATCTAGCCATCTTGGCTCATTGTCTGTGTGGGATTTTCTTTGCCACAGCTGCGTCCTTAACGCTATTGCAACTAACACTTAACACTTGAACAAAAGTCAACACTAATGGCAAAGGCACAACTGCTAAGGTATAGCAGAAACTCCTTTCCAAAGACTTCCATTTCATACACGAACAATAAGCCCAAGTGTTTAACTATTAGGATGTAAGTCAGAAGTCTTCTGTTATGTTGGTACTTGTCTTTCTCAGGGTTATTATTGCTATGATAAAACACTATGACCCAAAGCAATTTGGGGAGGAAAGGCTTCATTTGGCTTACACTTCCACATCACTGTGCATCACTGAAGAAAATCAAGGCAGCAACTCAAGCACGGTCGGAACTTGGAGGCAGAAACTGATGCAGAGGTCATGGAGGGGAGCTGCTTACTGGCTTGCTCCTCATGGCTTGCTCAGCCTGCTTTGTTATAGAACCCAGGACCACCAGCACAGGGAGGCACCACCCGCAATGGACTGGGCCCTCCTCTATCAATCACCAATTAAGAATATGTCCTACAGACATACCTACAGCCTGATCTTAGGGCGGCATTTTCTTCTTTGAGGCCCCTCCTCCCTGGTATCTCTAGCTTGTGTCAAGCTGACATAAAGCTGTGCAGCACAATCATCTAGGCAAGCGTGGATCTCAAGTTGTCCTCCCATTTTGAGATCTGAACACAGTCTAATAAAAATAAAACCACTGAGTTCAACTGCTGCTTCATCCAAAGTATTTGTTGATAAGTCTGGTTATCAATGTGGAAAATTCCTGTGAGTCCTTATTTGACACCATTGGTTAATGAATTAGTTCTGGGTAACAGAGCAAGTTGGGGGGCAGTAATGGCAATGGGATGGCAGTCCTAGACAACACCGGGAGTGGGAAGAATAAAGGTTAGGGATTGTTCTTGATGTAATGCTTTTTGGCTTTTGGAAATGTGGGTTGCGTGAGTAGCGTCTACGCAAGCAAATCTAGTACATTCTATCTTTGTGCTGAGCATGAGGCTGGCCTGAAATCTGGTGCCAAAACCATATGTTTGACTCTGGCAAGAAAGGCATTCCTCACATTCATCAAGAGCTCTTCCTGGCAACCCTCGCTAATAGTTTTGAGCACATATGTGTCTGCACGGTCGATAGTGCAGAAACCACACTGGTTATATATAGAAAGCATTATAATGCTGGATATATTTATAGAAATGTCTGTGGAACATGCAGTTATTTTTAACAAGAAAGACTTGAAGTTGTTTAGTGCAGATGCATAATTGTATTACAAACAAAGCGACTGATCCTAACTCAATCCACGTTTGCAGACACCGTGCAGCCCCTTCAGAGTCAAGTGCACGCCGGGAATGGCAGAAGGCTGAGGACTGCACAGGATTGTCGGATAGGCACAGACCTTAATCTAAGGAAAGGCATGCTGGCAAGAAGGCATGTGGGCCTGGTGCCTGCAGAGGGGGAAGATGTGCTCAAAAGCTGTCGGCCTCTATTCTGTGCTCAGTTGTACACAGAAGACGACCCGCTGAACCGAATTCTTCCCTTCTCCATAGATGCTAGCTACAGCTGGGACAGAGTTCTTTGGCGTTTTCAAAACACTTTCCATTGATGAAAGGACAAGCAATGAGAGAACCAGCTGCCTGCTGTGCTGGTTTTCGCTCTGCCCGTGACCTTGAGCTGTCTGGCCCAATAGAGGTGATGCTTCTTGTCTGCCTACGTGACCTCTTAAGAGGAAAGAGGGAGGGGGTCACTCACGCTTGGGTGGAGAAGACCTGGACAGGCAGTGTGAAGTGGCATGTGATGGGTTCACAGCTTTCGAAGGACGCTGCACCTGGATTTACCATATCCTGTACTCATGAGTGTATTTCCCCCTATCTTATCTTAATAAATCCTTGATACCACTTAAACAGACGTGCAAGGATTTTCCCATAACAGCTTGTGCCCCGCTCTGTTACAAACTATGTGTGTGTGTGATGACAAGTGACGTCACCTGGACAGGATGCAGAGTGTCACCTGGGAGGCGGGCACTGGTCAGACCTCTGAGGGATTGTCTTAATCAGGTTGACTGAGATGAGAATTTCCAAGAGTTGGTGACACTATCCCCTGGGCTTGGGGTCCTGGACTGAATAAATCAGCTAAGTCTGTTTGCTCCTCACTCTCTGCTTTTTTGGTGTGAACAAGGTGTGAGCAGCCACTTTAAGTTCCTGCTGCCCCAGCTGCCTCACCGTGATGGGCGAGGAGCCGAAATAACCCTGTCCTTCCTCAGGTTGCCTTCTGGTATGGGCAGAAGAACACTGAGATGTAGGAACTTTTGTGTATCTTGTTTTTAAAAGGGTCTTCGGATTCAAGGTGTTCTATTTTTAAGCCATCAGCAGCGATCCCTCCATCTCAGCCCTCTACAAAAGACAGAAAGTGGTAGGAATCCAGAGGACAGACGGTCACTGCAGACTTGAGACTCGCATCTTTCCAAACTGAACCGGGCACGAAGCCCAGACAGAATGTGAAAAAATACGGAAATGAAACTCCACAGTGGACAGAGATGGTAGATTTAGGACATTATAGACAAGTCAAAATTTGAAGGAACAGGCAGAAGCAAAGCTTTGGGCCACAACTACAACTGTGTTTGCATGTGCTTGCTAATTTAAAATGTATTATTTGTGTTTGTGTGTGTGCATGTGTGTGTGTGCATGCGGTGGGTGCTCATAGGCTCCAGACGAGGGTGCTGGATCTCATGTGTCTGAAGTTTAGGGGGTTACATTCCCTGGTGCGGGTGTACAGTGATGTACATTCCCTGGTGCAGGTGTACACTGATGTACATTCCCCGGTGCATGTGCTGGGAAGCAATTGCCCATCCTCTGTGAGCGCAGAAGTTCTCCTAACTGCCCCACAGCACCTGCTCATTCCTCTTGCCTCTCAGAACCTAAAACAGAGCCTAGACAATATCCGGTAGACACTAAGTGAATATTTGTCAAATTCAGTCTCAAACACACGACAGAACTGAACCTCATAGGATGCTATCGGTGAAGAGGGGCCTCAAAGAACCCGAACACTGAACCGAAGCTGAGGGAACCAGGTGAGATGCCAGCGTTTGTGGGTTCTAGGCTCTCACTGGCTAAACTACGACACAGAAATAGCATGGCGGTCCTGATTCCTGTCCTAGTGATGAACAAGTTTAGAAGCCTGAATGCAGAAGGCTTTTCTTAAACCTGTCAATGCTGAAGCCATGAGAGCATTGCCAGCCCTGGTCTGAATGACAGAAGGTAAGAAATCACAGCTGAGTGTGTCTATGGAGAGCAGAAGTCAGAAGCACTATCCTTGTTGGGAAAACTTATGTAATTATTTTATTAGTCATGGAATGTGATTTACAAAGTCATTTTTTTTTTAAAGTTTTCCCTCTGGAACTGTAATCAGGTTCCTCAGGATAAATAGTTGAGAAACAAAACAAAACAAAACATCTCCCTGTATTTCTAGCAGAGAAAGAGAAAATAACTAGCCATTTTGAAATATGGCAGAAACACTTGCCATAATCGTGTCTACTAAGCAGGAAAAGGCTTAACCGGGCTTTCTGTGGTGTGAGGAGAGAGCAGTTCCCCTGCCCAGCCTCATCCAGCAGCCCTGTCCGATCTACGACAGAACGAGCTAAGCAAAGGCACTGAAAAGTAGTGTCAGCTGCATGGGTCCATCCAAAGCCTGGGGCTTAGTCACAAGTGTGCAGCCAGCACAGAACAGCTACAGCGAAAGGGGAAATGTCTCCAGGCCAGCCAGATTCGCCTCAGACTTCACAGGCAGAGTCATTTTCCTTCACTGTGTCAGCAGGAAAACCGTCTTGAATGTGATCAACAAGTACGAGGCATGCTAGCAGACAAGGATGAACACCCAAATGGAAAAAAAAAATCAGCTGGAGATGCTTATAAAATGAAACTTTGGAAGCACCAGACAAGGGATAGGGAATAACTATGATTGGCCTGTCATAGCATAAATTGGAAAGGCATATAAACACAGTAAGAATAATATAAATAATGGTTAATGTCGGTGATAAGAGTTAATAAGAAGCCTGAGCTAATGGGCCAATCAGATTATAACTTATGGAGACCTCTCTTTGATTTTCTATGGTGCTAAATGGCTGTGGGACCTGGTGGGAAGACAGAAACCTCAACAAGCAGGCCCTCAGTCAACAACTTTCCACTTAACAAGGTGGAAACTTTGAAAAAGATTGAAAAGGGAAACCTAGAAATGAAAAATACTGTAATTGAAATGAAGAATACATTAGATGCAGTCCCTAGTCAGTTAGACAGGTCCAAGAAGACTGAGTTTGGAGACATGCTACCAGAAGTTTCCCAAAGTGAACTGCAAAGAAAAAAATATATACCCACACCCACTGAATGTCCAAAGAGCAAGAGATGAACATATGTGTAAATTTATCACAAATGTATATATGGATTATTTTATAACTTCCTGTAGATTTTATGTGTGCATAATATACAACAGTCTCCAGAAAGTGGATTTGTAAGGCTTTTGCACATATGGGTTCCAGTACTTCTCAGAACAGCTATACAGGATAGATACAAATGTCCTCATTTTACAGCTGTGCCCAGTATCCCAGGATACTCAGAGGGCTGCTGAAATGGAGAACACTGATGGACAGGGAATAAAATCACAAATCCAAATATAAAAGAAGCCATGGAGTTTGCACACTGTAAAACTCAAGTTCGAGTGGATGAAAATGCTCTGTAGGGTTGTGAGGGCTGAGCTTATGCGTCGCTTCTGCTGTGACCTGACTAGTGTCCTGGAGGACACAAAACAGGGCCTTGGTGGACCACTGCGCCACAGACATAACTATGAACTAGGCCTAGGCTGAGCACTGAAGGAGATGGAGGTCGCTGCCACTTGAAGATGATGCTTCCCACGGCTCAGGCCCTAGGAGGAAAGAGCACACGGCAGAAAAGATGGTCAACTGGCTAGCCATGCATCCAATCCGAGTCCTCCTATGCAAGCCTAAGAACCAAAGACCACATAACATGTCAGGCCACCGGCCACCTATTGGGATGAATTGGAAACCCATTACATCCTGGGCACCTTGGGGATTCCCACAGCACCGAGGATGCCTGATCATGCTTCATGGATAACACATACCTAAGGAAGTATTTCCTTTTGGTTTGGGGCCAGTTGCTAAAGCTGTAGACTTGAATGCAGAAATGGCTCTTTTCCCACAGGCAAAGCACAAACCAGAAATTGAGCAATGTTTTCGGAATTCACCAAATCTGTCATCTCTAACTTTCCAGAAATATCTGGAACTTGAGTTACAGCTCTCGTTGTTCTGGAAACATCCTCCTTCTTCCTGAAATTAACCTTCAGCAGCTGGCCTTGTTTCACCAAGATTTTAGAGGAGCCCAGATGTCTAAGGAATCTGAATCCCTGGTGAGCCTGAGGCCAGGGACACACTGCCTTGGGGGTGGGAAGGAATTGCCATGAGGACCTAGGAAAATTGCACTATTTGAAGTCTTCTGTTTCACTTGCTTTCTGTGCTGATAGCTATGATATTTTTCCTAGCATAAAGCTCATGAAGGTTTCCAGGATAAATCATAATTGGTCATTTTAAATACTATTTGATTCCATTACTGCTACCAGCCAGTTTAGGGTAAAAAAGATAAAAATTTTCTAAACAGGTCAGCTTTTGTATTTGGTTTTGATTAATTATTTTTTTAAAAATTTTGTGTGTGTGTGTGTGTGTGTGTGTGCCACCTGTGTGTGAGTGCCCAAAGAGACCACCAGAGGGCTTCGGATTGGAGTCACAGGCAGTTGTGTGCACCCTAATGTGGGTGCCAAAACCAAACTCAACAAAAGCAACAAGGGTCCTGACCTCTAAGTGGCTTTAGACCTTCTTTAAATTCTTTGAGAAGTCAGATTTCTGCAATGACCCCCCCTTTACTTATGTGAAAATCCCACTGACCAAAGGTATATCTTCAAAGGTAGCTAGATTAAATCATAAATTACCATTATTCTAGTAAGTTTGTCATAACATGTTGGCTGCCAGCTAGGTTTCCCAATGACTCAAATATTAATGCAAAATGAAATGATATCTAGGGGAGGAATGAGAAAACCAATGGCTGGGGTACCTTCTGTGATGACTGACTCTGGGGCCTGCCTTCCTCATGAAGCAAGACACGCTCTTCAGAATCTGCTCCTCCACCCAAGCTCTGCGGAAGCCTCTCCCATACTCGCAACTGGACTGCAGCCTTTCTGTTCACCAAGACTCACACTCTTCCTCGACAAAGTCTGAGGCAAAGTCTCACTCTGCAGCCCAGTTGGACTTGAGATTTATGGTGCTTCTTCTTCCTCGGCATCTTATGTGCATGGCTGATACATGCCACACACCCCACACCTTCAGTTCTTCAGTCTATCCCCTGCCTGTTTCTCTTCTTCCTACCTCTTGGCACATGTGAACATATCTTGCTCTTCTCTGCTTCATCAATTTTCTATACTGAGAGGAAGAGAGATGGGGGAGGGAGGGAAGGGAGAAGGAAAGAGAAGAAAAGAGAAAAAGAAAAATAAAAAGAAGGAAAGAAAGAGAGAAAAGAGGAGAGAGGGAGAAAGAGATTGAGATTTAGTTCTATTCCAGCCAGCAAAGAGTGTCTGAATATCTTTGTCCATCTGGTCTATTTTTCACTAATGAAATGAACAAAACCCAACAATCTGCTTGAAAAATTATTTGGCAAAACAAATAATAACCAACAGGTAAAAGAAACTAAAAGGCAAAAATATCCTTTGGTGTGTTTTGTTTCCTTCTCATAGGAGGCTCAGAAAAATGTCTAAACATAGCACAAAAGCCATAATTATTAGCAATATTTACAAACCGTAATAATTGAGAAAACATGTCTGCCACCTTGGTATCATTGAAATTAAGCTTTTGAACATGAAACGTGCATAAGAAGGGCTTATCCAAAGGCTGTGCTCCTAATTATAGGACCTTATAATTTCCCCATCATATGAGCCACCATTCAGACCATTTCCTGATTGTGTATTTAATGAATTCTTGCCACTACCCAGTCTGTGTCTGCACTCGAAGCAAAGAGGCTCCTGGGTCCACCTACATTCTCTTGTTCCTTGCTCCGCAGCTGCTGCTGCAGCCCTTACCGATGCCATCCTCTCCTGCCAGTGTGTGCTTTTAAGCTCTCTGAGAACACCTGTCCCTCCTAGATTGCCTCGTAAACACTGTGTCCAATGTGCCAGACACAGTGTGTCACGTCTCCTAGGGATGCGACTCCGCTTGATGAATTTAAAAGCCACTTAACACTTCCTATTTAATTTGGCAGAAAATCACAATGTAAGTTGTGTGTAGCGACTTTCTCTGGATGCTTGTTCTCCCTTTAGGGGATTCCTTTACATTGAGAGATCGCTTTCAGCCAGCAGTCCCTTCCTCTGCATGGCATTAGAAAGTGTCCTTGATGGTCTGTGACATTTCAGGGAGGTAGAAAAGCCTCCTTAGATCAAAAAAAAAAAAAAAAATGTGGTCCTTAGGAAACATAGCAGCACATTGCAAGCTCCAGTTGAATGTTTTGTTTTCTGGGGTACACGATCTCTGTAATCTGGTATAAGATCCCCAGGGAGTCTTTTCAGTACTGCTATGGAAAATATGGCACAGAGAATTAGACCACAGTGGAAAGAGCCTTGCTGTAAATATTTCCCCGAGCTTCAAAGGGACAATAGCCCTGGGATTAAAAGAACACAGAAAACATTCCAGCTTCTCTGCCTTGACATGGTCAGTGAGCTGCTCTGGAGTGGTCATTTGGGAGGGCTGACAACAGTGCCCAAGAATTTAAGACTAGCTGGGTAGTAGTGACACACGCCTTTCATCCCAGCACTTGGGAGGCAGAGGCAGTTGGATCTCTGTGAGTTCAAGGCCAGCCTGGTCTACAGAGCTAGTTCCAGGATATTTAGGGTTGTTAGACAGAGAAATTCTGTCTCGAAAAAAAAAATATAAAAATGAAAACAAAAGCAAATTTAAATCTCTAAAACTAAAATCATTACTGCAATCAGATCACCACGGCAAGTTTCGCCTACTGCCTCCGACGAGGGTGTCTCCTAGACGATGAATTGCTCATACTTGGCACTCTTATGAAGCTCACAATATAAATAGTCTGAGACGTTAGACCATCATGTCCTCTGCCATGTGACATAATCTAATGCCTTTGAAGCTGTGCTGCAGGAAGCCAGTCAGAGCCCAGATGTCTTAAGTGCCTCCATCCCTGCTAGTAAAACCCAACACAAAACACCGTGTCAGGTCCACAGATTTACCATCTACATTCCCAAGCAAGATACAAGCATGGAGGTGCTAGCTGGGTGGTACCTCTACTCTTTCCTGTTGCCTTCCTCTCCAAGTGAGCTTCTTACTGCTCAAATGAAGTTCCCTGCTATTTTGATCAACTGGATTCTGAGGAATTCGGCACAGAATGAAAACTGGAAGTTAACTACACTCCCTAACTTGGGAACTTCAAGGGGTGGGCTTTTCAAATCCATTGTTTTGAAGCAAAACCTGCTTTCAGTGGTAGTAACACAATCCCCACCACCCTATGTCCCCATTCTATCCCCAATCTCCCCAGAAGAGAGCAAGAAAAGATGTTCTTGCAGTTACGTTCCATAACCCCAAACTGCTGTGCACACATATTTAAAAAGCCATTTCAGACGAACTCCTCATGTCTTGAACTCCCCCTGAAGGCTTCAGCTTCACTTTGTGAAATTTCACGTCTGCAGGAACAATGTCTTTCTGTGCTACAGATGAGCGACCCTTCCAAGGAAATGCTGACTGAGTCTCTCCCCATGTCCCTTCAGCTCTTAATAGTCTTCTCTTCAGTAAGATGTGTCAGGGAAAACATCATCTTAGGTTACTTGCCGCTGAGAATAAGCACCCATCGCTTCTTGTTTAGGTCCCTGGAGACAGAAGCGGGCTAAAGATGACAGCAGATGTAACTGCTGTGGTTTCATGCCCCCTTTCTTGATCACAATATGCCTTATCACTACACAAATTTTCTTCCCCTTGATTTGCTTTTGTTCATGAAATCTTTAAGTGAATTCAAGTATATCAAATATGTAAGTATATCAAACATGTTCAAAGAAAACATCTGGTGATAATAAATCATAAATAAATTTATTTTAAGTTAATTCTCTAAGATACAAATAGTTTTGCCATTTATTAAAGATGAAGGAAAAGTTATATTTTAATGAGATCAATGTGCTCGTTGGATTTTTACCAAGGAATCAGCTGGGGACTGGGAAGAAGGTTTAGTTGATAAAGTACCTTGTTACTCAGACTTGAAGATCTGAGCCAGATACCAGCACCCATTAAGAAGCCAGACATAGTAGCAGGAGCTTGTCCCAGCTCTAAAAAAGACTGGGATGGGTGGACCTCAGAAGGATCCCACTGAGAGACCCTGTCTCAAAACAAAAGGTTTATGGGTACTAAGGAATGACTTCCTAGATGGACCTCTGTCCTCTACATATGTGCACACTCATGAACCTGTGCACATACACACATATATGTACACACACATACACACAAACATAAAAGTATAAAATGATCATTGGTTAAATCTTTGGCACTGCAGCATGTACAGAATCTTCAGTGGTTTTCAGATTTGACTAATATTTTGATTTTATAACCCTCCATGCTGGCACACTACTTCACCTAAATACATAATACATAATAATAGGCAAATTTTTAAGGACATTTCAGAAGTTGTTGGATATCCTGTTCTTATCCCAAACCAAAATTCATTTAAATATTATTTAAGTGAAACTCAAGTCAGCAAGGCCAACAGCAGTTTTAAAAATCAAACACCCTGACACAAGACGATTCAAAGAGATGTCAATTGATGCTCTCATCCTGAAGGATGATGCAGGAAAATAGTAGACATCTTTGTTTTTCATTATTGGCTATCACGTTTCTGCAAGGACAGGGAATGCCATACGTGCCGTGGGAACACTGTGATCAATAACGACCAATACTCTGGACTCTGAGCTGTGGTATTTCAGTCAGCAGTCATCTCCATTGCATGGCATGTGCCGTGTGCATGCTATGCAGTGTGCGTGCTATGCAGTGTGCATGCTATGTGACGTGCATTCTAGGTAGTGTGCATGTTGTGCAGTGCGCATGCTATGCGGGTGCACTTGCTATGCAGTGTGCATGCCGTGCAGTGTACATGCTGTGCAGTGTGCATGCCGTGCAGTGTGCATGCCGTGCAGTGTGCATGCCGTGCAGTGTGCATGCCGTGCAGTGTGCATGCCGTGCAGTGTGCATGCCGTGCAGTGTGCATGCTGTGCAGTGTTCATGCTGCATATGCAGCCATGAGACTTCAGGAAAGTCGCTGGATGCAGCATCCACGAGTGCTGCCAAAACAGGTTGAGTCCAGTGTGCAATTGAATTTGAATTCAGTTTTATTAAGCATTCAGGAATCTTTGTCGTTGTCAAGTTTTTCAAGACCCTCTGTTTGGTTACATACCCCTAGGATCTTGTGACCCATGCTTTATGAATCTGGGGTCAAAATAGTAAGAAATATTGCTCACAGAGCCTGCAGGCGCTCCCTGCTCAGTGCAAAGGTGTAATTGCACACGGCCCTGTCCACTCCTAGGCAGGCACACTGCTAAGTGAGCTACAGTTGGCCTGGTGTTTTGGAAATAAACTCCTTCTATTATTTCTTTTTTTATTTTGTCCCTTCTGCTTGCTTCCCTTCCTTTGTTTGCCCTTCCTTTTTTCCGCTGCCATACTTGAGTATATTATTCTTTTTTTAATTGAATTTTCAGAGTAAATTTTTAAAATGGTGGCTTGCAATGGGTTTTATAATAGCCTTGCATTAGTATGACATAAAATAATAGTTTTCTCCCTATATTATTCTATACTACCGAGCAAGTTTGAAGCGTAAAGTTTTCAGACTCAGTACATGAACTTGGAAAGGGTGCACATTTCTTGGTCTTGCTTCTCTTTTCTTCCGTGTAATAATTTCAGTTTTTTGTTTTGGTTTTCATGCATTCTCTGTTTGACTGATGCTTTTCCTTTCTAGGAGGTTCGGACACACATGTCACTGCACGCCAAGCCTTTATCAGCAAAGCGGGGCCATGCTACACAGGAAAGCTCCGTGCAGGTGAGTCGCTGCCCCTGCTCATTGACTAGACCTGCAGGGTAGATGATGAGGGTAGAGATGCTGTTGTCACATGAGGAAAGTCAGTGCAAGGAAAGCCACCGTGAAAGTCCTGTCACCATTTCAGAAGCATGAATGCCCTATCCAGGAGAGACCTTATCAATTTTGTTCAGTCTGTAGAAGGAACCTGCAAACAGATGCAGGGGGGTCAGGACAAGGGAAGAGAATTGTCTAGAAGCAGTTGTTTCTTTTGGATATTTTGTTGCTGTGAGAGTAAGCTCATCTCTCTGACAAGCCTTTAGTTACAAGGAGGACTATGAGTCAAGTTTAGTCTCCTTAGAGCAATTGCTCTAAGACACTAACTGCTTGGTGTCCTGGAGAGCCTCAGCTATCAGCTTGGCCTGAACCCGGAGTCACTTCAACAGAAGAAGTGTCTCCATCAGAGTGGCCTGTGAGCATGTCTGTGAGGTAAGTTTGATTACTAACAGATGATGAGGCACCAACCATTACTGGGTACGGTCTCTAGCTCTGTGACCCTGGGCTGTCTAAGAAACCTGCCTGATCAAGCCAGAAGGAACCCTCCAGTAAGGATTTCATCCACGGTCTGTAGTTCAGGTCCTTCCTTCAGGTTCCCCCACTGATGGACTGTGGTGTGAACATGTAAACAAGTAAGTCCTTTCCTTCTACTATGCATGTGGGGTCATAGTGTTTATTACAGCAACGGGAGCAAACTAATCAACTTACCGGCATCAGAAAAACGAGAGAGAGAATCTTATTTTCTTGCTATTCAAAAACATAAAAGGAATAAAATACTGTTTGATTCGACACCATGAATGTGCATTAAAAGTATGCCGCTTCATGGACGCACGCCTTTAATCCCAATACTCAGGAGGGAGAGGCAGGAATGGCTCTGACTTTAGGGCTTGCCCTGTTTAAGTAGCCAGTTCCTGACCAGCCAGAGCCACATTATAAAACCCTGCTTAAGCAAGGGATGCTGAGACCAGGAGAGAGAAGGGGAGGGAGGGTAATCAAGATGAGCAGGTGCCCAACAACCGTTTGTCTGACTGTGCAAACAGTTACACACAAAAATCATTCAAGAATATACTTAGAAGCTGGGCGATGGTGGCGCATGCCTTTAATCCCAGCACTCGGGAGGCAGAGGCAGGCGGATCTCTGTGAGTTCGAGATCAGCCTGGTCTACAGAGCTAGTTCCAGGACAGGCTCCAAAGCCACAGAGAAACCCTGTCTCGGAAAACAAAAAAAAAAAAAAAAAAGAATATACTTAGAATTTATAAATCTCATTATCTTAAACATGCAAGAAACCGATCTAAAAGTTAAAAATGAAGAAAAAAACCTAGTCTCAAAATGTTACTAAAGCAAATATCATTTTATAACTGATAATACAATTCTCATCAACACAAAGGCTAAACCAGAACTGGTATCTTACTCTGGTGAGGGGAGGGGGAGGAGAACGTGGGGGAGGTGACGGTCCTCCTTGACTATATTTGACTACACAGGATATTCAAGACCAGTGTAGCTGCTTACGACCCTGTCTTGAAAGATTAATATTAAATAATACAAATAGTTTAAGTAAATTTTAATTCAGTTTGTATTGTCAGATGCCATGCTTCTGAAGATTCCCTGTATTTCAGATATTTATTTGAGATATTTACCATGAGAAATTAAATGAAATTGAAGAAGGTTCTGAACTTGAGAAGTGAGGTTGTGTCTCCGTTACACTGACCGCTTTCAACCCGTTGACTAAATGGCTTAGCTTGGTACATTTTTGTATACATATTGTGGAGTAAATCAAAATTTTCATGTATTTCAAGTGGGTTGCTCTTAATCCACCTGTTCTTAGGATGAGTCTACATATTTTATTTAACATTAGACCCTCATACCTGTGTGACTAAACAGAAACCCAAGTTGCTACTTGGTGACTCCCCTGTAATGCTAACTTTGTTACCATTGTGCTAAATGTTTTAAATAGTTTGACTGCTCTTTAAAGAATGTTTATTTTAATAAATTATGTGTGTGTTTGGGTGAGGTGGTATGTATGAGTGTTAGTACCTGCAGAGGCCAGAGACACTAGGTCTCCTGGAGCTGGAGTTGCATGCACTTGTGAGCTGCCTGCTATGGGTGCTGGGAACTGAACTCAGGTCTTCTGCAAGGAAGACACTGGGTCCTGACTGAGACACCGTCTCTCCTTCCCCGGCTGGCTTTCTCCGGGTCGGTGTCTAATCTAGACAGGCTCATCCGTTTCTTTAAGCTTTCTAAGGCAATTCCACGTTTGCTGGTATTTTTCTACTCTTTGCATGTCTGTGGGGAAGAGGATTCTGGCCCACGAGGTAGCATTTGATTCTGCAATGTCTGTGTGGGGGCGGTGATTAGAGAAGAGAATGCTGAGGAGACAGGCAAGTGGGAACATTTAGAGAAGAGTCATGCTGGGAGAGAGAAAAGGCTGGGTAAGGAATTTCTAGCTGAGGGCTTTGCACCATTCCTGCCAGGAGATGCTCTGGAGGAGAAGAGGCACTGAGCTGAAAAATCTGGGTCAGGGTGTTCTGCTCCCCAGCAGTATAGAGCAGGCATGGGCAGTATGGATGATTTTAATATTCCCCCGCTAGCTATGCTCAATTCTGGAGTTCAATAATAACAATTAAAAACTAACCAGGACTTTGTCTGCATAAAGTAGCCGAGTACCCGTTACCCTCGCTGTTATCCTCTCTAGAGTTAGCACCGCACGCTCATTCACACGTGTCTACGCAGAGCTGTTTGTTGTGTGCGAGAGTTGTTAGTTTGCCTCCGTGCGTGCCGAGGACTCTGTGAGTGCCTGGTGCTCTGCGGAGGTCTGAAGACATCCGCAGATCTCCAAGACCTTGAGATAGACTGTTGCGAGCTGCCATGTGGGTGATGGGAGTCAAACTCGGGCCCTCTGGAAACACAGCCACTGATTTTAACTATGGACCTGTCTCTCCAATTGTACATTTATGACTTTTATCATCATCATTTCTTTTTCTTTCTCAAAGCCTCACTCTGTGGTCCACACTGGCCTCAGACTCATCCTCTCTCTCAGCTGCTTGAGTCTTAGCTTACAGCTGTGCGGCACCACAGTAGACCTGCACTAGGTAATAATATTATATATTTCCGCTATTTTCCTACCTCTACTGAAAACAGTCTTGGATTCAAAGTATACTCAGTACCATTTATTTGCACTACCACAATGTCATGACCATGTTAGACATCCGACAGCTCACAATATCATTAATAGAGACACCACAGAGGAGACTCTTGTTCTTCTGTGTGGGTTCCATGGCTGACAAGGTGGGTACAGAAGCTGCCAAGTGGGGCAGGGAAATCATTTGATGGAAGTCTTGATACATTGGCATCTTCTCCATTGGCAGGCTTGAGGGATGAACCTGGAGTCTCTGGTGCATGGGAGGCCAAAGTTCTACCACAGATCCCGCCCTCAAAAATCTACTTCTAAAAGTAGATTCTAAAGAATAGTTTTTAAAAGTAGACTAAGATACTTAGCTACATGGATCATGAAAGAGAAAGAGGCGAGGAACACTTTTGAGGGAGGGCAAGGTGTAGAAACCATCACAGTTTACGGTTCAAAGGCCTACGGGCATTTTCTTTTCCCTACTTCTGTGCTTTTGGCAACACCCTCATTCAGTGTAAGGTGGATGGATGGATCTCCTTCTCTCACAGTTCCCATTTCACAAAGAACATTGATATGGCTAAAGAAGCAACGGAGCATAAATATGTCTGTTCAAGAGGGCTGCCTGCTAGGGTGTATATCACTTCTAAACGTGCTAGAGGGGAGCCTATGCCACTATTTGGTTGTTAAGAACAATAAAGAAATCACATCTAAATCAGCTCTCAGAGAAGAGTCTCAGTCACCTGGTCAGAGAACACATCCGCATGCTCACTGGCCGCCAGCCGGTGACACGGGTCAAACGGGGACTGGAAGCAGGCTGTGAGCAGCTCTCTCTGCTCCGCATTATTTATATGTGAGCTTAATAACTGTGTGCTCCTCCAAAAGAGACCTAAGGCATCATCTTTATAAATTGTTATTGTTGAGATGAAAATTTCAATCTGTGGTATGAAAAAAAAAAAAAACACCCTTTCCAAGTCCATCCATCTCCGATATAGCCGAGGGGGTAGCAGCTGCTCTGAGTATGAAAATCATTTGGATTCAGGATCGGCTATTATGTTTCAGGGCCTACATTATCCCCTCTCAATGGCTGCGGCAAAATTAGTTTTATTAGTCAGATAATGAGGACAGAGGCAGACGGCGAAGCAGTGGCTGAGCTGGTTCACCTCTGCTTTGAGGACGATAGCTACTGATTTTTGTCCCAGGGCGAGGTCAACGTAGGGCAGCAAATAGTTTCCAGTCTGTTCTTTTCTGGAAAGCAGCAACGTCCAAGTCTATAGCCAGGCTGGCTCACTGTGCAAAGTTATCAAGGGAAAAAGTCTGGAGGGGTGTGTTCGAGAAGTTATTTCCAAAGAACTCTGGAACTGCTCTTGAGCTGGGAGATGGATTCCACTTCACCTTTTGAATCCATTGCTGCTAGGAATTTAATTGTTTATCATCACCTTTGGGGCATCAGGAAGTTTCTGTCTAGCAAAGTATGGTTGCATACGTCAATATCCCCCCCACCCCGTTAACCCTGTGCTTTCTCACCTGGGCTATTAGCAGAATCAAAACTGCATGACACATGTATGGAGACTAACTGAAACATGAATAAATAAAATTAGTGACCAGCTTCACAGAAATTCAACTTCTAAATAAAGAATGTCTTTTATCTTAGTTGTGCTGAAATGAAGAATTCTACCATTTGTTTACTGATTGAGCCACAGAATGAGGATCTTAAGTGCAATGGATGTCTTTTTTTTGTTTCAAATTTTATCTTTTTGGCAAAAGTGTGGTTGAACACCTACTGAAAACTGCTATCAGAATCTTGTGATGATAAGTTATTTAATAATCAATATTCACATTAACAAATGGATTGACAATCAGAAAGGTAGCATGCCAGGGTGAAGTTATGACGCAGGTCACTTAGCCCCCATTCAGCTCACACCGTTTTCCTTATTGGCCACTGACTCCTACAAATGTTGACTATCACTTTTTTTTCATGAGATATATATAGGGAATACAATTGGAAATGGAGATTTTTTTGTATTTGATTAGAATAGAATAGTGTGAGATTTAAAATAAGTAAGTAAAACAAGCTAAAAGAAGTTTTTTTTTTTTGCTTGCTTTTTTAGGGCTTGAGAGATGGCTCAGTGGTTAAGGGCACTGGTTGCTCTTATAGAGGACCAGAGTTCAATTCTTAGTACCCAAATGGTGGCTCACAATCATCTGTAACTTCAGCTCCAGGGCATCTGACACCCCGCTCTGACAGCCATGGAGACTAGACATCCATGTGGTGCACATACCTACTTTCAGGAAAACTACTCATACACATAAAACGATAAAAAAATTTAAGATTGAAAATATACACAAGACAATAAAATTATAGTAAAGTATTTTAAAGATAATTTAATTTAGTTTTGAAAGAAGACAATATCAGATGAGCATAACAGTAAGGAAAATACAAAAAGCCGGTAGGATAGGAGCTGTCTTGCAAACGATTATTGAGTGATCTGTGGGAATTTTTAAATAGTTGAGAACAAAGAAGGCATCCTTGAAGAAATGTTGGCATGACTTGGAATTTGTGGCCAGGTCTGCTTATACATATTGAATTCACTGGATACTGTTTGATAATGTGCGCTGTGTATATGGACATCACAGAGAGATAGGCACTAGAGAAAGGTAAAGGAACTAGGGAAAGTCTTTTAACTCCTTTTGAAGGCTTGATCCCCAGAGCTCCAGAGTTCTGAGTTGGAGCCTCCGAGAGTCGACTGTATCACGAGGGATGTGACTTCATCAGTGAATCCTCTAGCCATAGGTCCAGAGCTGATTGGTTGTCAGGGCGTAGAGTGGACTTTAGAAAGTGGTTCCTAGCTGATGGACGTGGTCACTGGGCCATGCCTTTAAAGGGCATGTTTTGTTCCTAGAGCCTCTGAAAGATGTATCTTGTATAATTTTTCCCTATGAAATATTCTCCCACTCTTCCCTTTCCCCATCCTTTCTCGCCCCTCTTCTCTCCCTCCCCACTCAT
This sequence comes from Alexandromys fortis, assembly GCF_014885135.2. Lineage (NCBI taxonomy): Eukaryota > Metazoa > Chordata > Mammalia > Rodentia > Cricetidae > Alexandromys > Alexandromys fortis. The sequence continues at coordinate 4,352,245 of NW_026067942.1, read as the reverse complement.
TTTCCTCAGGTTCCGGCCATGTGAAAACACAATCCAGATAGATCCCTTCTCCTTCTGGCACGTCCCTCTGAGATTTTGTCACAATTAAAAGCTGAGTAGCACCGTCATTTTAAGAAAGAGTTTTCTTTTGTTTTAAGGCGTTTTGAAGCCTCCATTTTTTTTTTTTTTGAAAGAAGCATGTTCAGGGGAAAAACTGTGGACAAAGAATAAAGGGGATATGCACGCACGTACTCAAAGATCTGACTGCTCTCCAAACTGAATAGCGAGAGTAGGTTTGTCAGCCGCTTTCACAATTACAGCTGATAGGCACCCCAAGGCCTAGAACATTCTGCCAAAGGGATACTCCATAAAACAGAATAGAGATGAACTCTTTGCCATCGGGGGCTTTTTAGGTGAAGACCCAGAGTTCTCCAAAGAAATTGTTTATTTTGTTTCCACTTAGTTCATGTCTGAGAGGCAAAGACCTTGTGAAATCAAATCGGAGTGGTAATGGCAGAGTTTTCGAAGACCATCATTCCTTCCAGAAAGCTCTGCTAACTTTGACTGGAAGGACAAAGCAAAAGCCCAATTAAAATTTTCAAGAGAAATCCCACCTGAACTTGTTCTGTAAGCATTGATTGGAAAATTAAAGTCATCCGACTTGTCCCATTCCCAGACTGCAGTGTTTGTTTATTTGTCCGTCTGTTTGTTTTGAGACAGGGTTTCTGAATCCAGGTCCTCTGCCAAAGCAGACCTTGCTCTTAGTCACTTACCATCTCTCCAGCCACACAAGGGCATTAAAAACAATCTATTGCCACTATGCATTTGAAACTACAGAAAATAAGAGGAACACAATGTAGCAAAGTCTAGTGAACTTCCTAAAGAAGACTTTTACACTTATGCTGGGGGTATTTATTCTTGGCTGCTTCGGATTGCCTGGGAGCTTCACTGAGTACACGAGTCTGGTTCTTGTTTCCAGAGACTTTGATATAATTTCTCTAGGGAGAATCCTTGACATCGGCATCTTTAAAACTCTCTAGGATATTCTAATTAAAGCGCGGCACCTTTGAGATGCAATCTTTAAAATCCATGTGGCACCTTCAATGCGTGTCTCTTCATTTCCTGCTTGCTTATGCAGCACAAAACGTGCAACCCTCTTGGATGCTGTTTGTCTTGGTTTAAAGATCTCACACAAAAATCTGTGCGAAGAGAATGACGCCTCAGAAAGATGCCCTATTTTGGTTTGGAGAGTGTGGTAGATTGAATGTAATAGGCTCCCACAGGGTGTGGCACCATTAGGAGGTGTGGTCTTACTGTAGTGGGTGTGGCCTTGTGGAGGAAGTGTGTCACTGTAGGGGTGGACTTTGAGCTCTTCTTTGCTCAAGCTACTCCCAGTGTCACAGGCTTCTTCCTGTTGCCTGCAAGATGTAGGGCACTCAGCTACTTCTCCAGAACTGCATCTGCCTGCTTCCCGCCATGCTCCCCACCCTGATGATAATGCGCTGAGCCTCTGCACCTGTAAGCGAGCCACCCCAATTAAATGTTTTCTTTCTAAGAGCTGCTGTGGCCATGGTGTCTCTTCACAGCAACAAAAACCCAAACCAAGAGACAGAGAGGTTATTTAAGAATAACTTTGACCATGTGTTTTGGTGTTAGACCAGAGTTAAAGGCCCAGTGTGATGAAGCAGGATGGTGTGGCACCCAGCAGGACACTCTGACTACTGGGTTAATCAGTAAAGAGAAAAATCCTATTGCTGGACCATCTTCACTGAGAAGGACTAGGGAAATAATTGACACCTTCCATCTGCACGACATTGGTCCAAATGTTAGCTAAGGGTCCCCAGATTTCCAGACAGCATCAGGGAGAAGGAAAAAGTAAACTCATTTTTCCAAGTGTGGGGGATAGTAAGGCTTGGATTCACAATTGAGAGAACCCTGCCAAACACACCCACAAGTGAGGCTGATATCCAACCGCAACACATTAAGTAGTCATACTAAGTGCTAAAATATTGACTAAAATAAACATCTTGACTAAACAAAAACAAACCAAAAAGCTACTCTGGGGGGGGGGCAGCCTCAATATTCTTAAAATGTTTAAGAATAACTCCAGGTAACTCAGCCAAATAGCCCTTGCTTCTCCATTGCTCTGCTGTTTCAATTGGCCTCTGTCCCATCTCCATGACTGCAGCCTGTCCCCTCTACCCACCAAGTCAACAAACAAACAGAACAAAGCAAGGGGGGTCAAAACTAAACTACCAGAAGGTTAAACAGCAATGGATTTAGGAAAACACTAGTTAGGGACAGTGAAAAATTGTCGCCACCCGTTTGTGTCATGCTAGCATACCGGAGTATGATCCTCAACCCACAGGCCAGAGGTGGGACGACCTCGAGCTTGAGGCCAGCCTGTGCCGCCTGTGTATCCTACCCCAACGCCAACATTAAAACAGTCAGTCACTGCGCCACTGCTGAGAAAAACCGGCAAAGCCCAGAGACTCGGAGACCAGATCCTGGTGCTCGGTGCCCTGAAACTGGCCGCTCTCTTAACTTTTGCTCCGACTGGCATACTGCCTACATTTCAGGGTTTTTGTTTGTTTGTTTTTATCAATCCAGCAGTAGACATCCAGCATAAAAAAAAATCCCTCAAATTGAGAAATAAACCAGAAAGGTGGGGTAACAAGGACCCTTTGAAAATGGACCATAAGGAATTAAAACTGTCCCGGGAAACACTCTGGGGAGAGGGGAGGTTGAAATTCTGTTGTCAGAGGAGCACAAGCTGGAGGTTCCCTGTCAGCTGACTTCATAGCAGAACCCCATTTGTCTAGACCCAGCTTTTCCTTCCATGGTTTTTTGTTTTGTTTGATTTGTTTTTGGGTTTTTTTGTTGTTGTTGTTGTTTGTTTTGTTTTGTTTTTCAAGATTGGGTTTCTCTGTGTCCCGGCCCTAGCTGTCCTGGAACTAGCTCTTGTAGACCAGGCTGGCCTTGAACTCCCAGAGATCTCTGTCTCCCAAGTGCTGGGATAAAGATGTGTGCCGCTACTGCCTTTCCTCCCATGTTTTTATGAAAGCATTGCACTGCCCGGACAAAACTCAGAAAGAATAAGAACTTCCTTGCCCTACTTCTGGCCCAGTTTTAAATTAATGTATTTTTATTTGCTAAAATATAAAAAAAAGTCTTAGGGCAGCATTACCAGGAAAGCACTTCCTTTATAATTACTAAAATATAATTAATATAAAGGCTATAATAATCACTGATAATATCGTTACAGCCGGTGTTTTTAGGGTTCTAGAAATCAGGGAAAAGTTAATGTGTCCTTAAATGCATATCTTCTCATCATGCATTAGAATAAATATAAATATAAAGTTGCTGAACTGATCCTCAACCTCCTCCCAAGCCAAAGGGACCTGAATCCCAGAAGTCAGAGCCTCCCAGCCACTGAGGGTCAGACTGAGGGCAGAGCTCCCTGGAGGCCAGTTTCCAGGTAATTGCCATTATCTAACTGTCCCTTTGGATCTGCCTCCTGGGCACTATCTGGATTTGATCTGTCTTGGAGGTTCCTGGTTAGAAGGACTTTGTCCCTGGAACATTTGTGGAAAGCAGACAGTTTAACATTGATGCCTGCTGGCTGGCAGATAAACGGTGGGAGTAAGAGAAAGCCGTATAAAGGATTGCATTCCAAGCTGCTGGCAAGGGGCTCCTAATGTCTTGACACAGTCTCTCTCAGGAATCTAGAGGGCCTTGAGTCTCCCTGACAATTCATCTGAGGCTCTGCATTGGTTCTAAGCAGGACTGTGGAAGAATTCCAGGGGTTATTTGGTTGTGGTAGTGAGGGGTTTTGAGGGTTTTGTTGTTGTTGTTTGTTGTTGTTTTTGAGGGGGGTCGGATTTCATTGTATTTTGGGTTTTCTATTTTGGGGTGTGTGTGTGTGTATGCTTGCACTCAGAAAAGCACACATGAGTGATTACAAATTGTATTGATAGCTAGAGAATGTGCCCATATCTCCTACATTAACATCCCTTGTCAGAACATCGTCCTTGTCACTAACACTAATAATTACCTTTTTCTAAAGTCTGTGACTTCAGGCTTCCTCATTTCCTGCCTTATGTCAACAGGTAACCTTAGTGCTTCTCAGGTAGACTGTAGCTGGCTGACCTTGGATGACCTTGACAATGCTGGGTGTGTTGTAGGTGCTGTAGACAGTGCCTAGCCTCATGTGAGCTTTTTTGAAGTCATGAGTTTGGAGGGAGAAGGTCCTGAACACAAAAGGCTTTGTCATCATGTCCAGGCTGTAGACTGTCAATATCCAGATTGTAGGCAGTGGTATTTCACGTCTAGTGCTTATTACTGACCTAAGGTTCTTCAGGCGTTTCTACTGTGGGGTCCTCGCATTCCCCCTTTCCACATTGCTCCCTAGGACAGGAAGCAACACAAGGCTTAGCACACGTTATTTTAGGAGTATCCTTCCTTATCCCCCAGGGAATTGGGTGATCTTCTTCTGCAGAGAAGACATGTCTACTGCTTCCCATGTATTTACTGATAACCACTGGTTGGTATTATCATATCTTGAGTATATGGTTAATATGCTTTCTGAATCATGGGCCTAGCATTAGATAATTAGATAAATCTTGTCAGATGGCCTTGGATTTATTAGGAAATATATTAATATATTTTATAATGGTCTGTCATGTCTTCCCCCAGCTCTGTTGCGCCACTTTTCCCATAGGTAATCCTCCTCATTCCTGTACATTGTTATGCTCTTTGACGATGGATCACGGGAAGTCTGGTGGTTAGTGGGGTTTGCATTTAGGACTCATTTTCCTCCCTTGGGTTTGTTCATCAGGGCTCTGAAAAATAGGAACTACATTCTCTCCTCGCTCCCACTAACCCAGGGGTACCATCAATTTCTCGGTTAGAGTTTTTCCTTGCGTTTCATTTCAAGCCAATTTAAAATCTCTCTTATATTTCAATGGGAATAAATGACTGGGAAGCCCAGGATCTAAGGGTCAGCAGATAAGAGGTTTGCTTCTAACTATGAGCCAGTATCACAATGTGTAGCGATATGTTGTATTTTTTTTTCTTTTGGGGACCCAGCCATTCCTTCCATTGCTAGCCATAATCCATACTAATCATTGACTCTTGTCCCCAGCTCCAAATGCTGGAAACTTTTAAATCAATTAATTTAGTTTCAAAACTAGATATTGAATATTCTTGTCATCCTTTGTTGGTACCATACAAATTATATAGCTCATAGCTCAGATAGCTATAAAATATAAGAAAAGGTCATATTTGGTATTTGGTATGGCTTTGTCCTCTGTTTATTGATGTCTCAGGGTTTTTAGTTGTTTTCTCAGGGTTGACAAACTGCTTGATAAGCTTATTTGTGGGTTTTTTGTTTGTTTTCTTGTTTTCCATAGCTTATTACAAAATTTCTAACTCATTTCTCCTGTCTGCTATCACAAATAAAACCATTCAGCTTCTGCATTTTAATTCAATCAGTAGATAGCTGCCTTTTTTTTTTAGTACTTTTACTTGATTCTCCTAGACTTTATATTTATAAAACATTACTAAGCCATGTCTTTCCTCTGTTAAAGACTAAAGGCATCACTGTGGGGCGTTCCCCATCAGGAGGTCCAGGGAGGAGTTGACAGGTGGGAGAGGAAGCACGGTTGTATGCTGTTTATGGTTTTGCCTTCCTAATCCAATCACCACAGGAAGTTAGCTATTTGGATTCAGTAAAATATACTGTTTGGGGTCTTGCGTTTGTCAAATGTGTTAAGTAAAGTTTATAAAAACAGCAGCAGCAGCAGGATCAGGTGTTCATCCTTGGCTACATAATGAGTTTGAGGTCAGCCTGGGCTACATGAAACCCTGTGTCAAAAACTGAAAACAGAAAAGGAAATTTGAAATTTCCTTTTTTTCTTGATTTTCCTGAAATGTAGTAGAGGGGGCCAGGACACATCAGATGTGGATTGAGGAGCCTGGAGCTCAGTGTTACCGTGGAGCCCACTGGCCTCACCCTCCATAACTCCGAACTGTGGACTTGGACACCAGCTGGCACTTGGTTTCATCCACAAACATGGAGGAATTTACCTCTGCATAGGGCTAAACTAAACCTTCTCATGAGCTTTTGTTCTTTCTGTAAATTGTTTGATATTTCAGCATTTCTTCTCATCCATTATTATCAGCATGGTTTGTAATTGTCTTTCTGTGTGGACGGTGTGAAGGAGATGGAAACTCTGCTTCCTCATTTATGGAGACATGTGGTGCAGACAGCTGAGGGTGTTTGGCTGCACTCACAGGAAAAAATTCAAAATAATTCACGTGTATGAAGATGGAAGTGCCCCTGTCCTGACATTCCATGACATCTAGGACAGCCATTAAAAACAAGTATCTTTACAACCAAAATTTAGTAGTTTTCAAATTTTCATTTTTAAAACAAAGAGGCCTCTCTTAGATGCAGAGCGATGTCACTTCTCCTTTCTCACGATGGCTAGTCCTGGTTCCTTGTATTACATTTTGTATACCAGCTCTTGTAAAATTACCACCAAACATGAAGGGAAGAAGGGAGGGAGGGAGAGAGGGAGGGAGGGAGAGAGGGAGGGAGTGAAGAAAAGCAGCAAGCTTGCTTCCCAAGCCTCTATAATTAGTGATATCATTTGTAGTGATCTCAACTGTTGCTTAACTAAACAAATGTTTTTACTTAAATATTTGACAGTGTTTTCTAAAAATCTGCTACTTTTCTTGAAGATAGTAACTCAGCTGTCACATAAAGTGTATGATTCTGGCGGAGACATTGTAAACCAACAGGGCCCCTGGATGACTACATTGTGTGAACCTCAGAAGTGTAGCAAATTGATCCTTTGTGAAGAAATTTCTTCAGAGCCTGGGTCCACATTTTCTAAATCTTCTACTCCTTCCTGTAGGAGTCCCATCTGGGAAGCCACGGGTGAGGTCGCTGTGGGCCGTTTTATGGTTAAGGAGACCACACCATTTCAGAACTGCATGGTCCTAGTCTCTTGTTGACAGGTGATAACAAAAGCCAGGAGGTGAATGGAGTCCTCCAGGGGCTGCTTCCAGCCCTGAGATGCAGATAGCAGGCGCTTTAGTAGATCCCTTTCCAAGGCTCTCTAAACCCAGCTCCCACTCTTCTGCTCTGGTTCCCCTTCCTGTGGATGTAAAGAGGGGATCTCTGTCACTGGAGTCCTGCAGTGAAGAGAATGACCTAATTTGCAACAGCCGTGAAGTATGGTGCATGATTAATCTCCACTGTAGGCGTTCACCTGAGAGCAGAGCCGCTGCCTGGCAGAGGCCTCCCACCCAAGGAACCATGTCTCCTGCTTATCTATACAGAATCAAGCAGAGCTAGATCCCTTGACCTTCGCCATGGTAACAGATGTCTTCCTGGAAACCTTTGCTATGAGTTAGCTAGCTGGGGAGGAAGGGAAGGACATAAAAGGCTAGTCGTGATGACAGAGTCCTAAAGTTGTGTCCGAATCGGGAACCAGCTCCCTACTCAGTAAAGGGAGCACCTGCCACAGAAGCAGGAGAAAAGGCAGCCTAGAAGCAGCTGATGACAGTATGTCCCTGCCAAGTGTCTATTCCAAAAGAACTTGGTCACCTCCTTGCTTATTGGGCAGACTGGGAGGGGTGGGGTGGCAGGCCCAGCATGGATGGGAGACTCTCCCTACTGTGGCAGAAATTCAAGATAATTATGGTGGTTTGAATAGAGCAAGGCAATCTAAACTTGGGATGAGGGCTGTGAAAGGAGCTGTGAGTGACACATGGCAGCCAGGTACGACCTAGGAGATAAGGACACCCTTTCTGGCTCAAAACTTTCTTTTCCTTTTCCAAAAAACAAGTCAGTATTTGGAATTTACCTCAAACTGCATATGGATCCATCAGCAATGTCATTTAGTACACAAGGCTGCAGCTACATCTTTTGAATCCTATCTGTAACAGCTCTTCAGGGATCACTGCATTCTGTTCCTAATACTCTTCCAAATCTGCAGGGGTCTACCTGTGTCTTTACATAAGGATGTCCCTCTTGTTGACTAATCCATGCTCCTTGACATAATCAAATTAAGAGTCATGGGTTATCTTTTCTCACTAACCCTTTTATATTTCAGATAGTTGTTTACACAAAGAGCCTTCAAGGACATGTATTGGCTTATATGGCAAAGTTTTTCATTTATACATATTTTGTTGTATAAAGTACTTAAATTACTGTTATGCATTTTAAATGCATTACCCCCAAAGATAAAAATGTGTTTGGAAGGTACTTTTCTTGGCTTTGTATTTTAACTCAAGACTTAGCACTTAGCTTCGCATTCACTGAACACCCAACGTTGGATGTTGTACAACTTGGTCCTCCTGGCACTTCAGGAATGTTTCTCTCTTCAACTCTCCACGGCTGTGATTGTTCACACGCGACCGGCACATAACTGAGTCCTTTAACTCTACAGCTCAGAGAACAGGGACCTCATGAGGCTCCGTCCCTTTGCAGATTTATAGGTGTTTCTGGAGAGAAGCGAACCTGCTTCCCCAGCCACTGTAAGTAACCCCACTTAGACGCTCCTGGTTTCCCAGGCTAGACTCAGGTGGACCCATTTCTTCCATCTCATTGGTGCACCATCTGGGGTGAATAGATGTTTGGCAAACGGCCTCAGAAAGGGCATATATGACCCTAGGCTTGGGGGGTCACCTGTTTTTGTCATCGGTTTCATCTCTTGGCAGTGGTTAGGCTTCTCTCCTCTTCCACCATTTCTCCAATAGGCAGACCAATAGAGTTTTCAGACACAATACCAAGAACAAAACAATTTTTAAAATTTTTTTTGTCTTATTGGATTGTTTGTTTTGATTTTCATTTGGGTGCTTTTTATGTTCTGGAGGGGCTTGGGAGGGAAAAAAACACATGGTTAGGTAGGCAGGGAGATGGGGAGAATCAAAAAAGTTGGGGGAGGAGAAAGAACATGTTTAAAAAATAGTGGACAAAAAAATATAAAAGCAAGACAATATACCCTTTATCAAACTGACTTCAGAGGCAGCACCCCCAACTCTTCAAAAGCACTGTAACTGTTGAGGTGAACTGCCCCCACTTAGGCAGAGAATGGACATGCTAAACAAGAGAAAGCATCTCTTCTCTGTATGATGTCATGTTTCAGGCCATCTGGCCTCAAGGTAATCCAACAGACACGTCTCTCTCAAGCTTTCTGCTGCAGATCAACCAGGACTACACTACACAGGAATCTGTACCCGTGCTGGGGCCTGGACCAGGTGTTTCCAGGTTCTTGGCATCATAGTCGATGAATTGAAAAAAAAAAACTCACATGAATTGCAAAGTAGCAGGGAGACGATTAAAAGATAGAACAGGTCAGATACAGAGTCAAGAGGGACGGGGGCCACAGGCATAAAAGTACTCATGGGCCCTCGTTATTTTCTGGGGCTTCCTTTTATGGAGTTGTAGAGGAGTTTGGTGACTAAGGGCATAGTTTGGGTGCTGATCTGTTTTACAGGCTTGGATAACATAAACCTTTGCCTCATTCTACATGTCCTTACCCATAATGCATCTATGCATGTATCCCACCCAGCCTAGGCTGAATGGGCCTACCTCTTGGTTTCAGGATATTTCTGGATATGACTATCATTTGCATTGTGATGCAGAGGGGAATGATTTATTTTTACTGCTGGAAGCAGGTGTGTGCACACAGCCAGATAGAGCTGGAAGCCTTAGGCCGCCGGGTGCTGTTAGGGAAGGCGTGTGTGTACAACTCAAGCCAAGTAGACTCCCAGAATGCTAACGTGTCTGTGAGCTTGCTTGTCTTTGTGCCTTAACCTACAATTTGACAAATGCTGCTCTGAAGAGAGCCAGCCCATAGGAGTAAGGGAGGGACCCAAGGAGATCTCACGCCCTGTCTGTCCCTCAGTGCTTCTGCCTTGAGCCCATAAAGACTAGACTTTCCACACTCTTCACGGTTTATAGCTGGATTTATCAAATGGGAGTCTCATCAATAAATGCAACTGGGGATAAGGCCAACATTCTTCTCTCTCCTTTAAAATCCGTTTCTGTTCTCTGACCGCATCTGCCTCCCACTTTCTGGTTCTCACCCTTCCTCCCTTTCTCTTTCCTACCCCATCTCCCATGTGGCAGGGGCTGTCATTCCCTGTGTCCACTGTGAGCCGTGGGCATGTCTCAGATACTTCTGTTTGCCTACAGTTGTGGCTGCCACTCTTCATAGACTGGCCTGCTTCTCCATCTGTTTTCTTCTCTTCTCCTCCTGCTTTTCCTAGTTTGAATCTTGTATCAGTCTGAGCTCAGCCTCCTCTTCGTGTCATGAAGGTAACACTTCACTGCACCAATCCGGTTTTGGGTTCAGGTCCTGGGTCATAGAGACTGCTGAGTTCATAAGGAGGTGGCAGGATGGGACCCGGTTCATCCTTCCTGCCTCCCACGGTCCCCACTCTGCCTGTGAGGATTGGTACTGTTCTGTTTTGTCTGAGAGTGCCCCATGCATGGCTGCTCCGCACAGAAGTGTCTGTTGGCTTGCAGCTGCCATAGATCGAGATGAGCCTGCCGGCCCGCACAGGAGGATCAAATGTACACCATCTCTGGTGCTTACTCTTTCCCATTTCTGCCTAGCACTTCTCCCCTCCTGGACCTAAAAAAGCACACATAGCACTTCTTGTGAAGTTCTCTGCTCATTTTTAACAGCAATACTTCCATGAATTTGAAATGAAAGCCTTGGGCTATTTACACGTTCTTGTCTGCTGCTGACTATAAAACCACAGGGTATTTTAGAATGATACCCTTCCTTAGAAAGTCCTCTTCAGGTGTCCACTTATCCTAAGAGAGGTCTCTAGATGGTTAAAATGACTTCAGCCTCTATAAGGGGACTCAATCTGACCCACAGACCCAATCCTCTTGTGTCGATAAGGCCAGGCCTGATAGTCTCTCTTGCTGGGACCTCATCCATAGAACGCCTCTTGATCAAACACCCAGCTTAAAGTTTTCAGATTTTAGAGAGAAAAGCCACAAACTCAGAAATAGTTGCTGAGGGAGTTGTTTCAAGGTAGTTACAAACCAAACAAACCTGTTTAGAAGCTTTTGGAACATCAGTCAAATTGCCAAAATAACAAATACCACGTGGGTGACAAGGTAATACTTTTACCTCCTGTCTTCACTGCTATGGCTGTGATGTCTAGGTCAGTGTCTGGCCCTAGCTAAGAAGCTCTCCACAGATGGTTTACAAATGTGTGGGCCTTTTCTTCAGGTGAGGCTGGAGCTGGCTGAACACAAAGTAATTTGAGAATGAGGTTCTTTACGAGGAAGTCATAGGACTTAGCTGTCACCGTCTGTGGGAAAATGGTTGAAGCGGGGAAATTCTAGAAAGGGAGATGAACCAGATCCCAGGAGGGGATGAGAAGGCCAGGTTTCCGCGAGTGATAAAGAATCCAATGTCCCTTCATAACCGCAGCACGCCTGTTCAGATGCTGGCAGACCCCAGGCTTTACTGCTCCCTGGAGAAAAATAACACTTCCTGTAAAATCGCGAAAGGAATTCCATCCTTTCAGCGGAAGCTCACTTTATCCTCCAGTCCGAGGAGGGAGTTGTTCTTTTATCCCAAGCCCCTGCATTTTTCTGCTCCATTTATTGCTCAGATATGGTAGCTCTCATCCTGGTGGCTCATCTGAATCACCTGTGAAATTAAAAAACAAAAATCCCGATGCTTTTTGCCCATGCCCCATCTCTACTCTGATTTATCTGGGCTATGATTCAGTCCAGACGCTAGCGAGTTTTATTTTTCTGTTCTGTTGCTTTGTTTTTAAGATCTCGGATGGTTTTAGTATTTGTCTAAAGCTGGGAAGTTCTGTCCAGCCCCACATTGCAGGATTCTATGTGTCTACGGTACTGGAAAGACATTTGGTCGTTTTTCCTGGCTTGAATCATGCTCTGTATTGTCTGTCCCCTGTCACCTGATCTGATCTCCATGCCCCTCAGTGGTTTCTAAAAACACCTCCTGTTTACCTTGAGTCCTTGCAGAACGTTTGAAAACATCCATTTGCAAAGTACTCTAAAATGTTACTTACACATAAGTATATGCAATGTAGATGCCCTATTTCATTCTATTTTGGTTCAGAAAATGACTATCTCAACCTAGAAAATATATCAACAAATGGTCCCCTAAACAGCAGACAGGGCCGCGATCACTTCATTGGATTGTCAGCATGTGGAGGAAGAGGGAGTCCTCACTGTATCCTCAAGCATCTTTTTTTAAAAATTCTGTTTTTAGAAATCATCTCTGTAGAGTCGGAGTCTATTAACCATGAGGAGAAAAATGTTTCTATTGAAAAGACGTACCCAGCTTAGCCTGTCTGTAGCTTACTCTTTCTGTCTAGGAAATGAATATGGAGTCTTGTGGCCCTAACATCTCGTGAGATGTGATGACCTTTAGCGTTCCCAACCGTTTGTTTGCCCTAAAGCAGATGAAGGATGAAATCAGAATTTTCAAAGTCCAAAGTTGCTTCTGGCCTAGCTACTCAGACTAAAATAAAACACCACCTCCCTCCTGGCTCCACTCAGAACTCCACAGCTGGCCTCAGCACGACACTGAGCAGAACTTGGGTCTTAGGCTCCCCATCACAACTGTCATTCACAGGAACTGTCCAGAAGGTACGCATTGGAGAGCTAGAAACCAGTTTGAGGGAATACATGATTTGAAATCAATGGTGATGACAAATTAGTGGGACGTAGCAGCCCATGGATTATTTTAAGAAATAAGCTTCTGCCAATCAATTAGGTAAATGCAACTAAAAGTTGCAACTGGACACTTTACTGGGGCTCAAGGTGGAATCACTAATGGTTCTTATGAAAAGGAGAAATGTTCCAAAGAAACACTGGAAACTCAGTGACGTAAAAACCCGGTTCTGATAGGAGACTGCTTCTATTCTCACGACATAGAAAATGCTTTATGGCCTGAGTTAGTGCCACACTCCAGGACAAGAGAATGAAACCATCCCTTCCCTGGTTTTATTTATAAGAATTTTTCATATATATGAGCAAAGGAGGAGGAAGTCAGAAGAACGCACTAAAAATGTATTTATACGCTTTTGCCTCACACTGCTAGAATAGCCAATAGATATGCAGCGTTTTCGTGTCTAAAGCATGGGGTTCTGAATTCATTGCTTAGAGTGCATCCTTCATCTAGAAAATGCTATGAATGAGTCATAATACCTGAGAGGACCAACGGGGTGTGCTGAATTTAGCATAATTAAGATTGAAGATGTGCCACCAGAAGTAAATTAGATTTTAAATGTGTTTGTAGATTAGTAAAGAAAATAAAGGTTGATAAAAGCTAGTCATCTTAAGATGAAAGTGCAGCATTTTAAATCCTTTATTGCCATGTATTATTTATTATTCCAGTCACATGACGTGGAATCCCTGCTTAGCATTTTTACTTAGTTGAGTAGCAGGCATCTCAAAACCAACATGTCCTGGAACTCGGCTTCCCAGCTCATGAAGTGTTATTCTGGGCTCCTCGCCTTCCCTTCTGTCTTTCTCTGTGACGTCTTTCCAGTTGTTCAGATCAAATTTTCACAGTCGCTGGTGTCTTCTCTTTCTCCTCTCCTAGCCAGTTAGAGGGTCAATGTCATTAATTTGCTGGCTGGTACCACCTCCTCTCTCCGCCTGCACTGTGGACACAAATGTCCCGGTCACTGGTCCTCTTGGTACTCTGCAACGCTTCCCCCTGCCCAAGCCTCATTATCACGTACTACCAACACCATTGCCAGGGGACCCAATTAAAGGCTAGGTCAGATATTCATTTCTCCTTTCCTTAGTGTGACTTCCCACTGTACCAAGAATTAAAACAAACGCCCCGCCTTGGATCACAAGGCTCCTGCAAAATCAAGGTCTTGCCACCTCTCTCCTGCCTTTTCTTCCTTTTCTCTCCTCTTAGCTGTTCAGCCCCTAGAGTTTCTGGAACTGCTGGCTCCTGCTGCAGAGACTCCTGAGCTAGTGTGGCCTCCAGCAAGCAAGGGCTTTCTCCTGTTGTCTGCAAGCCTTACCCTCTGCCTCCTTTGGGCTCACATTCTGAAGGAGTCCTCCCGTAAAGACCTTCCCCAACCACCCTAAACTAAACTTGCCAACACTTGACACGTGGGAATTCCTAGATAATCCCATGTTGTACAAACGAATACAGACCTTCATGAGTTGGTTGGAGTTCATTGGAGACATTTTAGGATGGTTTATTTCTCAGAGGTATTGACTTTCCGTTTCGTTTTCCTGTGTTAATACTATTTATTTCTTTAAACCTTATAGCTGAGCCTTAAATTCTGGATTTTTGGATGTACCATTTGTATCGAGTTTGATTGCTTTATGTTCATGATGATATATTCAGTCCATTTCTTTTTGTTTTATGCTAAGCCATCTCCCATATGATCTACAAAGTTTGATATTCTCCCTTTTACTGGCTGTAATGTCGATCCTATACCATATCAATGTGTGCGTTGGAAACTCTGATGAATACCAAAGCATCCAGTCTACTCGCACCATTGCATCCATGTAACAGACACTGACATATAGACATTTGAGATTGTGTCTTTAACAGAGCTAAAGAAACACGAGCCTTCAAGTGCTGTGCTAAATATAATGTGGACCATATATAATGAAGCCTTCTTCTAGCCTTTGAAGACATCCATGTGCACACGCATGTGATGCACGTGCTCAGATGGACACGCACACCATACACACACACACACACACACACACACGCATGCATGTGATGCCCACACATACACGGATACACATGCTGCACACACCCATATGACGCACATGTGCACAAGCAAACAATAAAATGTTTTAACTTGTGAGCATGAGGAGCGTTAGGCCAGGAAGCCAGCAGAGATGCTACAAATGCTGCTGCTCATAGGCCAGGAAGCCAGCAGAGATGCTACAAATGCTGCTGCTCAATGTCAAAGCCATTGGTCTCCGGCTCACATGGGCTGGTTTTGAGAGTTTCTCATGATCCGGCCTCCATTCCAAAGCCGACAGCAGGATATACACAGAAGGAAGTTTTCTCCTCCCCTTAGAACACAGCTCCAGACGCCCTCCAGAAATTACATTTGCTGTGACTATATTACTGATTCAGATGTTAAGCCTCAAACACATTAAGACGATATTAATACTGCATTGCCATATGAGTTTCTCATAGGACAGGTCAGTTTTATCACGTTTCCCTAGGTGTGTTCCCAACAGTCTAGGCTTTCCCTCACTTGAAGTCATACGTACCCTTTTTTGGTTTGTTGTGTCATTATTTAATATTTATTAATTCCTCGTTAGCTTGATAAATTAGCATACTGCATCAATTTGTAACAGAGTAATTAAGTAATTTCAGTGAGTAGAGCAGCATATTTTCAATATGCAATGTAAAGCATATGGAATTTTTATCTACTGAAAATTACATCTCAAAAATAGCATTAAATTACAAAACCAAGCCAATTTAATCTTGAGAGAATATTAAGCCATACTCATAGCCTTAAGTACCTCATTTTAGATGATTTTAACAGTTATGTTACAATGTTCTTTTAGTGAATATCAGATTTTGTGTCAAGAGCTCACTTTTAGAACTCTACGAGCTTCAGAGGTGCCTGTCTGATCAAAGCGGCAGAGGTGGAGCGTGGGATGGGTCCCCGCAGAAGGCGAGCGCTGGTGTTTAGCTGGCTTCCCTTTCTTATTCAGGATGGTTCTCCCCATCCCTGTACTTCTCTGGACACACCTTCACAGAAGTGCCCAGAGGTGTGTCTACTGACTCAAATTCTGTCAAGTTGACTATGAGAACACAGTCTACATCAGGAGTTGTGTGAGGAAAATTCCGAGAGTTTGTGAGGAAACTCCAGATGTAACGGATGGGACTGAGTTTATCTCAGACTATTCATTACAACTGGCTATGGCTATCTGTTTATGTATCTCTGTGGATAAGCATGTGTTTGCCGTGTGCAGCGTGTCCTTGTGGTTGTACACTTTACCCTTCTTAACTCTCAGAGCAGAAATTGTCTGGTGCTCTGAACAAAGCTGGTTATTGCTTGAGACTTTAGTAGGCCTCATTTTAAGGCCCCACTCTCCCGGGTTCACACTGCCAACCAGAGTGGTAAACAGTTGAAGGTCAGGATTAAACCACCACAAGGACTGTGGTAAACAGTTGAAGGTCAGGATTAAACCACCACAAGAACTGTGGTAAACAGTTGGTGATCAGGATTAACCACCACAAGGACTGTGGTAAACAGTTGGTGATCAGGATTAACCACCACAAGGACTGGAGTAAACAGTTGATACCAGGATTAACTACCACAAGGACCATTGTCTGCCAGGGGAACCTTCCTAACAGGTGCACAGAAGTTTCCCTGGGAGGTTAATATCTCCCGGGGACCCTACTACAACATGTTAAGCAGCTTGAAATCAATCACAGAAGGCCCAGCACTTCGGCGCCAGAACACTTGGTCTTGGAGATTTAGGAGCTTTCTCAGGCCAGTCCTCAGCAGCACACTGGAGTTATGTCTGTTTACTTCTTCTGCAGGTCACCACCATGTTTTCTAGAAAACACATTTCTTCTGTCTGTGTTTATTCAAACCTAGATTCTGTCCCAGCTCTCCGTGCTGAAAGATTTAATTCAGACCACTTAGACTCCTTCACCCACACGTGTATCAAGGTTATAAATGTGTGTGTGTGCATTCATGTGGGTGTATGTAGAAGCCGGAGACTGGTGACAGATGTCCTCCTGAGTGGCTCCCCTCTTTACTTTTTAAGACAGGGACACCCACTGAATCTGGATCTTACAAATCTTGCTAGGCTGGCTGACCAGTGAGCCCCAGCGATCTGCCTCTCTCTGCCTTGCCAGGGCTGGGCTTATGGCATGTGTCCCTGTACCAGATAGCTTCATGGGTTCCGGGGATTGAACTTGGTCCTCATGCTTGCATGCCAAGCACTTTACTTACTGAGCCATCTCCTCAGGTCCTGGGATTATAAAGTTTTACACTATCATTTAAATCTTGTTGTTCCATTAAACAGCTGCATGCTTTTCCGAGCTGTAGACTCTTTTATAAGAAATCGTCTAGCTTATTATAAACCCTCCATCCAGCACACTGAGACTGAGAGGGTGATTACAATTAATTGAGAATTGTAATTGGGAGTAGGTTTGAAATTTATGGCTGTCCATCAAAGTCAATAGAGCTAAGCTACAGCCGTCAAGAGCAAAGGCTTCCTTCTTCGTCATGAGAGTGTGGAACACAGACGTTTAAGAGGACTCCACCACACCTTCTGCTAGTGCTGTAGGCTAATTCACCAACACGTGTTGCCTTAAGACAGCTGCACCAGTTGATAGTGTGAATTATCTTGAAAAATCAAACCCGATTGTGTCATTTCCCTTCTTAAACCGTTTCATTAAAACCTTAGCTCTGGCAGGCACACAGGTTGTTCCATTTTCCATTTTACAGATGGGGAATTAAGAATGTGGTTGACTAACGTTCCCAAGAGCAAGGAGCTAAGCAAAACCAAGATTTGATCTCAACCCTGACAGTGTTGTCAGGAACTGGTGAAGTGTCTGAGTGGCAGAGGAACGGGAAGTTCGAGATTTATTCAGTGCCTGCTGCATAGCTGTTCATTCTGTTGCTGCGAAAACAGGCACGTGCATGAGCTGGGGAGGTGGCTCCGTGGTCAGGAGTGCTTGCAGTTGCTGCCCTTGCGGAGGACCGGAGTTCAGCTCCCAGAGTTCGGCTCCCAGCACCAAGGGCCTCACAACCACCTGTACTTCAGACCCAGGGGATCCAATACTCTCTTTGGGGTTCTACAGGCTGTAATTTTGCTATTTTTATGAACTGTCATGTAAATATGCAGGATATCTGATATGAAACCCGCCCCCAAAGCGGTCTTGCCACACGTGTTGAGAACTGCCCATCAAGAGATTCTATTTTGACAAATGAATTAGAGCAATGGAAGAAGATGTAGGACATGGACATTTGACATCTACATGCACAGGCAAGCCCCAACACCACACTCAAACCCACACATACAGAAGCATCCGGGGCTTAAAAGCCTGGGTAGATGGAGTTCCGGATGAGGTGACCTGCTTCTTGCAGGTCTCCTCCTCCTCAGAGCTTCTGCTGCAGTCAGGGAAAGGCGAGTCTGGTGTGCTGGAGTGGTTGTTCTCTAACAATGTTTCTGTATCATTTAAATTTGAGTTACAAAATGTCTTAGGACATTTGGTTGGCTCTTCTTGTTGGTTTTGAGACTGCCGTGTAGCCCAGACAGACTTCAAGTCCCTAATCCTGTGACCAATTCCTTCATCTTCATGTAGTCACTGTCTAACACCGTGCCTGTGTTCAATGCCTTGCAATTGGACTGAGATGCTAAAGTTAACTTTTATAAAACAAATCGAGACAAAATAATTGCACCTGATGATCAATGGTGCAAATACTGTGGAAATGTGAGCTCATCATTGGAAACTGGCACAGATATAACCCAAATGGGTCTGTAATGAGGGAGAATTAGATAAAGAGTAATGATTATATCCCGGCTATGATAGGAGCAGCAACACAGGGGTGGGGGACAGTGAGAGAGGGGGCAGGAACCTGTGGGAAGTGGCCGGCTGGACGATCGGTTCAGCATCATGCAGAAGGGATTTTAGCACTTTGGGAATCCCCAATCTAGAGGTGACCCGAGGAATCGAGAGGCCCCGAGGGTTGGGGGTGAGATGTCTGGTTTAATTAATTGCTTTGAGTAAATGAGACTTCAGGCTAACACTTTGCTGCTAAAATGGAAGTGACTGTGACTAGTTTTATGTCATCATGAAGGGTGTTCAGAGTTGGTCAGAGTAATTCTCTCTAGATGTCATGGCAAAGGGATTTTTCCAATGAGATTTCAAGCAAATATAAGACTCCCCACCTTGTTGGACAGACTCATTCAACTAGTTTGAGACACCAGCAAAGACTGGTTTCCCTGAGAGAGGCTTCTCCAGACCGTCACAGGAAATCGTGGCCCGACTTTTCCGCTTGGTGACATATGGAGTCGTAGCATTGGTTCTCACTTGCATTTACATCCCAAAGAACTGGGCTACAGATTTTGATTTGCCGATCTACTCCTCAGGTCACACAACCATCAATCAATTGATCTGTTGATCTCACTGCCTCCCCCTTCTCCATTTCCCTCACCTTCTCCCTCTTCCACCTCTCTCCTCCCTCCCAGAATATCTGTCTGTGGTCATTACAGAAAGCAAAAATACCAAAGACTGTATAAATAATAGAGTTGACAATAAAAGGAAAAGATTTTCTTAAAGTGAAAGGCAGCTTCGATGTTTACAGGAGGCTGGAAGCAGCTGCAGGTTCTAAAGCTGCCTTGGTCTCCTGTCTTCACCCTCCTTCCCTAAAAGAGCAATTCCCTGGTTCCTGGTGCCTGAACACTTTCCCACTGACCTTCTAATGATCTGGTTTCTTGTATTGCCAGTACAATATAATCCAGACTTTCTTTTAAGTGCTTAAGGCCTTCTAAAACTAGCATGTTTCAAATATCAGCTTGAATGGAAACTTCCTAAGAGCCTTGAAGCCTCAATTTCAACACCACCCTTAGAGCGTCTGAAGGAGCTAGTGAGAGGAATTCCCACAGCTTGTAGGACCAGGAGGTAGACCCAGAGGACAAAACGCTTTCTCTGCCTTGCTGCCGGCGAGAGACTGAATGCAAATGGTACCCTGGAGTGGACAATTATTCACTAACTGCATTCTGCCTTTGAACCCTATGTATGATTTCAGTCCACTCCCTGCTCAAGGTGACCTCTGAGAAATATATTTCCTGTGATGCAAAGTCAAAGCAGAAATCTCAAAAGACTTGCATGGTGATGTCAGCTTCCTTCAGTACAGATCTCTGTGCCCACAGAGGACTCTGTGGAGTGCCTGCTTCTACTCATCCAGCAACCGTACCAGCTTGAACTTCAGTTGAACACTTTGTTGTTCTGAGTTAATCCCATGCATTGTCTATACTATCTGCAATAATAGTGACAGTAAAGTAAAATAGTAACTTCTGTAACTGAAGGACAAAGACAGCAAAGAGTTGCATGGAATTTACTTGCAAAGTTAATGTTGTTCATACCTGTTGAAAAGCAATACTCTAGATTTATCCATTAAAGATTTTTCTGCATATCCATATCCTCACCAGAAAATATTTTAGTAGCATGTTATATAAATCCAAAAACTTAGACATAACATTAGCCATAAAATAACTAGATAGGAAAGTTGTGAAATTAAAGTATCTATTAAGAATGCACTGATAAGTGGCAAATTTAGAAAGAAGTTTGTATATATATCTCTAAAACACTAAGGGGCTAGGAACCCATAGGAGTAAGGCCTGGATAGAGTGTCCAGCAGGTTCAACGGGGAGAGACTGTTTGGAAAAGGTGTTACTGAGTCATAGTTGCCTATCGACACATCTTTGCTGTTTGTAAAATCCTTCTTACATGAAAACAAGAGGGAAGCGGACAAGCACAACTGCTTTCTGTATCAGAAGACAATAAAAGAAAAGAGAATACAGATAATATATAGTTTCTAAAATCTCCAGATTTTAACAGAACTCATGGCAGAAGAAACAAGATAATGTGGCTGAGACTCAAGAAACAGAAGAACTGAACAGATGAGCAGAGAGTCCGAGAGGTGCTAGGTGTTGGGTATAGCAGTGACTTAAAAGCAGTTGTTCTAGCTACGGTCAAAATGAGCAAAGCCGTGTCCAAAGGATTAAAGGAGGTATGCTGACAAGAAGTGCTCAGAGTGTCCCAGTGAGCAAGTGCAGACCGCCAATGGACAAACTGTACCTCCAGAGTTGCCAAGTGTAGCAACCGACCCTAGCAGCAGATCCAATCTTGAGAAAGCACGTGGGAACTGGAAAATAGACCAGTGGTTAATTGAATTTGGGGACCAGAAGATAAATTAGTGGTTAATTGGATGAACAGAAAATAAAATCAATGGAGCCTTGGAGGTTTAAAGAGAACACAGCAAACCATGAGTCCAGTGGGGCCTCAGAGGTGGGAGATAAACAGAGAAAAACTTGCTGAAGACATCCCAAATACCATGAAAAAGAGATCTGAGCCAGGCAATGGTGGCACACATATTAATCCCAGCACTCGGGAGGCAGGTGGATCTCTGTGATTTCGAGGCCAGCCTGGTCTACAAGAGCGAGTTCCAGGAAAGGCTTCAAAGTTTCAGAGAAACTCCGTCTCAAAAAAACAAACAAACAAGCAAAACAAAACAAAACAAAACAATGGCAATGGGTTTTTGATCCTACTGCACCTATTGGTTTTGTGGGAGCCTAGGCAGTTTGGATGCTCACCTTACTAGACCTTGATGGAGGTGGGTGGTCCTTGGACTTCCCACAGGGCAGGGAACCCTGATTGCTCTTTGGGCTGATGAGGGAGGGGGACTTGATTGGGGGAGGGGGAGGTAAAGGGGAGGCGGCGGTGGGGAAGAGACAGAAATCTTTAATTAATTAATAAAGAAATAAATAAATTTAAAAAAACTAAAACAAAAGATATCTGACAAACACAGTACCAAGAAAAGCCAAGAAATCCAGATAGAGGGAATGTGAAGAGATTCACGTGTAGATGAAAGGTTGCTGAGCTTTTGAACGTCAACAGCAAAGGGGATATAAGCAACTGAAGCTTAAGTCTTTCCAGAAGCAAAAGTTACCCGAGGTACAGAGTAAGAGGTGGCTTCTGCAGAGTAAGGCAGGGAGGGGACACCCGGGGTTCTGATTGCGGCTTCCCATTGTGTTCCTCGTGTCTAAGAAGACTGTGAGTGTCCGACCCATCAATTCTAGATACTTAACCGGGAGAAGTAAGAATGTGCCATGCTGCCTGCAGCAATGTCTATTGCGGCAGTGTTAACAGAATTCAAAAATATAGAGACGAAATGTTCGTCAGTGGATACATAGACAGGAAAATGTGACCTAGCCCAGTAATGGAATCTGATTAAGCTACCAAAAGAAAAAAATATTAACAAAGCAGACCTGGAATTAGAGTGAGGATAGAGGCTACTAACAGACTTTTTTCATGATAGAAATGTTATAAAATTATCTTTTTTATGATTATAAAACTGTGAATTTGTTATGAGGTTTGTCATTCCACCCTAATCGAACTCTTGAAGCATGCATGCAAATATGTTTATCTAAATTCAGAGTTCCTACCACTTTAGTTTAGCTATAAGTTGCTAATTGCAAAAATATCTTAAATTCAGCAAACTGCTGAAGGAGTTCAACCACCAAAAGAAGCTGGCTGCCTGAAAAACAAGATAAATTGTTAGATAATTACTCGTTTTTGACTCAGGTTTCCTGTTGACAAACAAAACAAAACAAAAACAAAAAAAAAACCCTATTCTTTGAAAGATCGTCTTTGCTGGCATATTGTCTTAATGTGAAGCTCCTTCATTGCAGTTCCTTTCTCTCCGCCTACAGAGAGAGCTTGTGGTTTCCCAGATTTGCCTTTAGAAAACCTGCACAAGGGACACAATGAGACTCTGCAATCAGAACCACAGGTGTTCCCTCCCTGCCTTACAAATCACTTCGGAGTCCCTGCCTCTGCACTCTGCAGGAATTGTCACCTTAATTGCTTTTTCTAAAATGAACTCTCCTTAGTGAGTTCTAACGGCAAATTGTTCTAACATAAAGTCACCCTTCCCAGATTAAAAAGACAATAAGACTCGGATGAAATTAAAAAAAATGTACTTATGACTTTGAGCTTGAAATTTGTAGTTGAAACTGTTTGTGTGTAATGGTCAACCCATACTCCTAAGATTCACAACTTAGATAAGTTTGCATCAGCTGGCAAGCTGATTCAGTGGGTTAAAGTGTGGGTAGTAGGAGTCTACTGACCTGAGTTCAAGATCTAGAGGGATACAGGTGATGACCAGAAGCTTTGCTCAGACTTCCACAGGAGTGCCGTGGAATGGTTGTGTGCACATGCACATACTAATCACCATCATCACCACCACCATCATCACCATCATCATCATCACCATCATCACCTCTATCATCATCACCGCCATCATCATCACCACCACCACCATCATCATCACCATCTTTTTAAATTTCAAGAAGACATGCTTGTGAGCATGTGCGATGAGACACAATAAAGAACACACGACTTGCTGAAAATATTTAGCAACTGTGTTTTTATGCTGGGATCAATTATAGGGCTTTTACACAGCTGTATCCACTAACCCAGCAAACAGATCTTTAAAGAGTGGTGGTCTGTGTCATCTCCAGGTTCTACACACAGACACTCTGCAGTGACCAGATCCAAGCTCGTGATGCTGTTCAGGTCAAGAAGATTCCTGCATGTTCAGTAGTGGGGAGTCTCCTGTGTCATCTCTTACCTCGCTGTAGGAAGACTGGAATTATGCATGTGTTCAATCATGTCCAGCTTTATGTGGACTTGTGGGGTTTGAACTCGGATCCTCACGCTCAGTAATTGACAGTATTGCCATCTGGGCTCATCACCAATAGATTGAGTTTATGTAGTAGGAAGGCTATGTGGAAAACAGTGAGATTACCTCTTATTACCATGTGTGATTTTCTTTCTGATTTTTTTAGATCTTTTCTACCCTTCCCACTTACCTTTTCTGGCTTCCTTTGTTTTTGTGTGGTAATTTTCTTTGAGTCATTCTCTAAACTGTATGCATCTACTATGGATTTTTGTTTTGCAGTTACCATGAGGCTTATATATAACACTTTGAACTTAAAATATGAAGTTTTAATAACAACTTTTATTACAAACAAACAAAAAGTATATTCACATCCTCTCCCCTCATTGCAGCTACAGTTATTTAAAATGTTCAGTATTTGAAACATAGTAGACAGAAACTTGTGTTGCAAACTCTATATAGATGGGCATCTTGAAAACGACCACACCATTCCATAGAGAATTTACCCAGTATTACCATGGTGGTGATACTGTGCAAATAGGACACAGTCTATAAGATTCAGCAGGATTATGGGGTAAAAACACAAAACTGCCATGATTAGTGCATCAGTGAAATTTCTATAGTGGTGTAGAGTCATGCAAGACTTCTCTCCTAAGGCTAAGGACAAATTGATGCATCACTATCCTCTGACTAAATTTTCAGGGCGTTAAACCCAATGAGTTTGTTGGAGGCAGAGGGCATCATAATTTTGGTGAAGGTCCTGTCAGGTTTGAGGGTAGCACGGGGCAGCAGAGCTTCAGACTGCCAGTCCAACTGCCAGGCGAACTATGGCCTTAGAGCTCAGCCAAGCTAAACGGTTCTTTAAGATTGAAGCAGCAAGGTAAGTTACAGAGATCCTGAGTGGACTCCTAAAGGGGAGTCTAGGCCCCGGGGAGTTTGGAATAATCTGGGAGTTGCTTGAGGAATTTTTATGATCCTCTGTGTTCTGAAGGGATTCACAGAGATCCATCAGCAGACATGCACTGTGCATATGAGACTGGGCATGGGCAGGACATAAAAGCTGTTTGGATACACAGCTGGCTCAAATGATTAAGGTTTCTTCTCCCGGTGAATTGCCCTGTCTCTCCTAATGCACACCAGAAAGCTCCCTGTCACCAACTGATTGGGAATCATTGTTTTGTTCTTGTACCACACAACAGATCAGCACCGTCCAGTGTGGATAGCTGCTGCACTACAAACTGGCTCCTGCTAGCCTTGCAGAAATGCATGATGGGAAAGCTCTCTCTGTGGACAGAATTTGAGCAGAGTCCTTGGTTGCTCAGTTTGCTCCAGGACGAAGGTGCCTAGAGATAAGAGCTCAGCAAGGTGGATTTAGAGTGAGTCACTTCTCAGAATTGAATGGATGGTCGAGAGCTGGAAGAAATAAGATAAGTGGGGAAAAAGGCAGAGTGAGAAAATTCTGTGACTTTACTCCTCAGAACAGGCACAGAATAAAAACAACAGTCAATTTCAGTAGACTGTTCTCAATAGTCAGGTTTTACTCACTAAGGCTGTTCTTCAGGGCAGGAGTGCAGCTCTGGGTACAGTGCTTGCGTAGCTTGTTCAGGACCTTGGGTTTGATCCCAGGGACTACAAACTGTAGAAGGAGACTCGGGCAGCTACATGGCATCTCCTTGACTCTGCCTACTCTCTCTCTATATCTCCGTTCGGATTTCCCTTCTGGCTTTATTCTGCCCTGCCATAGGCCAAAGCAGCTTTAATTCATTAACCAATAAAAGCAACATATTTACAGAAGGACTTCCCACATCAACAAACAGTAACAAAAAAAAAACAAAATTAAAACAAAACATACAAGACTGATCACCCCTGAAAGTTGCTATGCTCTTCAATTTTTAACCACAAAGTAGCACATCTAGCGGTGGGAATAGGTCGCAGGCAAGAGACAGTTACCTAGCAACCATGTGCCAGTTTCACAGTGGATTAAATGATGGCACGCCTGCCATGAAAAGGCAGCCATTCTCCAAAACTGACACGGTTAACTTGTATTTTTCTTTCCCGTCCGTGTTGCTCTTGCCAACCCTAATTTGGGGGCATACAGATTCCCTCCCTCACCTCAGCGTTTCCCCGGAGTCTGACCAAAGAATGCCTTTGCTTTATTTAGAGAACTAGAGCTCTGAAAGCGGTGAGATAATATTTCTATTGGTGTTAGCCTTCCCATTTTATAGCTTTTTAATTTAAAAGAATTCGAAGAACTTTATACATGAGTACTACATTTACATTTTTTTCACTCTTCCTCTACCCCCATGTCGCTCCTATTTTCTCTCAACTTCACGGATTACACATGCATACACACATATGTATACAGAAATACAGCCTGATGAGTCCATTTACTGTTGCTCACATGTGTATGTGTTCATGGCTGAGCATTTGAGATTGGGGAAGCTGTTGAGGGGCTCGTAGCTGGAGAAAACGGATTCTCCCCTTCTCAGTACCCATTAATTGCCTTCAGTGCTCCAGCTATTGGGTGGGGCCTTGTGAGATCTCCCCCGTCCATGATGGCACGTCAAAGGTAGTGATTGTTTAGGTCTTATTTAGGTAGCCATATTTTTGAGATTCCGGGAGGGATGCAGGGTCCCTGTCATATGTAGTAGACGCTATGTCACAGCAGACTTCCTGGTCCCCTGGCACTTACAGTATTTCTGCCCCATGCTTCTGCAGCGTTCCTAGGGCTGTGTCATAGATGGATCAGCTGAGGTTGGGCACCAATGGGCAGTTGTTCTCTGCATTCTCACTGGAACATTGACAAATAATGTTTGAATATTAGTTATGTGTTAATCGCTTCTATAATTTGTGTGACCCTTATTTATATTTTAAAAACTCGAGTATTTGATTAACTTTTGTTGATTTATAAGAGCTCTGGGACTGGAAAAAACTAATAGTGTGTACTACAGTTGATATCTTTACGTCATTGTCCAAACTTTGCTCAGCCTTTGCAGCAAATGGCTGGCGACACACAGTTAACTACCTGGCCCACATTTAGCCATTTCTCTGCACGCATTTCCTAAATGTGTGTGTTGAATATGACAGGAAGCAAGAAACTAACATCTGTAAACTCTTTTTGCTCAGTAATGAAATTAAACAACTCAGCAGTACCTTCCAGCATTTTCTGAAGCACAGTGAGCTGGCCGTGTGTTCAGCCGTCACCACGTGCGCTGTTTTAGTGCTCACCGTGTAGACATTGTGTAACGACACCACAACCTCCGTGGCACTAGCACACGTGTCCTCTCTGAAGGAGAAGTATGTCTACCACATTCTAATAACATTACCTGCATTCTGCAAATCTCTACCCTCTCTAGAACACCAAAAAGTTGTAAGAATTTTAGAGATCATGTTCCCCCAAGAATCTAATCTAATAATAATAAAAACCACTTAAGTGGCTTCTCAGGGTCAAGCTGTGGTATCTGATGAGTCCAGCCAAGCTGACTAATCCCATACTGTCTTCCCTAAGCTCCTACGTCTCTGCCCTGCAGTGCTCTTTCTCTGCTTACTTTAATATTTTAACTGATTACTAGAATGTTCCAAAGTCTGCATCTATGGGTTTTCTAAGTTCCAGGCTGTGTGTGCTTTTGCAGACTTAACCTGTATATTTATGAAGCATGCATATAAGAAACTGGTGAGTCCTTTGCTTGTTCGAGGACATCTGAGAGCAGCTATTACAACGCTAGCTTGAGTCCACGGCAAACCACAAGTGAGACTTGCTCTTTCTGGGTGGACACAGTCAGGCAGGAGAGCTGCACTGTGCTCTCGGTCACTTCTCCACAGCTCATGGGAACAGATTTTCAATGAGGCAGGATAGGGAGGCTGGGACTTCTGTGAGTCTAGCATGGGGGAGCTTCACCAGAAACCAGAGGCTGGTATCCTGCTCTTGAACCACCCAATTTCCAGAAAAGTCAGCCAAAAATAAGGTGTTTAGGTTTGCAGTGACACTCTTAGGTATTCTGTTACTGCAACAGAAAATGGACAGAGACGACCAGAAACTCTAGAATCACCTAGAATCTAGATTACGGTTGCAAACTATAGGAATGGATGTGCAGAGCGCAGGGGCTCCTATGCTGCTATATCTGGTCGCACTCAAACGCCAGTCATGTGAGGTGATTAGCAGAGCCGACCAGGGCAGCATACTCTGTCCATGATGCATCACTGCGAAGGAGCTGTTGTGATAAAAATGCCTACAGGATGTCAAAGTCTGTGCTGGGAGCTGAAAATATGGAGATTAAAAGATAGATTTCCATCCCACTGAGAAATCAATTTGGTGGAAAAACCCACATAATGAAACTATAATGGAATAATAATGTGATTATTTTGACAGAATAATGCAAAACAACAACATCATGGGGGCTGGAGAAACGGCTCAGCACTTAAGAAACACTCGCTTGCTCTTACAGAGGACCCACATTCAGTTACCCACAGTCCCTCTGGAACTCCAGTTCCAGGGGCTCTGCTGCCCCCTCTACATGCTATGCACAGAAACACATATAGGCAAAACACTCACACACATGCAGGTTTTTTTTATTCTAAAAAAATAATAGGCCTCAAAAAATAGTAACACGGTCATGTGTTAAACGGTTTCGATGCAGTTTGTATAACAACAGGAAAACTGAACTGTGGTTACCGTTTGCCTCACTGTGAGCAGAGGCTGAATACACACAGTTGGAGAGACTGAGTCTACAGTGCACCCCAGATGGGCAATCCTCCATGAAAAAAGGCTTTAAGGGGAGAGTGTTGGTGGGGGAGAACAAAGGAAGAGAACAGTCTCGTTCTGTGTGTTTGTGTGTTTCTTTTTTGAAGTGGTTGTTTTGTTGGAAACTGAGTAACCCAAGCTAGCCTAAAATTTACTGTGTGGACAAAGCTGGCCTTAAATGTGTGATTTTCTTGCATCTACCTCTCAAATGCTGGGAGCATAGCCATGGGCCACCAAGCTTGGTGAGGAACCACATATTTAAGACAGGATTATTTATTTGATTGACTGGGCTCCATGTGTGAAGGAAACTCCATCCTGGTGTAGGAAATGGGTCTCTGACCCTCTGGCCAGAGCCCAGGCACACAGGATAGCCTGGCCCAAACTTATTGACTCGCCTGTCAACTTATTCTTCAATCAGTATGTGCGATTAACCCCTTAGAAAAAAGATCCATTTTCTCACAGGTGTTAGGAAGAAGCAAGAAGAGATTTACAGAGGATAACAGCCCACTTCTTGTTATCTCCAAACTGACTTAGATCCATACTCACCCTGCGTGCTAAATTGCGTTTGTCTGAAGTCCTGTCTAAAGCTGGATTTGATGCCTCACTCTCTACAGATGCTGTCAGCAAATCTGGTTAACTTTGCACCCTAAGTGCTACCCAAAACCTCTGCACCCACTGTGACCCAAAGTACCCTAACTCAAGGCATGGTCCTTCCCTCCAGAGTCACATGGTCTTTCCCTCCGACATCACTCCGTCTCAGACTCAGTCCTCTCGTTCCGGTCTAACTCTTCCTCAGCTGCTCTCACAGGGCAACAAATCAGCCTTAGGAAGCCATAACATTCATCGTCTCTTATTGTAAACCACTCAATGGCTTCTAACTCTATTAGGATTCCGACTCCTCAATGAGTGTTGACTCTCATAGCTTTTGGAACCTGACTCTGCAGTATGTTTATGGGGGCCTTGGCTCACTTGCTCTACCTTTAGGCTTCAGAGCACATCATAATGCATTTCTTATGATAAATGATAGAACTTGCATTTATCACGTTCTATCGTAATTGTTATTTATCTATGCAGTTATTAGACTCCAGGCTCTTTAAAACTAGGGATGATGGCACCTATTCCCACCCCGTCTAACAGCTACATAGTAGCGACTGACTGAATGGATACGCATCATTTAAGTACATCAATTTCTTAAAATGTACTACCTTCTTGTAGGATTCCCAGGGTTCCGTTGAAGAGGAAATCTGTAACCATTAACACTAATGTGTAATATGAGAACTAACTGGTAAACACTTGGAAAACAAACAATGGATTCTCTGGCTGAAAATGGCAGTTAGTATGGACCAAAGCTAAGTGCTATGTTGCCAGACCCTGGTACTATTGGGTAAACTAAGAAATCAGATCAATAGCAAAAAAAAAAAATCTTTGAGTAGCAGCAATTTAAAAAATGTGTGGGTGTGTAGCATAGAATCAAACCTGGGGCTGTTATGGCTGTTTGAAATAACAGCACAGAGAGGATAGTTAATAAAATCTCCTTCCTAGCCATCCTTTAGATGGAGAAGAATTGGAAAATGATTGTATTGCAATGATTGTGTAGAGGCTCATTCAAAACAATTGGCATGAAATCTTGGCCAGCCTGGGTTATTTAGTAAGTGCCAACCTAGCCAAGGCTGGGTAGACAGATCCTGTCTCAAACTCCCAACATAAACAAAGCAAAACAAAACATAGTGATGTGTACGTGATAATTTTTAATCTTTGGAAGTCTTTCCTTTTCTGTTTTGCTCAATTTGTCCCCTGCTGGGCTACTAATTGCTGCTGATTTCACTGTTTATTTGCTGGTTCTGCTTTTCCTCTCTTCCTCTAACATCACTGCCTGTTGCATGTTCATAGCATGATGGCATGCAGTTACAGATTGTGGTAGAATCCAAGCGTGTGAGCACACGGGCGTGTGTACACAGGAACAGACAGAGCTGTCAGGGCCTGAGTTATTGGAATAATTTAGTAGTAACACTTCCTTGTAATGTCTGAGTTCTAGCATCTCCCACTCCAATGCCACCACACCATAGTACAGTCCTGGGTACAAAGGTCACCTCATTTTAGATGTTAGAGTAAAAGAAAAAAAAACATAAAAAATAGAGATCTTGCTTTTCTCTGCAGGTTCTCTTTAAATAAAATTCATCTGAGATTTCAGAATAATGTATGTTCCAGTTACTCCTTGCACATCCAGACCTTTCTCAAGATTAGGCATAAAGTCATAAGTAATCTGAGCAAGACATTTCCTGGAATTTTTAAAGAAGCCATGAAATGCTTTGGCATGTCCAACCTCAGATCCGTACAGAATTAACACAGAATGGAGGTTTGAATCCTCTGGGAAAATGAACAAAATGAGAAGTGGAGGACAACGATGACAACCACGAAACCACTCACTGGTAAATGATTGCGTTTGGTTCGCCATTGGAAGCCATTGGCACTGGTTATTTGATAAAAGCTGAAGGAATCCACAGATGCAGGGTGGGCTGAAGACTGACTCGGGATGAAGCGCATCTGCTGCTCTTCTAGAGGACCTGAGTTCTGTTTGCAGACCCCACACAAGGCGGCTCACTGCCCCCAGACACATGGAGAATAGCGGAGAGGAGGAATGAATAGAGAAGGACGCAGGTGGACTGTTTTCTATCCCTGAACCTGCTGTGCAAGAAAAGTAATTAAGAGCGTTACGTGCTGTCTTTCTACAGTATGACTCAAGCATGTGCCTCTCAGGGTCAGCATTAAATGTTCCTTAGGTAACATTCACCAGTGTTGTCTTTCCTTCAAAGCCTTCGATTGGCTAATGTCTGTTGAGTATTTCCCATCAGACCCCTTGGCACACCTTGTTTTATGGAATTCATGGGACTTATTCCCTGTTGTGCACTTACTCGTTTGTTGAAATAGGAGTGGCTCCTATTTCAACACTCGTTGATAAGGCGTGAAGTGTATCTTCAAATTCTCTCTCTCAAACGTGCTGTGGGAAAATGTTTTTGTACACTGTAAAGATTTGTCACTTGTATTGGTTTAATAAAATGCTGATTGTCCAGTAAACTAGGAGAATTCTGGGAAGAGGAAAGGGAGAGACTCAGTCACCAGCTAGGGGCAGAGGAAGCAAGATGAGAATGCCTTACTGAGTAAAGGTACCAAGCCACATTGCTAAATATAGACAAGAATTATGGGTTAATTTAAGTTATAAGAGCTAGTTAATAATAATCCTATGCTAATAGGCCAAACAGTTAATAATTAAAATAAGCCTCTGTGTGTTTATTTGGGACTGAATGGCTGTGGGACCAGGCAGGCGGTTTTTGGTCTACAAAAATTCAACTGTTGTATTCTGGACACCACAGAGGGTAGGTGACACACTGCTGCATACTGGGCACTCCGGGGGATAGGTGACAGACTGCTGGACTCTGGGCACTCTGGAGGGTAAGACAAGAAGAGTTCCTCACTGAAGAAGGGTCCATCCCATATGGTGGGAAGCTATAGTGACAGAAATATCAGGGAGCCGGTCATCCTGCACCAGCCGTCAGGAAGCAGAGAGAGAGAAACACTGGTGCTCAGCTCTCTCTCTTCTCTTTACTTCAGCCCAGGACCCCGTCCCATGGAAGGCTGCTGCCAACATTTAGAGTGACTCTTTTGATGTCATGTGAGCTAGTTTGTAAACTCCTCAGAGACATTCTCAGAAGATTGTCTCCTAAGTATTCCGGATTCTGTCAGATTGTCAATGGCATCCTTTACCACGAATGGCAATTGATTGGGAGAGAAAGGGTAAAATTCTCCGTCATAAGAAGAAATAATTATACATTTAAAAACCACAGGAAAGATGCTGGGAGTAATAAACAGAGATAATAAATGTGCCTCTCTGTTCTGCCTCTACCTCTGCTAACTCTCCTGTCCCTCGCCAAAGGCCTTGAGTAGTGAACTCTAGAAATGCATCCTGCAGATGACTCAGGAGATCTGGAACTTTGCTGAAATCGTCTTGCACAGTAGACCTCACCAGGACTCGTCTGCAGCTCACCTCTGTGGGGGTCTGATACAGACCCCAAGCATTTTCTGGGTGGATCCTTCTATCCTGGCCCAGTCTCCTTTCCAGCTGCCCCGGTGCACACATATTTTACCACTACCCGGACATAATCCTGAGGTCTGCTTTGAAAATACTTCCGTCAGTAGTTTCTGTGTCTCTTCAGACTGAAGTCCCCAGTATTAAGGACCTGGAGCCCTCTTAATTTTTCACTTTTTTTTTTTAGCAGATGGATTATTTTAAAAGACATAAAATATATAATGTAATATATAAATGGTATAAACAGAAAGAGACTAACGGTGAAGATGCAGGTAAATACACAGCCTTGTGTCTTACAAATCAGTTATGGGCCCTGGGAGAACTTTTTGGCTGCCTTGAGCCTTAACATTTTTATCTATGTAATTGCCCTGGAGAGTTCTCTCTGAGACTCACAGTCAGATTTTAAAGCAAAGGTGTGGTGATGGCAATCACTCAGTATTCCAAAACAAATGCAAAAGTGTTCTAAAATGTTTTTTATTTCCTTTATTTTTGAGATTTTAATTATATAATACCCCATTCCCTTTCCTCCCTCAAAATGCTCCCCAAAATTTGTAAAATGTTACTTTATGTATGCTTTGGACTAACAGTTTGGTACCAGGGAGCCAATAAACATATCTTTTTGGGGGTGGGAGCTTTGACAGGGTTCTGTGTAGTTTTGGAGCCTGTGCTGAAACTCACTCTGTAGACCAGGCTGACCTCTGACTCACAGAAGCCTGCCTGCCTTTTTCTCCCTAGTGGTGGCATTAAGGGTGTGCGCCACCCCCGCCTGGCATTAGTAAGCACATCCCAGCTGTCTGTAGTTAATTCTGTTGAGTCCTCGAGGACTTTCCTCTGTCATCATGGCTTCTCTGTTGGGTGCCATCCTTGTTCAGTTCCTCTTCAGGCAGTCATGTTGTTAAGGCTTTATGGGTTTCGCTTCTGCTATTACTAGGAGACACAGTCTCACAGCAAACTCCCCGATCCTCTGCCTCTTAAAAGTCTTTCTGTCCCTTCCACAGTATTCTCTGAGCCTTAGATGTGGGAGTTGATTTGAAGATGTTTCCATCGGGTCTGGGCTCTGCCACCCGGTGTTTTGACTGGTTATGGTTTTCTGTGATGGTTTCCATCTGTTGTGAAGAAATTCCCTTGACGAGTAGTAAGGAGTGTACTTGTCTGTGGGTATAAGGACAAATATTTAGAACACAGTTAGGGATTCTGCTAGTTTAGTAAAGCAATAGTGATAAGTACTCCAAGATCCAGAACTTCAGTAGGATGCTAGTACCTCCAGGCATCATTTCCTTCTCGCTGAGTATCTCTTAAGCCCAACTAGAGAACTATCATTTACCACCAGATGTGCTTGCCTTATTATTATATATTAGTATTATGCAGTAATACTGTGTCCTTAGGGTTGTCATGCCATGCTGGTCACTATTGTGGGTCCTAGGCATCATAGCTGGATAGAATGGTTGGTTGCTTCCTGTTAGAAGCTTGCATGGCACCTTCTGGAACTGTGAAAGCTAATCCTCAGGGAAGAGGCGTTCAGATCAGTTCTAGTTTGGGGACCTCTGACCCCTGTGTCTGAAGTGCATGGTGTCTTCAGCAATAAAGACTTGGATTAGATTGCTTCAGGCAACTAAGGGCAATAGTAATAGTCTACTGTGTTTTGGAATTCTCTTGGACATCTCTGGCCAACCTCCAAAATCAGGTTTCTCATGCCTGATGTTGGTGTTTTTGTTAGGTAGTCTTTGTCTTTTGGGGATAACATTGTCAGAGTAAACTATACACGTATGCTTATATGTGCATGTATATGTAGTATGTGGAGGGTATGTACACAGACTTCATGCATGATAGGCTTTTATTTTAGTTAGGTAATAGCATGATTCCTTATGAATTTTCAGATATCTTTAGTACTATTTTGCCTCCTTTCCTCCTTCCATATTTATCTACCCCCTTTTATCATTTCCGGGATCAGATCTCTTGTACTCTGCTATCTCCCTCTCTATGGTTCTCCCATCTCCCTACTCCAGCAATGATATCTTTTTGCTTTCCTGGTTTCTGAAATTACTCCAGGATATATATTTACACCTGAATATTTGGAGCTAGGAGTTTCTAATTTAAACAAACAAACAAACTTGAGACTTTTGTCTGTCTGGGTCTCAGTTA
Organism: Alexandromys fortis; assembly: GCF_014885135.2. Taxonomy (NCBI): domain Eukaryota; kingdom Metazoa; phylum Chordata; class Mammalia; order Rodentia; family Cricetidae; genus Alexandromys; species Alexandromys fortis. Next base: position 4,317,857 of record NW_026067942.1, on the reverse strand, counting down.
CCTCACTTGGTATGTATTTTTCCAGTTCTAGAATGCTCCCTGCAAAGTTGATGACTTCATTATTCTTTACAACTGAATAGCATTCCATAGTGGACCACATTTTCATTATCCATTCATTGGACAGTTAGATTGCTCCCATTTCCTAGATATTGTGAATTGAGCAAGGAATGACCATGGCTGAGAAAGAATCTGTGGAGTGGGATGCCAAGCCCTTTGGGCATCTGCCAAGGAATCATGTGGGATCATGTGGTGGATTTATTTTTAATTCTTTGAGGATTCTCCACACTGATTTGTATAATGGTTTCATCAGTTTGCAGTCCAGCTAACAGTGAGGGAGGGCTCCTGTTGGGGAATGTTATTTTCAGGTGTGTTGCTTTTGTTTACGCTGCATTGGTTTAACTCTGTGAAACTGGGACTCCTTGCCTGTCTAAAACACCTGATGGTCTAATAAAGAGCTGAACGGCCAAGACTGAGGCAGGAGCAAGGATAGGCGGGGCTGGCAGGCAGAGAGACAAGGAGAGGAGGATACCAGGGGCCAGGGATGGCAGTCAGAGAAACAAGGAGAGGAGGACACCAGGGGCTAATCACCCAGCTACACAGCCAGCCTCGGAGTCAAACTGAAGTTAAAACATGCAGAAGAAAAGGAAAAAGCCCGGGGACAAAAGGTAAACAGAATAATTTAAGAAAAACTGGCTAGAAACAAGCCAAGCTAAGGCTGGGCATTCATAACTAAGAATAAACCTCCATGTGTGATTTATTTGGGAGCTGGGCCCACCAAAAGAGACAAAAGACCAAAGACAAAGGAGCAAAAAAGAAAAACAAGCAGCAACAAGAGGCTCCCTTTTTCTGCACACCCAGTACCATGATGGTTGATAGCGGTTTTGTTGGTCTTTGCCATTCTGACTGGGGAAAGATGGAATCTCAACGTTGTTTTGATTTGTATTCCTAGAAGTTTTCTGGTAGAATTTTAGATTTTTCCAGTATAACAGAGTGTGTACATTTATAAAGATTCACTTAAAATAGTCTAAGTTTCTTTCATGTCTGAGGTAATGTTTCCCTGTTCTTTTCTGAGTCCTTCAATCCGGGCCCTCTCTTTCCCCTTTGGTTAGCTGAGCCAACCTTGTTTATCTTCTCAAGGAACCAGTTCTCCAGCTCACCGATTCTTTGTATTATTTTCTTCGTTTCTATTTCACTGATTTCTGCTTTGATTTTTCTTCTTTCTTGCTGTTGACTGGGTCTGGATTTGTTTTGTTCTTGGTTTTCCAGAGTTTTTAGTTGCCTCATGAATTCATTTATCTGTGTTCTTTCTGATTTTTTTTTTAATGTAGACACTTAGAGCTATAAATTTCCTTCATAGGACTGCTTCCAATCTGTCCCAGAGATCTTGGTGTGTTGTTCCAGGAATTTTTTATTTATTTCTTGATTTCTTCTTCGGCCCATTCCTCGTTAAGTAATAAGCTGTGTAATCTGTGTACATTTGCGTATTTACTGGGCATTTGTCCGCTGTCAATTTCACATTTTATTGCATTGTGGTCCGAGAGGATACGAGGAGTTGTTTTCACTTTTTGGAACTCGTGGAGATTTGCTTTGTGTCTCAGGATGCAGGCTACTTTAGAAAAGCTCTGTATGTTACAGAGTAGAAGGTCCATTCTTCTGTGGGGTCTTCTGTGGACGTGTGTTAAGTCCATTTGATGTGTGATGTCAATTAATTCTGATCTTTCTCTATTTCTGTCCAGGTGACCTGCCGATTAGAAAAAAAGGGGGTATTGCAATCACCTACTATTAATGAATTGATATTAATCTGTGTCTTTAAAATCCAGTAGTACATTTTTTTTTATGAAATTGGGTGCTCCAGAGTGTGGTGCATGGAAGTTAAGGATAGTATTATCTTCTCGCTTGACTCGTCCCTTGATTAGAGTTTCATTCTCTCTAATTCTTCTATTCGTTTTACTCTGTAGTCTATTTTGCCGGATATTAGGAGGGCGATTCCTACTTGCTTCCTGTTCCCATTTGGCTCGAGTATTCTGTCCGTCCTTTTACTCTAAGGTGGTGTCTGTCTCCAGAGCTGTGTTTCTTGTGAACAACGGGTAGATGGATTTTGCTTCTTAATCCATTCAGTCAGTGTGTGTCTTTCGATTGGAGCATTGGGGCCCTTGATATGTAGTTATTGTTGAAATATGTTTGCTCAGTGCAGGCATCATTTTGTTGATTTTGGTGGTGGTGGTGTGTGCTCGGCGGTACTTTGTGTTTCCATAACTTTGACTTATTATTCATTCCTAAAGTCTCCCTGCTGTGTTCAGTCCTCTCTTCACCTTGAAATACTGTTTTCTATATTTATTTTCTTTACGATTAGTTTGCTGGAAATAATTTTTAGGCCGTTTATATCACACGCAGTCTTTCTTTCTCCTTCAAATATGGTAGTAGTTTGGCTGGTTCCATTATGTTTTCAGCTGAAATAGAACTACATCACTTTCTCTGCTCCCCTCCCAGCAACCCTTCCTTAAGCCCCCATCACCCCCATCCTCACGTTGGCAGCCTCTTTTCCTTTTATTATTATTATTATTATTATTATTATTATTATTATATACATGTATGTGTATACATAGATATGCGTAAGTAGAACCTACTGAGTCTGTTTTGTTGTTTGTGTGTGTATGGTTCCAAGCTGACCAGTCTACACTGGACAACCAATAAGGGACTCATCTCTGGGAAAAGCTAATTTTTCTCCTCCTCGGAGTCATAAGTTGACTGTAGTTCTTTGTCTAGGAGTGGGACCCCTCAAAAGTTTCCCATTATCGTGTCCATTGATATGGCTGTTCGTTATTTTGGTCTTTTATTAGGCAGCCATTTCTAGGAGAGACTGTTTCACAGTATACTTCCTGGTGTATATGTATGTGTGTATACATGTGTGTCCTCTATGTATATATACATACCTGTACATGTATTTGGTATAATTTTAGGTAAATATAAAATCATATGATTTCTTGGGTCCTTATCAAATAGTTTTGATGTTATTCCTCCCACATTTCTCCTTCTGTGTTGACCAATACAGAACGCAAAAGAATTCTAATTAGAAGACTACTTTAATTATCCTTTGGAGCTTTATAAATTCCGAACATCCCATGCAGTTTATAAGAGGAATCATAACTTGAACAATTTCTAGTGCTTTAGTTAAAACTGGAACTTATCACTAAGTTTATCATTCATGATCTTGAAACTTGATCCTGCAGTGTAAACTTTTTCTTGAAATGACCTCATCTTTAAAAGCAAATAATCTCAAAATTCCAGGAAAGGATTCCCTCCTGCCAAACACATAGCAGAAGCTATGGTGACACTACCATTCTAGAGTTTTCCATGGTCTTAAGATTGTCTTCTTGAGAACTAACAATCATATAGGTACAGCTGAACACAGCCTGGAAATGTTGATGCAGGATTTTTTACTACTATTATATCATTATCATCATTAACATCATCATCACAGCATCATAAAGCAATGCAATGTACTAAGATCATAGCCACCCTCCTCTCCCCACTCCAGCTCTTCCTGGACGACCCTCCCACACCTTCCTCCCAATTTCGTCAATCCCTTCTCTTCCTATGGAGTAAAAGTATAGAATTTGGTTTTCTGGTTCATTGTTGTGATGAATTACCTACATGAGCTAAGCTAAGTGTGTGACCACCCTCCTTCCCCTTCTTTCTTCACAAAACCAGAGCTCCTGAGCCTCTTCCCTGGCTTCAGTCAGAATTCTGATGAGGTTGAGCTGCCTCTTGTGACCTCCTTGCCCCAGACTTTCTCAACCAGCACTGTGAATCTTTCTTTAGAACTTAGGGGTTCCCACACCTTTGATTACAGTTCATCTAGAATACTCTCTGATCCTGTTGCCATTCCCTAAAGCAGTATGTGTCGTTGTGGTCTAAAAATAAATTACTGTGTATTTTAAAGTATCTGATGCTTTTAAAATATTTGCACAATTACTTCTCTTTTACCCCCAAATTTGTTCTATTTGCTTTTATTCTCTTGTGAGGGTTCTGGACAGTTTCCACTGGTGGCATCAGAGGCTTCCCACTCATGTGGAACCTCACTCAGGATTTGCCGCCCATATCCATTACATTCCATGACTTCGCTCAAATGTTTGACAAGCTAGCAGTGCCAAGAGGCAAAGCTTTCATTCAGATTCCTGCCTTGGGGGCACCACCTAGCAGGTACGGAAGGCGTGGCTGTGGGCGTGGCATTAGCCTGTGCGGGTAGGAACTTGAAGCTGCTTGTTCACACCTTGGTAAAATAGGAAACAGGAATTAGGGTCCAGCCTCAGAACCCCCAAGACCTACCCCCAGTGACCCATGCTGTCCAGCAAGGCGTCACCTCCTAGTGATGCTACAGCATTCCACACAGCAACTCCATCTGGGTGTGAGTGTGCAACACACCAACCTGGGACACATTTCACACTCAGAAGGTCCCACTTAGCAAGTATTCAGTGCTACAGTCTCAACTTTTGCTGTCACTCAAACTCCCCCAGATCTACAGCCAGGCCCCTGGGATTATACATGTGGCACTCACTGCCCGTGGCTCTTTCTCTACTAGCCATCTTCCTGCTTGTGACCTTAGACCGTCCCGCCAGTCCTTACCCAGCCGCCTTCCACATCAAGTCAGTCCCCGGCAGACTAGGACGCACCCAGATTTCTCAGGCAGGAGAAGTCACTTTAGCTTGGCTTTGAGCGACTCTGTGCTAAATCACACACAGAAGCCTCCGATGAGGTGAAACCGAGTTCACACAAGCCCCAGATGGAGGCAACAACGTCACTCTAACCACAACCAGAGCTGAACGCTTCCCTTATAGATCCAGCATGGAGAGGACAGGCAGGAAGGGGTCGAGTGTGGAGAAATTTTTACCGTTGTTGCGCTGGAGTACTAGGAAGACGCTTCCCTCATAAAACTTTATTTCTGTTTAGACCTTTCTTTTCTGGGAAATTGGGAGCTCTTGTTTGTTTGAAGTTTTGGGTTTTTTTTTTTTTTTTCCTGGAGTACCCACCACAGGCTTGAGCACAGTGTCCTGGAACAAAACATTCCCAGGAGAGCCTTGAGCGCAGAGTCAGATGAGCCTTGAGCGCAGAGTCGGATGCAAGGTCATTTTTCGAAACAGCCTCAGTAGTTTGCCTGCCTCCAAGTCTTTTCCCAGAAGCCAAAAAGAAGTGAGCCAGGTTCAACTGCAGACTCTAAATATGACAGAACGCCCTGTGCATCCTCCCTCGTTATGAAACCGTACCACACGTTGGCTTTTCTGTGGGTGCGGTGGGCGGGGCTGGAAGATCAGCTGTTAGCGTTAATGACGCGCAGCCTTCGAGCTGCCTTCCACACAGGGATGTTTGAGATCCTCAACAGACAATTATCCCGGGATTCTTTGTTTCAGTAGCTCACGACTTTTTGGTTTTACTAGCAGAGGGACTAACATCGACTTGTGGAGGATAAAAAACCATTTAAACTTGAAAAATGAGCGTGTTGTCATTCTCAGAGGACAGGGCTGGCAGGTATCTGTTGTGGCTCCCGGCTGAGAACACCAGCCTGCGGCTGGGAGGGTCAGAGGTGTAAAGCAGCCAATGACTGTGACAGACTCAGTGGCTCCATGTTGGCTGGGAACAGCCATCAGTGGAGGGAGGTGGCCTCCAGACAGTGGGAACACAGGGCCACAAATGACATGACAGTTGTGTTCTCTTTCTATGGACTGAACTCTCCACGTAGCTCAGGGAAAGGCCTAGACGAAGCCTAGAAGCTCCGTGTCCGAAAGAACAATGCTAGACCGTCTAAGTTGAAGGCTGTATGGTTAAGGAGAAATACAGTGAAATTCAGTGTTCATCAAATCAGCGGCACGTGTGTGTTTTGTAACTTGGCCTCACTAAGCTGAGGCCCATTTTTAAGCCAACTTATTTTAATCGCACCCTAGGCCAGCCTTGAACTCACTATATAGCTGAGGCTGACCTCGAACTCCTGATTCTTCTGGTGTCATTTCTCCATTGGTATTGTAGGCATGCCTGCACCACCACAGGTCACTAACAGATGCATTCTATTCAAATGGGCTCAATACACCCTGTGTTATGTCTCTTTTTGTTTGTTTGTTTGTTTGTTTTTCGAGACAGGGTTTCTCTGTGGCTTTAGAGCCTGTCCTGGAACTAGCTCTGTAGACACAGGCTGGTCTCAAACTCACAGAGATCCGCCTGCCTCTGCCTCCCGAGTGCTGGGATTAAAGGCGTGCTCCACCATCGCCTGGCCTGTTATGTCTCTTATATTAATAAAGAGTTTGGGCTTACTGAGGACTCTGAGCATGGGCTTCCCTATTTGACACTCTCAGACTGTGAGGCTGGGACCAGTCACCTGCTGTGCAGATTAGAGACAACTGTTTATGTCCGGTCACAGAACCAGGCATAAACCTGTGAGCCTGACACCCAAGCTTCAGCTTGGCTATTTCTACAGAAGACCTGGGAGGGATACAGTAAAGAAGTCTGTAAGGACTTCTCACAAACAAATGAAATGAATCTTAGGGGGCACCACCATTTAATAGTGTTCTGAAAGTCATCCAAGCAGTGATAATATGTGATTATAACCACAAAGGGGTGCGAAATTTACTCTATGAGCATTTCTAGATGTCCCAAGGAGACCGAAGAGCCGCTTGAACATGACGGCACTCCCCACAGAACATTGGGAAATGATGACATAGTATTTGGGGACAGGATTTAAAGTAGGAGAACACGCTATGCTGAGAAAGTAGGCTCGCATTCTGAAGCTCCAGATAGGACCCCAGGCACAGGTATTTGCAGGAATTAACGAGCCTTCTTGCTTTCCTCAAGCATGGAAAATAAGGTAGCTAGACTCCAGGATTTCAGAAAGCTGAAGATGAAATAAATAATACGCTATATTATTAACTTTTCTGTGATTCTGGAAAAGAACATTGTGTTTTATTTCCAGTCAATAAACTCATTCAACTCGGAGAACATTGCCGATTCCCAGCTAATGGGCAGGAAGCAAGGACAGACAAGAATGCCCAGTGTTTCCTATAAAGCGATCGCTGTTTATGCTGAAAATTATTTAATAACTGACGAATACTTACTGGAAGTGCAGGGAAATGGGAGGTGCAGTACCACTACCCAGTTACTGCTATGTCTTTCCATCATTTTATTAAAAAAATAAAACTCGGTCAGTAAATATTAGGAAATAAACCTGAGATATCCACAGACTGACAGAGACATGAACACCTGTTCTCCCTCCACCTCCCAGATGGAAAATTCCACCCAATCTCTCGGCTCCTCCTCTTCCTCCTCTGTGTGTCCTTCTATCTCCCTCTGAGTCAGCCAGAAGACTCTATGGCTCACTCCAGCTTGCTGAACGTGGACTCTTCCCAAAGAACCGAGGTGGAACAATCAACACAAATCAATCTCCCCCAACACCAGACGCATCGCTCACGTTTCCAGCTCTGTAGTAGAGACTGACTTAGCTCGTGGTTTCAAAGAGTCCTCGGGTGCTCAGCCTCACACACTTGGACAGAACATCACAGTGACAGGAGTGTGACTGAGGGTGGCTCTTCACCTCACAGCAGACAGCAAGCAGAGAGCGGAAAACAGGAATAGACTAGGGATGAGACAGCACAAGAACATGGGCCCAGTAACCAATATTTTCCAGTTAGGGTCTACCTCCTACAGTTTCCAGAACATTCCAAACTAACTCTTCCCGCTGAAAATGAAGTCCCAACACATGAGGCTTTGTGGTGGATGCATCATAGGCAACCAGTACTATCAGACGGGCTGCTGAGCCCTGTGAAGAGCTGCTGTTATTGCGGCCTCGGCCAAGCTGAGGAGGGGTACTCGAGAACGTAAATCCACACCAGGCTCCTCTGAAGACATGTCTTCACCCCAGTACCGTCTTCCTGGTCTCAATAGAGAAATGGGAGTTCCAGTCCTTTTTAGGCACGGTCTCAGACATTCTGGATTTACTAGCTCTGTAGGCGCTAATGACGACCTTGGATTTCTGCTGATCTGGGTCCACCTCCCTAGTAGAAATGGACCAGCAAGTTGAAATCTTTTTTTTTTTTTTAAATGATGATGGAATCTACAGTTTCAATCAGGCCAGGAAAGCACTCTACCAGTAGAAGGGCATCACTAGCCCTACAAGGCATGTGTGTGTACATATGTGTGTGTGTGTGTGAGTTTACATGAGATGAGAGCCAGAGCTTTATCAAAAAGTATATGACATAAATGTTCAGATCGTAATTAGTGGCAGGCCTTCCCTATGTAGGTAAAACAGTTTCCTTAATTTCTTTTTATATCTATCTATCTATCTATCTATCTATCTATCCATCCATCCATCCATCTATCCATCTATCCATCTATCTATCTAGATAAGATCTCAGGTTGACTTTGAACTCTTGATCCTCCTACCTGTGTCTACTGACTACTGGAATTACAGGCAAGCATGACCATGCCTCTCTGCCCACCTGTGGCCATGCCAGAGGAGCAGCAGGTGGGAACTGAGATCAGGAGTTTGGTCCACCAGAATGCAGGACACTGATGGGTGAGTCTCAGAGACTCAAAGTCCTGAGGGCGTCGACTCCAGAATGCCTTCTGCTACTGCAGCGCCTTTAAACAAATGCTTGCTGCTGCCATGTTTCTCTGATATCTGGCATGGTGTGAGTGGGTGGAATGAAAACTGTTAGTTAACATCTCTTTAATTTATTAGGGAATAACTAATGTGGTCAATATACAAATCCTTTGCAACTCACAAATAGTGAGACTATATTTTAAGTTTCATTTATTTTTGTTCTATGTATGAGTGTTTTGTCTGTCTGTACATGTACTGTGTGCATGCAATGCCCACAGAGACCACAAGAGGGGACTAGATCCCCTGGAACTGGGGTTAGCTGTGAACTGCCATCTGGGTGCTGGGATTCACACACCCAGCAAGGTCCTCTGCAAGAACAGCAAGTGCTGTTGACCACCGAGTCACCTCTCTAGTCCCGAATAGTGTTTGTAATGTAACTGGAACATGAAGAAGTGAGTATTTATGGAGTGCCATGAGGCATTTCAGTACATACACTCTTTGCCGAATGTTCAAATCAGGGTGGATATTGTCCAACTCTCCAAATAACACGTAAGCCTCGGGTGGTTTAACACAGGATTTGGGTGCGATTTCACATATCCTAATAAATTTGGCAATCACAGTGTGTAAGAAAACCTAAGTCACATTGTTATGCCTGAGGATGTATAAAAACCCTTCCCTGTTCACACAATATAAAAATTTCATTCCTTTCTAGGCATAAAATACGAGTTGTGTGCTGCAGTTCACAGCATAAAGAATTCTACGGTTTAAACCGAGTCACAGGTCTCTGGTTTGGAGTAGGCAAACTGTGTGGTGAGTTAGACTTTAGAGATGTAAATGCATTGTCCAGTTTGTTCTAGAAGCACGCTCTTTTCTGATCAGACAGTATCAAACAGACTCAGGCTCTTTACTCTGATGTCACGTGGAGCAGAATCCACCAAAAAGAAAAGAAGAACAAAAAAGCCTCAAATTCGATATACAACATTTAGAAAACAAAAGAAATCACGTAAAGCTTCATAGGCTCAGTGAAAAGCTTCCTCTTCCTGTCTCCACTCACGGTGCTTACATTTTGTAACTGCCCCAGCTCTTCAGTCACAAATGCTCAGTGCTACTTGTAACAGGCACTGTTATAAATATTTGTCCTATATTATTAAACAAAACTGACAAATTTTCCCCTCCTTTATCCTTGAGTTGGGCCTGGGATGGGAGGATGTAGAAAACACATAATCTGTGGTAAGGGAATTGTACTATTCCATGCTGTACCTGAATGTCACAAGAAATGGGTGGGGTCTGGCAAGGAAAAGTGATTCGGAGTGTTAAATAACCCACTTGGCAGTTCTAACTGGTTTAAGTAGTTCATAGGAGGAATCGGAATCCACACAGTGGATCCATGGACTGAATAAAAAGGAGGAAAAGGGAAAAAAGCCCTTATTCTTTAAGCTATCACAGGAATGAGGACAGTGCTCAATACAGCCACTGTCTCCACAAGAAGAAAGGTCATCATTTCTTATCCTTGGGCTGGCCATGAAGAAAGCCAAAAATGTCGATTTCCACAAGATGGACCGACTTCTTGAAATAAACAAAATCCAAAGGAGACCCATGGAGCACTGCTTTTTGTATACCAATTAAAGAAATTGAGTCACAGGGCACAGCGATGCACACCTTTAATCCCAGAACCAAAGAGTCCTCTAGAGGTAGGTGGATCTCTGTGAGTTTGCAGTCCGTCTGTTCCATACAGTGTTCTAGAAGAGCCAGGGCTACATAGGCTGAATAGGGAGAATAAAAAGAGAGAAAAAGAAAGAAGAAAGAGAAATTCTGTCAATTGTCAATATCCTTCCTAAGCAGAAGGCAGCAACTCTTCTTCTTGCCCAGATCAGTCCCCTGAAGATGTAAAGAAGAAGCAGGGCTCCTCTCTACAAACTGCTTCAGAAGACAGGGCAAAGAGAGCGCTCCTGAGGTCACTCAGTGGCACTGGACTTGCCCTGACTACAAGCCCTCCTGTTAGTGGCTTGAGTTGCCACTCTCCCTGAGGAGATTTTAATATCTGCAGCAGAGTGACACCCCTTCTCTGTGTCGCTTTTGTGACTCTGGGTACCCCCATCCATTTGCAGAAGTAATTGGACAAAATGCTTTGAGTGAAAGGGATATGTGGAAGATCTTGACTGTCCAGGACAGTGCTGATGAAATTCCCTTCACTGGTATCCACTGCTTAAAGAAGCTTGAAGATCCTGTGTGCCCGCTGGCGTTGGAGGTGTCTAATCTTCACCTCAGCAGGCATCCCTAGTGCCCTGTACCAGACTTGCCGTGGCCCTCCAAACTTTACACACTACCTCTGGATGTCCTGTGAACTTCTTGCGTGTGTTCTGTCAGCCCTTCTACCGTTTCCTCTTTCCAGCTCCCCTCCTGTTAGCCCTGGTCCTTCTCTGTCTCTGGACCCCTGCTACCACCCACCATGATTCTGGCAAACACAGCACCATCCAGATGGGTTCATCTCCCCATATCAAGCATCCAGATATCTGGAAACCAAATGATGGACTGCATTTTCCGTCTGAGAGTTTGCCTGTGATCCAAACAGCCTTTGTGTTGTCAGGACAAGCTCTGGGAAGCATCATTTAGTCTGTGAAGACGACTAAAACAGAAAGGAAGGTGAAGGACTCCAGGGTGGGTCAAAAGTTCACTCTGAACTGAACTGGAAGTCAGGCTGAGATAAGAAACATGCACAAAGGCCCTTCTGTGTCTCAAGATGCCTTGTGTTTAGAAATACCCTCTGGGTGGGGCAAAGTCATGGTTTTCTTTGTAATATGCTTGCATTCAAGAGGTAGGAGGAGAAGTTGCCTCTTTAAAGGCCATTAGCCACAACCTTTGGGAAGGAGGAGAAACTTGGATGGGATGACACACAGCAGAATGTTCTTGGATGACCCATGGAAGTATCAATTCTGAATACAGGCCATGAGTCATGTCCATTTGACCTTTCCAAAGGCGCCATGTCCATCTCTGAGAATGGAGATTGTATTTCAGTTAGCATGTGATCTGGAAATTGCAAGTAAAATATTCATGAACTTAAAACCAATAATTCTAAGATGTGTACGTGGATTTCCTGATCCAGGCCCTGAGGCTAGCAGGTCAATTCAACCCCTTAAAACGTAAAGTTTCAAGAGCACTAATGTAGCTGAAACTTTTTAGTCCTCTTTTCCCTCCAAATCTCAGTGCACAGCACACAGACCCGGAGCTTTGGAAAGGCTGAAGCAATTCTTGATCTAACACACACAAGAAATGTCTGTCATTGTGATTTCACTCCACTGAGGACATGGGAGTTATGCCTGTGTAGCTTCGAAAAATTCTGAATTTTTGTATTAGGGTGCTTAGTGCATTACCCATAAATGTGTGTGTGTCTTTTAGTCAAAAGATCAAATTCAGTTTTTCTGTTGGAGACATTCTTGTTCTCTGGGCAACTTAAATTTTCAGGTGAGTTTGCCAAACATCAACTAAAGAGAAATGAGCCAGGCATACCAGCACAGTGTCTATAAGCTCAGAATTTGGGAGACTAGGGTGGGACAGTCGTGAATTTGGGGCCAATCTGCCCAACTTAGCAAGGGCTTGTCTATGGAGGGAGCAGAGGCAAGAGTGAGAGGGGGGTAAAGGTGAGATGGGGAGGGAGGTCCTGATAGGTGGGTGAGCTTGTGGACACCCTGGAGGCATGGAGTGCTGCTGTGCCAGTTGGAACATACCTGCTGGGGCATTCTAAGTTCTCTGTGGGCAGACTGGTTTATTAAATGTCTGAGGTCAACACTAGGGATGTGTTTGCAAGGAACTCCTCAGAGGGGTGTCTTCTCTAACATCAGAGCAGCTATTACTGTAAAATTATCATCTCTTGCTTTTTATGGAGATCCTTCTGTGGTGTGGGCTGTGAATGTTCCCCGGGACATGTGTTATAGGCTCAGCTCCCATCAGGACTCCTCTAGGAGAGGGTGGGTCCTTGGGCTAGCAGGGAGTTAGGTCATTGTGGGGTGCGCCCTTGGCAGGGATTGTAGGGTTGCAGCCTCTTCTGTGTTTTTCCCTCTGGCCATAAAGTGAGCAGTTGTCTCCACAGTGTGACCCCAGCCCAATGGGCCACCTATCCACAAGTCAAAAAGAAGCAAGCTCATGTATCACTGGTAGAATCCTGCAGAAGTACGAACCAAGACTACATTCTGTGTTTTATAAATTACCTGAAAATACATAATAGCGACAAAAAGGTGGCAAGCTCACCTGCTTTAAGTTGATTTTATACTTACCCTCCTGAAAAAAAAAAAAAACTGACCACAAACTGGTCCCCAGACAGGCCACATGTGTGTCTGAAGTGAGAACACTGGCAAACACCTTTTTAAGCCTGAGTCTTGATATATGACACTCTCGTGCTCCTAGTGGGAAGGCAGTGGTGGAGCCCTCAACTGTGTTGAACTCCGCTCTGTTTTTACTATTTGTTATTATGAGAAATACAAAAGTACCCTTTCTGACAGATTCCATGTACAAATTATGGTCTATACAGTCACACTGCCATACTCCGTCTCTAGAACTTTCTCAGATGGCATGAAAACTCTGTGTCCTTCATTGTTTCACCCACCCAATCTCTGGCAGCCACAATTCAACTTCCCGTTTCTATAAGTGAGCTTGTGGTTCCCAAGGCAAAATAGACAGATCTCTCGGTGCCTTTAGGTCCCACCCATTGGTATTCGGGACTCATGCTGTGCCTTTGGGGCTCCGGCTGAGGTGGGTATGGGAGACTGATCTCCTCCGCCATGGTTTTGCCATTGTGATGTGGATGTTCCACACTTACAAGTGAGATCTGGCCATGGTCTTGATTGGGACGGTTTGATCCAGTGTGAGAGTTGTGGAGACAGGGATGAAACAGCATGTATCTCCAGGGCTCTGGTGGGCTGCATCAGGCAAGCCTTCCTCTAAGGACATGCCGATGTCTCCTTGGTAGCTCTGGTAGTATTGGTCACTAGTGGTATCAGCCTCCTGGCGCTCAGCTGCCACTGGTGTTGCTGTCGACAGGTGTGTAGAGACTCTGGACCTTTTCCCCAGCTCACTAGCCCACTTCCACTTTTGGGGGTGCTTTTTCTAGTCTTCTAAATATTAAAAAAAGAATGTTTTCGTTGTGTTTATGCACTTGTGTCTGCGCGCATGTGTCTGCCTATGTACATGTGCGAACGGATATCTGTGGAGGCCAGAAGAAGGTGTCAGATCCCCTGGAGATGAATTACACGGTGTCGCATGGCATCATGGGTGCTGGGAACGGACCTTGGGTCCTCTGGAAGAGCAGCAAATGCTCTGCCTCTCCCACCCACGCCCTTTCTTCCTAAGCTCGCTCTTTCTGTCTACGCCTGGCTTAACTTAATGCACCTGCCGTTGTCTAGCTATGCTCTTGGCGGCTGTGACGGTTTTCACCCAGCCAGGTTTGATTTTTAACTCACCCTCTGGTTTGTTTAAGGGGGCGGGGGCAGGGGCAGTAAGAAGCTGCCATTAAAACTGCAACAGGACATCCCAGCAATTCTCAACGTTCCTTCCCAGTCCCGACCTCCTGATGGCTGTGACAGAAGCAACTGTGAACACAATTAGTTCAACCACTTGATTCTAAGAATTTGTTTTTCTGAAGTCTCATAGTAATGAGCTTGTTTTCAGAATTTGCAATGTGTCTTCCTCTCTCCTTTCCCCTCCTCCCCCTCCTCCTCCTCCTCTTCCTCCTCCTTTTTCCTCTCTCTCTCTCTCTCTCTCTCTCTCTCTCTCTCTCTCTCTCTCTCTCTCAGCTAATTCTCCACAGTAAACAACTTTTCATTTAAAATTGCCGAAGCAATTCCTATTTCTCAAACCAGCCCTTGGCCGCTGCACCCGCTGGAAGGCTCTAGCCTGTTTTAAACAGGTTCCTGCTCACGCTCTGCCCTCCGCCTCAGTCTCTGAGACGCCCTTGACTCTAACACTGAGGAGAGTTGTGCACTCACAGTCTTTTTCATGGCAGTCTCTCCAATCCTTGACTCAGTCACCACAGGGACATAGCCAACCAGTGTCTTAGTTCTTATTCACTACAACTATGGACCATATCAGCAGCATCGCATTGTACTCATATCTCATAATATTTTAAAGGCCAAAGAAACCAAAACTGCAAAAAACATAAACAACCTCTCACAAAAGCGAAGTTGTAAATTTATGCATATGTATATAAAATAAAATAATGTATTACTTTAAAATAACAAGCTAAATCCACAAAATAAAGATGATGTGAAAATAGTGTCCATCTTAAGGTAAATTGTTGTCTCAGTTGAATTTTTTAAGATTTATTTTTAGCCAGGCATACTGGCTCACGCCTTTAATCCCAGCACTTGGGAGGCAGAGTCAGGCGGATCTCTGTGAGCTTGAGAGTAGCCTGGTCTACAGAGTGAGTTCCGGGACAGCCAGAACTTTATAGTGAGGTCTTGTCTTGAAAAAAAGTTTTAAAATTTCATTTGGTGTATGTGGACATGTCCGTGCAAGTACCTGCAGAGTCCAGAAGAGGGCGCCAGGTGTTTGTGAACTGGGGTTTCTGGAGCATGAGTCTCCAGGTGTGGGTACTGGGGGATAACTTAGGTCCTCTGCAAGAACAGTCCTCTCTCTAAACCTTGGAGCCATCTCTCTATCCCTATTTCAGTTATTTTTTTATGTACCCTTAAAAACAAAAATTCAATTGCTTGTGCTGACGTATGTATGTTTGTATATATGCATACACATACACATATACATGATGCCAAGTGTTTTGTGTAAAATATTTTAACTCCACCCAAAAATGCAGATTCTTTGCTTACAAGTGGCCTGTGGGTGATCAAATGTACCATTGATCTAAAGAGGTCCTCAAGAGTGATGACCCAAGCCAGACCATTAACCTCAACATTTAAAACCCACAAATTGCAAGTCTCAAACACACATCATGCAGAGACCCCTCATGCCCGATTCTCTGTCCTTTCTCTTCTTCATTGCCACTCCTTTCCCTTCTGATCCCAAAGAGCTTCCTTCCTCAGGAGCAAATGGGTGACTTCTCGGAAAAGCCCTTCCAGTCTCATTGCTTACAATGCCCAATACTGGCTTTACCCCTTTCTTCTCCCTCCCTCCCTCCCTCCTTCCCTCCCTCCCTCCCTCTCTCCCACTCCTTCCTTCTCTCTTTTCCTTCCTATCCCAGAGGTAGCAGAACCCTTGCTTCTCATGTGCTGGTAGTTTTCACCTCCTGCCTCCTGACAGAACTTTCTTCACCACGTCCCCTAAATCTCTACCATATCTAGCGTGCATCCTCCTATCCCAGGCACAGACAGCCCTCAGTATCCCTGGGGGACTGGTTCAGGATCCCCCCGACATACACAATGGTACCCAACCTGTGGGCACTGTCGACCCTCCAGTAACACAGATTAGAAATCACATGTAGCCTCTGAGCATCCTCCGAGACACCAACCACCCCTGCTCATTTCAGATGCCGTTTGCTGAACATCTTGATCTGAGCTCACTCATCTGAATCCTAGCCTGCAGAGCCTGCAGAGCCTGCAGAGCCTGCAGAACCTGCAGAGCCTGCAGATCTAGATGACTTGCAGTGTTCCTCGTGGGTTTTTTTTTCCAGGTTGCCCTTGCTGCTCCTGTTTCCCCATGCCCAGTGTCTTCATGCCATGGTATCATGAACCCTGTGGTTCCCCTGTGTTTACTTGATTCTCCCTGGCTTTGCAGCCTGGCTCCCCCTCACTCACTGTGTGGTTTCCAGGAAGGAGCTTGCCTGTCGTATAAACTAATGGTGATGTATCTCTGCTTTGCTTGCTGCTATTGTTTTTGTTGTCGAAGGCTGACCGTATCTATGCCCATTGTTATTTTCTTCTATGACCCATGTTACCAAGAATAGACCGTTTGAATGTAAAGTCATGACTTCAGTATGTAATGGAGCAACTTTGCCTTCCCTGCAAGTGACTCTAACTCATTTAGGAACCACGTTCCTAGTCCACAACCCATGACACCGATGTTAGTGGCAGGGACAAAGCCTGCGGGGCAGCAAGCTTGGCTTAAACCTCCATTGTGTGTGCTGTGTGGCCTCTGAAAGAGCACGGGGTGAAGCTTGGGGCTGACCTGCTGAACTTTGTGGGGCTGCGAAAACCTTTACCCAGCTTGCTTTACGGTTTTCTTGGCAGAGGTGAACAGTAGCAGGCGCTGTACTAGGGAGCACAGTTTGCACAAGAGGGAGGCCATCTGGTCCTCTGGGGCACTGGGACACAGCTCAGTGACGGGAACATGCCATGACACCGACACAAATTGATGGTCAGCCAGGAAACTACATCTGACAAAGAACATCTTCAGGTTGAGTTGTAATTACTGTATCCTCCCATAGGCATGCCACAGGAAGTGAGCGTCACTTATGACAGAAATCCAAAGTAAGCAACTTGTGTATAAGTAAAGAACAGCCATATGGCTCCATTTAAGGTTGGCAAAGATTTTGTGTTATGTTAAATATTTGTGCTTTTTTTTCCTCCGATGAATATGCTGATAAACATATTTAACAGTGAGCTTGCTTGTGGTTTAAAAAGCCAAGGCTGTGGGCTTCTCTGACCTGGACAACAGGCTCACCGGCAGCCGGGGCGAGCAGGAGAGGCTTGCTGGAGAGATGCCCTTGCCCACTTGTGTTAGGCCTACCTGAGACATAGATGCACACCAGACATTCCTTCTGTGAGATGTTGATGGCTCACACCCCGCTTCTGGTGACTACACAACATTGTCACACACCTTCTTTACCCTCTCCAGTCCTCAGGCCCCTGCGCTTTCCTTCCTCAGCCTTCATCTGTAAGAGAAAGGGAAGGAATATAGAATGTGGAAAACCCACTTCTTAATCCCGAGTGCTGGGATTAAAGGCATGTGAAGCCACCACCCGGCTTCTGAACTTATTTCTTAATAAATATTTCTCTCTCTCTCTCTCTCTCTCTCTCTCTCTCTCTCTCTTAGTGGTGCTTTAAAGAGAGAGTATATTGAATGGACTCAGAGTTCAGGGTACTCATGTTGAATCAGAACTCTGTCACAAGTGACTATACAAGTTGGGTAAGATTCAAGAAAGAAAAAAAAATCATAAAGCCCCTGGTATTCAGATTTTCTACAATTAGTGAGTAGAGACGGTGTGGGAGAGAAAGAAAGGGCTCCGAAGTGTGCAGGGCAGGCCCACAGCTCCTTCTTCTTAGCAGATAACCCACTGATTCACAGGAGGCATGCAGAGGGTGTGATAGACAGGAAGTGGAAGCCAGACGTGGCAGCAAACTAGTCGCTCTGGGAAGGTGAACACCTGGCCTCATGGTGACCAGGACAACTAGGACCTGACAACACTGAGAAGGGAGAACCTTACAAAATCTCCCTTGAGCGTCTTGTTAGGGCCCAAGCTATTGCATGCTAAGAAAGAGATCAGAAGATGAACAAGGGTGCCCCAGGGGACCAAAATCCCAAATGGCTTTGTTTGCTTATTCGTTTTGGTCCTGTGGTGCAGGAAGCAACATGAAGTTCACAGCTGGTGACGAGCCAGGAAGAGGCCGGTGAATGGCCAGGTTCAGTGGGAACGTCCGGAAGGCTCCTCACCTCAGAGGTCCCTGTCTCTGCTGCATCTCCATCCACAGGTATGTCTGCATATTTCCTCACCCCTTCCTCTTTCCCTCCCTCATCCCCTGAGGTGTTTCCCTTCTATGAAGAACTTGCTGTGGTGTTGAAATAAGAGCGGCAGGGCTGCGTCCCCAGCACCCCAGCCGCCTGCTAGCTTATGCCCCGAAATAACAACACACAAACTGTATTCATTTAAACACCACTTGGCCCATGAACTCTAGCCCTTACAGGCTAATTCTCGCACCTGGACTAGCCCATTTCTAATGATGTGTGTAAGCACCCCAAGGTGCGCTTACCGGGAAGATTCTAGCCTTCTTCCATCCTGGGTCGGAGCTTCCTGGGAGAGCGGAGCTTGGCTTCTCTGCTCCAGAGAGCAGAGCTGTCGGGTCTCTCCGGGAGCAGAGCAGAGTCTGACTTCACTTCTTCTTCCGCCCAGCATCCTATTCTGTTTACTCCTCCCACCTATGTTCTAACCAATAAAATGGGCCAAGCCAGTTTCTTTATTAGCCAATGACCTTCCTCCATCACTGTGGCTTCTTGGAGCCCCTGTCGGCAGATAGCATGCCTGCCCTAACTCTGTCCCAGCAAGGTTCTTCGCTGTTGGAGCGTCTCTGTAGCTTTGGAGGAGTGTGTTCCTGGGCAGCCATCATTTGTTTAAGACTTAAGTATTTCCTTTGTCTTCCAGCTTTGATAGCCGAGCTGCATTCTTCATCCCTGTTCTATTCCTCAAACAATGCATCTATGCTTGTCTTTGGATTGCTTTTTACAAATTCTTTTGTTAATTATATAAAAACATCATTCTCCAATGTGCCTGCTGTGTTTCTCTTTCTTTCTCTTCTCTATGGGAGTCGTAGAGTTTCTTGAACATTCTTGACATTTATAATCAGATTTAGCATATTTTTAGCCAGTTTCTCATCAACTGATTCTTCTTCCTTCTAGTGTTTGTGCAATTCGGTTTTTATTGGATTATGTATGTTAGACCCAAGCCCACTTGCCTTGTCTCTTGGTGTTTCTCTGGACATGTGCATGTGGATTTTTTTATGGACTTAATTTCCAGAACTGGAGAGGTGACTCAGTGCTTCAGAGTGCTGCCTGGCGTTGCAGGGGACCTAGGTTCTGTCTTAGCACACTAATTGGTGGCTCAAAGTTGCCTGGGACTCTAGTTCTAGCAGATCCAATATTCTCTGGCCCCTGCAGACACCTAGAACCAATGATGCACATAAACTCACATGCACACATACACCCATACATGTGCACGCACGCACACACACAGACACACACGATGGGGAGGTTAAAGTTTTAAACATTTTTCGAAAGAAATAAAATAAACTCTAAATCTATTTTTTAAGAAAACCTTTTATTAATATGCATGAAAACCACAATGATGCCAATATCAAGTAGTCTCCATGGCTTTTTAATTGAATCATAGAGAAGAAATAAATTATCAAGAAATCTGTAGTGAGAGAGATATTTTGATTTTTGCCTAAATTTAAATGATAATTTTCCATTTGTTTTGGCGTTAACTGTGTTTCTAAAGAGGAAATCTTAGTGTAAGGTTAGAGCGTGGAGCTGGAGAGATGGGTCATCCGCTGAGCACTTGCCTTTGGGGCTAGGGCATGAGGACTTGAATCAATCCCAGAACCCACAGAGAGCAGGCAAGGTGCTGTCACTTGCTTACAGTCCCAGCACTAGGACAGGGTTGGCACACAGAGAGTTGGGACCCAGCAGCTTGTCTGTCCCAACTGACAAGTTTCAAGACAGAGAGAGACTCTGAATAAGAAAGGTGGACATTGTCTGGGGTGGCTTGAGAGGTTAGTCTCTGCTCTCCATACATGCACTCACACACACATGTGTTCCAAACGCACACATATGCACACACATATACACACACATATACTTGCACACATACATACATGTGTGCACAGTTACACACAAACATGCATGCACAGCTACATGCAGACATGCACACACAAAAGAATAATGATCCAGTTTGGTTGACTTTTGCTTGGTGTGGAAATCATTAATCAATCAGTAGGTGACAAAGCTTCTACCCTAAACTTACCTTGGATCATAGGAAGTGAGGGACTATTACAGAAGAAAAAACACAATTTTCATGATAAAGAATCTGCATATGAAAGAAATTCAGACACACCCTATGAATCCATAGAAAATAACCGAATGAGCAGATAGCAGGTGGTACACGCATGATTAAGGCACTGGACAATGACGTCCGCACAGCTGAGGGTCTCTTTTGCCTCCGCTGTCTCCTCTAAGCCCAGCAGCAAACCTCCAAGCAAGGGGCCATTTTCAGCAGCAGTGAAACTGTTTTGCTGGGGAATTTGCAGCCTTTAGGCTATGGGTTCAAATACTGCTATTCTCAGGCATTCACTTAGCCTCACAATATTTGATGACTCTTCCTTATTGCTGGGTACCATGATGGGAGCAATAATGTAGAGAATAAAACTGAAATCGTCCCTGTAAGGGTAACATCTGCTGTCAACCTGACAGGATCCAGAATCACTTCAAAGCAAAACCTTGGGCAAATCTGTGGGGGAATTATAGGTGGTGTTAACTGAGGTGGGTACCTTAAATACAGGTGGCATCATTTCCTCAGCTGGGATCCAGGGCAGTAGAAGAGGAAGAGAGCTGAGCACCTACATTCCTTACTCTTTGGTTCCCAGCTTTGAATTCAGTGTGATGGAGTGTCACTATCTCTTGCCGTGGTGACATCCCCGCCATGATGGACTGTGTAATCTTAAACTGTGAGCCAAACAAACCCTTTTTCCTGCCTTCCTTCCTTCTTTCCTTCTTTCCTTCCTTCTCTTTCCTTCATTCTTTCCTTCCTTCCTTCCTTTCTTCCCCTTCCTTCCTTTCTTCTCTTTCCTTCTCCTTCCTTCCTTCCTTCCTTCCTTCCTTCCTCCCTTCCTTCCTTCCTTTCTTCTCCTTCCTTTCTGAAGTTTCTTCTATTGTGTGTTTTGTCAAAGCAATGAGAAAAGTAACTAATAGTCTCTGTCCTGATCACTTCTGTTGTGATAACCAAGTGCCTGAGACAATCATCTTACCAAGATTTGTTCCCACATATACAGTTTTACAGTCTGTGATTTACTAGTCCTGTTGCTTTAGGCCTGAGTACGTGGAAAAGGAAGAGGCTGGGATTCCACAGTCCCTTCATGGACCTCCCTCTTATTACCTCAAGAGTCCCCTTCAGACCACATCTCCTAAAGGACACACTACCTTTCCCATCTGTGTTACCCTGGGGAAGACCCAGGGTCTTTGGGTGACAATCTAGAACTAAACCAGAATATCTGCTGTGCATCTTGTGTACCGTGAAAGGTCCAGAGAGCAAGTCAAATAACCATGACGTGCAGTGATAGAGCCTATGATGTAGGGAACATGGGACCCAGAACAAATAACCAACAAAAAGCTCTGAGTTGTAAGAGAAGGAGTGATCAAGGAATTCTTCCAGAAAATGAGACCTCTAAAGTGGATGGAATAAAACCAAGGGCTGGGAAAGTGTAACCTGCCTAAGAAGTGGGGAGATCATTAAGGGTGAACAATAAGAATGTGTCTCCCAGTGGCCGCAGGTGAGGCTTGACTTCTCAAAGTCTACACTGTTACACCACACATCACCCATCGAGCTGCCACTTGTGAGTGTTCAAAGGCCTAACAGCAGTGCTGGTGACAGTAGATACTGTCAATGTGTTTGGTTGTCAAGGTGGATTTGTGTGATTTCACATTATCTGTTTAGTGATGAAAATGACCTATGAGTTGTACTTTGGAGGCATGGATGTCGTGTGATGGTGAACAGAGATCTAGAAGCTTTTCCAGAGTTGTGTTGAATTATCAGAGATTTTACCTAAGTGCCAGAGATTGTGATGGGGCCAGGCAAAGCCCAGGGCCAAATTCAGTAGTGCTGTAGCCTGTAGCATATTCTAGAACACTACCCTAACCAGTCAAAGGAGGTTGAGAGTTATCTCAGTGATTAAGCACTTGCCTAAGGAGGTCTGGGTTCAGTTGCCAGCTCTGGAAACAAACAAGCAAGAATTCTAACCAACTAACCAATCAACCAACCAATTAACCAATCAACTAACTAACCAAACAACTAATCAACCAACCAACCAACTAACTGACCAACTAACCAACCAACTAACCAACTGACCAACCAACAAACTGGAAGTTACCCAACAAGGATGGAACCCAGTCCTTCTGGGAAGCAATGCAGAAACTGGACTGAAGAACAGATCCATGTACTTGAACTTCAAAGAGAAGCTGGATATTGAATCAAGCAATTCTCTCGAACTGTCTCTCCTGAGTGAAGCTGCACAGGCCCCTCCCTCCACCAGCCAGGTCCTTCAAGTCCTTGTTTAGAGTTCAAAGAAAGCTTGGTCAGCTCTCAGTCAAGGACTTGAACTTGGCAAGTAGATCCCTGCTCCAAGGCCCAGAATACAGAAAAGCTTTTCTTCAGTCATGCCCCCGCCCCAGGGGAAGTGCTCTAAGAAAATTAGAAAGTGGTCTCTTCCTTGAGTAGCTGTGGGGATGTGTAATGCCAGACATGGGTCACTCCGGTGGACACACAATGTGTGCTGGCATCTCCCACGGACTCAGGCCGCATAGGAAAGGATAACAAGGCAAGTGACTGTGAGATATTCAAGGCACTTGAGACTGGCTTTCACGCTGGTGAAGTTTTACTGGAGTGTTGTTTAAACCACCCTCAGTCACTTAGTCCCACGGGCCTAATGTGGTGGGCCGGCTTCTACGTAACTACTGTCGGTGGCTGAATAATTGTTCATTTTCCAAATCCTGTTGAACTCCCCTTGGGGTCCATGTTGAGGCATTAAGTGGCATCCGTTGGCAAATGTAACATGAGAACCATTGCAAGGAAGCAAGTTAAATTCCCCCACGGTGATGAGAAAATCAGGTCCCTCTGTCTTCACAATCAGGTTTCCTCATACAGAATCAGCAAGGGTCCCTGACTGCCACGTCTGAAAGCCTGGATGCTACCGCCTACACAGCGCTGGGAAACCCACCTCTGTCTGCTAGAAAGCTGGCTGCTACTTTAGAAATTGAAGTTGGGTTCCATGAAGTATCTGCAGATGTTCCAAAATGAAGTCAGTGCACAATCAGGAGAGAATACGGTTTGGTTTGGTTTTTCTGTCAGACCTAGGATTGGGGTTTAGGGCCCTCTCTACTGCCCTTGTCTTACACAAAACCCAACTCATCCCAAAGCCATTCCCCATGTTCCTCCCTTCCTATCCCCACAGGTCATGTGAGACTGTTAGGGGGCACAGGGTCAGAAACCCAGCACCCCAGTCTCTGTGAGAGTGTTAGGGGGCACAGAGTCAGAAACCCAGCACCCCAGTCGCTCTGGATTTCTAAGAAATTAGGAAATGAAAATTGCTCAGAAACACGGATTTTTTACAGTCTGCCTGAAGCAGGGGGTGAAAGAACTGTACCCCTTCCCGTTCTCTGTTGCAGGGGTAGAGCTCTGACCTAGCAAGCAGAGGCCCTGGGTCCTGTCCACAGCATTGGAAACAGAAATGATGGATCAAAAGGCAGACCATATGCATCTGTCAGTTTGTGAGATAAAACCATACAAAGTCTTCCTGCGGGGAGTTTCCACTCCTCTTCTGGATCCAGGTTTTCAGCCTTTGCTGGGGACGTTTCAGTTTTTGCAGTTCGTTGCTTGCAGCTTCCTGTCCCCACATGCCTGTGAGTTCCTTTGGACCTTTCCCTCTGCCCATCTATCTTTATTCTTTGCTTCTCCACTACGTCTTTCCTTGACATGGGTTGTATTTGAGTATTTCTCCCTTCACAAAGCTAAACAAATAGACAAAAGCTCCTCCCTGGTCCAGAGTCCTTCATTGCATCGAGCACTCTTTTATGTTCTGAAAGCCCAGTGTAACCCTGCCTTTGGCCAACATCTACAGAAGCTGAATAAGTTAGAATTCATACCCAGAAGTTAGTCACGCCCGTGGGAAGTCACTCTCTCCATGTTAATTTGTTACACTGTGAGTCAGCCCCTCCTCTCACACAGAAGATATAACGAAGATCTGCTTCTAGTTTATGCAAGCCTCGCGAAGCTCTGGTAATCTCCCATGGAGTCCATCGCGGTGGATGATGGGAAATGAGGCACTGTGACACTGGCTTCTGTTACCTCTGCCTATACCTGGGGGGTTGTGGACACATGGCCCCAACCTTGTGACAAGACAAAGAAGGCGGAAACGTAGCTACAGTGCGTTTACTCCAGGGAGACAGAGCTATGGGGAGTGGGCAGCGTTAACACTGCTAGACGACATGGCTTGTATTTTCATTTTAATTACTATTTATTCTGCTAGTTTGTAAATTCTTAAGACATACACACATGCACGGGCACAAATTCTCATCTTTATTCGTCATGTTTCTGTGGTTCCTCAACACCGAGCAGCGGGGCAGGCTTTCTGCAAATGTTTAAATTCCTGTTTGATTCATTGACGAAATGCCTGAGTACTTACTCACCGAATGAGTGAATAATTGAGGAGCTGGCTTTCTATTGTAGTCAAAGTCAGGCCCCACTGGCTAAGACTCGAATCTCCCAAGTGAATTCTTCTGCTAGCAGACATTCTCTATGGGCTTCTAACACTTGCATTTTTCTCTAAGCCTCTCAATGGTTTTTCTCTAAACCCTATTATTTCACGTTTGTTCACACAACAAGCCACCGTGGAAGGTAAGAATAGTGTCTCCCTCCGTCGCTGTTTGCCCACACAGCCTTGGAAAGTGGACAGACTGCTCTACAACCGAGAGAAAGCTAGTCTTCCATTGGACATAATAAAGATCACCTCTCACTCAAGAGCAAATCAAATCATTCTTGTGGCTCTTTCCAAAGGATTTGTGGACCAGAACTCACGAACGCCTCTCCTCCAATGCAGGTGTCATTTTGATTTCCTTGGCTTCACTGTGAGGAACCTTCAGCGCAAGTCCAAGCAGTGGCTTGTGCTGTTGCTGATGCAAATCTGCCCTCACTCTGGCCCAGCACTCTTGTCCTCCATCAGCACCCACGATGCCAGCTGTGAGTAGAGAGACAGCTCAGCATTTTCCCCTGCCTTCACCATTCCCTGGACTAGAGAGCTGGTCCTCTTTCTTGGTATGGATCTGACTTTTGACTGGGCTTGCTTCTCACGGCCTTAATACCCAAACTTAAAATTTCAGCCCTCCAAAAAAGACTGTTTTGCAAGTCTCTGGTTGTTTCTCAGATAAATGCAGAAGTAATTTCCTGTGTTTGTTGACCCCTCTGTCCACAAATCTACTTTGTTACTGATGACTGTGGTGGTTTGAAAGAAAATGGCCCCCCAAAGGGAGTGGAACTATTAAGAGGTGTGGCCTTATTGGAGAAAGTGTGCCACTGTGGGGTAGGCATAAAGGTCTCTTTTGCTCAAGCTTCCCTCAGTGTGCCAGTCATCCGTCGGCTTCCTGCTGCCTTCTGGTCAAGATGTAGGACTCTCAGTTCCAGCACCACATCTGCCTGCACTCCTCCATGCTCCCCAACGTGATGATACAGGACTGAACCCCTGAAACTGTAAGCAAGCCACCCTAATTGCATGTTTTCTTCATAAGAGTTGCTGTGGTCATGGTGTCTCTTCACAGCAATAGAAACCTTAACTAGCACAATGACAAAACTTGCCATGTTGGAGACAATTCTATATTTCTGAGAGGGAGTCAACGCTGTTACCACCTTTACGTCCCCCCACTAAAGTTTCAGAGACTTCTGTGCTCAGAAGGCATTAGCAGGGATTGTGATGAAAGCGATCTAACCTATGAGAAGTTCTGCCAAGAGGCGCTGTTGTGAGCAGATTGGAATGTTTCAGAAGGGCTCTGCCTCCCCTTTGTTCTGGGGAAGGAAACTATCCGCTAAAGCACAGGTGTGCCCCTCTGTGCTTCCTTGAAAGGGAACAGGCCCTGGGCTGGGAGCCAGAGGAAGCACGTTCCCCAGTTACCTAGAGGAATGAGCCAATGAAATGATAAAACATGGGAAAAGCCAGAGCAAAGAGACACATTAATGCCTGGATTCATCCCGCTCTGGCTTAGCTTATCCAGCGACTCATTTGTCTTCTGCTATGAATCGCCCACTGACACACAACAGTCAAGAGGGAACGGGATGTGTTCCTGAAGAATCAAACGAGTTTTCCCTCAGAAGAGACATCTGTGCAGGCATCGTCTCTATAAAACTCCTCAGACTCTGTCCTTCCACTCGGAATCTCTCAGACTCGTGGAGACAGGGTTATTCCTCCGCAGGGGTACAGCAGTATCTCAACAGAGGTGGAAGTTTATCAGCTCTGACCAACTCTAACTCGAGCACCGGGAGAAATGTGGTCTATTTTCTCTGCTGTTAGAAAATATGGCTGAGGGCACGGAGACTTCTTCTGGCTGCTGCTTTACGACAGAGAAATGATTTCCCTCTACTTAATGGAAGATTTTTTAATGGATTCATCTATTTGTTAATTTCCAGCAAGGACAACTTTGTTTTCCTAAAGGAAATTCAATCAAAGCAGCCATTAAAACCTAGTACTTTGGATGTTGTAGAAAATTTTTCTCTTTTCATAAGAAATATGCATGTATAATATCCAACAAAAGAACACAAAAGGGAATACCCAGTTTAATTTTCCAGAGATTAGGTTTTGTAAATGTATTTAAAAAAAAAACAAAAATGAAAACATGTTTCTATCAACATCTTTTGTTGCTTCAAGTCACCAGAAAATGAGCAAGCATTTGCAATACACAAACAGTGGAGTTACGCTCTCCAGAGCCAGGCAGGAACAATACATATTCAGCATCCATATGCACACTCCTCTTCAACAGCAGGAAGCCTCCATCGTCCTGCAGTGTTTTGCTCCAGGGTTCCAATGAGCTCAGCTCCTTGCCCAGTTCTAGGAGATAATCAGGTTTTGATGTGACTCAAGTTTGCAGCTTAGCAGAAGGTGGTAAGATTGTGTGAGAAGCCTAAATGCAAATCTCTATTGCAACTTAAAGTGGGAGAACTGAATTTACTCCTCCGGCCAACTCTGATGTTGCTAACCACTCTGTTTGCATGCTGATTCAGAGTGATAAATGTAGATATGGACAGGGTAAGTGACGTGATGTGGACAGGGTAATGGACATGGTGTGAACAGGGTTAGGGACATGGTGTGAACAGGGTGAGGGACATGGTGTGAACAGGGTAAGGGACGTGATGTGGACAGGGTAAGAGACGTGATGTGGACAGGGTAAGGGACGTGATATGAAGAGAGAATGAAACCTTCAGCCTTTCTCTAAAGCTCAAAAGACATAATTATTTGATTTGGTTTTTTTTCTTCTTGATTTGGGTCTTCTGGAGTTTTTTTTCCTAGCCTTTACAACTGCCATTTAGTATGAGTTATTTGCGTAGACATTGTTTATTTTATCTATTTATTTATTCATTCCTTCATTTGATTACTTACTTTGAAACAGGGTCTTACTATGTGGCTCTGGCTGGACTAGAACTTGCAATATAGCTCAGGCTGACCTTGAACTCAGAGATCCTCTTATCTCTGTACACCACAAAGTAGGGCTCATTGTTTATTTCTGTAATTAAAACATACTTAACACAGATGGATTGAAGCATGCAAAAATAAGTAAAAAAAAAAAAACAGAAAGAACACATGTAGGCATAAGAATCATCCAGTTTCTAAGTGACTGTACAGTAGCTCCAACTCCAGTCATTCCAAATCTCGCCTGCATATCTGCGTCTCTACTGATCCACTTGTCTGCCTCTCTGGCCTCCTCCCCACACACAGCTTCTGAGGTAAAGGGTCATCCTTCCTGTGAAGGAAGAGCCATTCCTGCTGTGTGGAGCTCTGTGGCTCCCATGATGCCCTTCAGCCCTCATCTGCCTGACGTGCAGACCCAGGTGCCTCCTAAGTACTCCCTGAGGCCATCATCCTCCATCCTTTCAAGGTTTCTTTCTGTCCAGAGATTTGGCAGGTTTGCCTTGAAAGGTGGCTAGTATTCCAGATCTTGTCGTCTGCCTCTGTTTTCTCCTTGGTCACCACGGACAGACAGGTACATGCACAGTACTGTCCCAACACCGTGTCCCGCTGCATGTTTGGCTCTAAACAGATGGTGATGGCAGACATGAGGGCTGAGCAGGTGGCTAGAATCTCCAATCTTGGCTAATGCTCAACTGAAGCTTGTCTTCTCATAAGGATTCTCTTTCCGGGCCAACCACAGGAGGCTGCCTCTGGAGGATCCGCCTGGAAGCTCCTTCATAGCTGCCTTCTTGATGTTCCCTTGTTCGTTCCTCACCCTCTGCTTTGCTGGATCAAATTACTGATCAGGGAGTTTCTGCTTAGTACCCAAACCAACAGATCAGTTCCGATGAGCATCACCTCCAGCTCTGTGCTCTGCTCTGCTGTGCACTTTCCATCAAGGCCCAGCTTACAGCAGATGTGCCTATTGCCCTTCTAGTCAAAATGGTGAGGAAACAGAATCAGCCTAGAGGTCCACTGACAGATGAATGTAGTACAGAGACACACAATGGAATTTTGTTCAGCCATAAAAAAAAATGAAATAATGTAAGCTGCAGGAAAAAAGTGGGTGGAATAGAAAGGAAAGAAGGAAGAGAGCGGCAGGTAAAAAGGAAGGAAGGGAAGGAAAGGGAAAGGAAAGGAAGAAAGGAAGGGGGAGGGAGGAAGGGAAGGAAAGGAGGGGAGGGAGGAGGAAAGGCAGGCAGGCAGACAGCTTTGTATGTAGGCAGCCCAGCCTTGAGCACAATCAACCTCTGAAAAGAGATGTGTTGCGCTTCTGTCTTTACTACTTCCTCTCTGGCTACTACAGTGGCCCAAGGCAGCCTCTCCAGAGTAAAGGCTTTCTAGTCTTCCTTTATGTTACAGTCTAGCTGTAGCAAAGTTTGCCCCACCCTTTGATAAGGTCTCCTTCGGGTCAGTTCCCAGTGCCCTGGCCAAGATGCTGTGCCAAGAAAGGCGTAGACAGGAGGAAGCAGGTGAGAGCAGGGGTTGATACCCACTGATCAGGCAACACATCGTTTCTCGCAGCCTTTGAGAGCAAGGTGACAGCGCCTTAGTCTAAGGGCAACACAGGATTCACCTGTCCAGCCAAAAGCTCACCTGTAGAATACAGGCTTCTCTTTACAATGAACGTGCTGGGGCCGCTTGTGTTTCTAGCACTACATGCTGCAGCAGTAGCAGCAGCAGCGGCAGCGGCAGCGCATATCAACATACAGGTCTTAACTGTGAGAGGTAAGACCTCCCTGATGACACATTCAGGAGACCATTGAAAGCGAAACAGCTTTTAATACAGGATCTCACAGAAACAGACAACATCCCAGAGAAAAGGCGCCCAGGTGAAGGCATTGACCCCTGGGCTCAAAAGTATATTTATGAAAAAACAAAAGCATCATTTTTGCTGAAAAGGGTTTACATAGCAGACAAGAGCATAGCTGTATTTTCTGCTGAGTCATAATTCCCCAGGTATCTGGATCCAGCATTTTAGCTGACTCATGGTCCCCATTTGCCTGGTGGCTGTAGACTTCAGCTCATTCCAGATGTCTGGGTTGTCACCATGTGGTCTAAGCCTTTATGGCCCCTAAGGCCGTCTAGCCCTTCACACATGCGCACGTGCAGGTCTAAGTGTGGGGACCAACGGCTGTCATCAGGCAGGGATCCTCTTCCATTGCTCTTTCTTTACCTTGCTCACCGAGGCAGGCTCTCTCACTAGTTGGGCTAGTCTTGCTAGCCGGATTGCTCCACAGAACCCATGTCTCTGCCTTCTAGGGGGTGGAATTACAAACTGGCCACTACAAGTGCCTGGCATTTATATAGCTTCTGGACATCAGAATTGTCGTAGGAAATCCTACAGCCAGTAGCCCTTGAGTTACCCGCCCACTGGGGCGTGGCCTCTTATACTATTACCCGCCCACTGGGGGCGTAGCCTCTTATACTATTTATCCCGATGTAAAGTGTGCATCTGACCTCTTTTTCCGGCTGCGGGGTTCAGTTGCTGTTCTCCGTTCTAGAACAGGATATTGATTTGTGAGTCTACTCCTAAATAAATATCTATTATTCTCAATTCTGAGCTAATGTGGGATTTCTTTTAAGCGTTCTTTTCAGAATTGCCGCCCTCAGGTGTATGCATGGCAAAGCCTTGACACAGGGAGCTGTCACCCTGGCCCCTCCATCTTCTGCTGTGCTTTAGTAGCAGTCTTACTTTGTCACGTTTAGAGCTTTTGTGTTTTGTTTTTATTTCTTATATTCATATTATTATTTATGCATTTTTAAATTGGGCAGTCTTTTTCCTTAACTTTTTATGTTTCTTGAACTTCATAGCATTCTTCTGCACTCCGACTCCTTTTATTTGGCCTTACTTTTCTTCCATTTTCCCCTTGCCCTGACCCCTTCCTTCCTCCTGTGTTCATTCACCATCTTCATATTTTGCTTATGTATTCTCACATATGTCTATGTATGTTACATAGATTCTAAACATTTTTAAACCATAGTGCGCTCTACATTGTGTCTCCCGTTTTCTGCCCCGTGGTCCATGGTCTTTAGTATGGGCTTTAGCAGACTTTAAGGCATTTTTGCATCTACTTCAGCGCAGTGGTGCTGCTGTTACAGTGCTTTGTTCCCTTCGCCATGAGCGATGCTAGGTAGAGATCGACGCCTCCAGAAGAGGCTGCATGGAAAATGGATAAACGGGGAGACCATCATGTTAATTAAAATAAATCAGACTCAGAAAAACAAACACCATGTTTCCTTTCATATGAAAGTTCCAGATGTGTGTGTGTGTGTGTGTGTGTGTGTGTGTGTGTCTACACAGGCCATACAGGTAGAAAGGGATCACAAGAAGGCAAGAAGGGATATTAAGTCTGAGGATGGGTTGAAAGAAAACGTGGTAGAATGAACAAGATAGGAAAGCAGAAGGAAAAGCTGTTGTGTCTGCAGAAGGCAACCGTACCAACCATAGCATGCTAGGAGCCGGGGGTGGGGCAAGAGTCAAGAAGAAAGGCAACGTGTGTGTGTGTGTGTGTGTGTGTGTGTGTGTGTGTGTGTGTGAAGCTTTCTGTGTGGGTGTGAGATGATGAAACTCTCCCGTCCCGTGCTTAACTACAAATAAATAAAAAGAATAGGCTGCTTGCTGGGAAGACCCCACTATAAGACTAGGAGAGAAAGCCTAGCTGGCCGATGCCCAGGCCACCACCCAGAGTCACAGGTGTGACAAAGGAAGGCAGGGTGGTTCCTCCAGAGGATCTCAACTCCTTAACCTCTCCTACTCAGGTAGGCAGCAATGAATGGGAAGATTTCAAAATTTCAGTGGCAGGAGAGAGGGCTCAGAGGTTAAGTATGCTTGCTGCTTTTGCAGAGACCCAGGTTCAGTTCCCAGCACCCATGCAGCAACTCACACCCACCTGCAAATCTCCTTCTAGGGGTTCCAACACCCTCTGTCCTCTGAGGCACCATGTTTGCCAAACACTCCTGTGCATAAAACAAAGATAAGTTCAAAATATTTTTAAAAATGTAAAAGTCCATGTGGAAAAATTATCAAAGACCTCAACGAAGATGAAAATAAACAGGCAAATGAGGCAGGAAATCATCCCAGACTTGGAGAAAAGCCAGCAGCGCAGAGGAAAGGGCAACATATCAATTAGAAAACTGAAAATTCGAAAACTAGGTCACTAACTCTCAGAATGCCCTCTGACCTCCGCAGGCATGTGCTATCAGGAATGAGTATGCATGCATAGATTCACACATACACATGCGAGTGCGCACGCGCGCGCGCGCGCGCACACACACACACACACACACACACACACACACACACAATGTTTTCCTGAGACAGGAGAAGGCAGCCAACTTCACTTGTCATGGACGAAATGAAATTGAAATCAAGATACCACTTTCATAAGCAAACCAATTAGGAAAGGGTTATATTGCTTCCCTGGGAGAAGACCTACCCAAAATCACTGGTAATACATGTTGTGTTGTGGCTGCTTTAGGGAGAAATTTGTGGCATTTGTTAAATTTCTGAGTTCATGGATCCTGAGTTTCCAACACTTCCAATCCCATAGATTTTCCCTTAAGTGGCAGCAAATGGGCCTGGAAGGAAAAGTAACACTCGTTATAAGAGTCATTTGGTTTAAAAATTCAAACAAGAAATGCATCCATCAATACAGAACGGCAATTAGATCAGCACAGTGGATTCATTCTATGAACCAGTACATTATATTAAAAATTTGTTTGAACATAAAAGGTCTGATATATTATTATTTAGATAGATTTTAAAGTTTTTTAAAGGTATGTGTATGTTGCCTGCATGTGTTTATTTATACCATATGAGTACAATGCCCAAGGAAGCCAGAAGAGGGCACCAGATCCCCTGCAGTTGGAATTACAGGCAGTTTTGAGCTCCCTGACGTGGGTGCTTGGTACCTAATTCTGGTCCTCTGCAAGAGCTTCAATCCTGCTTAGCCCCCAAGTCATCTCTCCGGCCCCTGCTTCAATTATTGAATAGCTTCTGCTCATCTCACACACAAGAATGTTAATTCCAATGTGTATTTAATGAAAGTTTCTACATATACATAGCATATCAAAATATCAAATAAGGCCAGACGGTGGTGGTGCACGCCTTTAATCCCAGCACTCCAGAGGCAGAGGCAGGCGGATCTTTGTGAGTTTGAGGCCAGCCTGGTCTACAAGAGCTAGTTCCAGGACAGGTTCCAAAGCTACAGAGAAACCCTGTCTTGGAAAAAAAAAATCAAATAAAAGAGTAAATTCAGTTTATTAGCACCAGCAAACATTTCCCTGAAGAGTAGTTGTTTATTATGTTGCTGTTCCTCAAGGTCATTTCTGGTCATGTTAATTCACTGATGTTCAGTCATGGGGATACTTTGTAGCATTGTTTATGAGCGGGTGCTCTTTAATCTCTAAATACATATGTATGTACATATATACAGCACAAATATATATATATAATCTTGTTTTCCAGTTTATATCTTTTATCTTATCTTAAATTTCATTGAAAATTAGACATAATATTTATGGCATTTTCCCTAATCTCATTCATAAACAGCATTTTAACCCTCCATGTGTGCTATAGACATACAGGACACTCACAGAATGTATAATACGGCAGGCAAGAAAAATCGCTTGACAAATATTGCAGGACATTGGTTTTATCTTATCCTTAAGATCAGAAACTATGTTTTTAAAATACCTTAACAATGGCCAGAGACAGGACTCAACAGTTGAGGGCATCTGCCACCAAACCTCGTGACTTAAATTCAGTCCCTAGGACCCACGTGGGAGGTGGAGAGAACTGGATCCTGGAGTTGTCCTCTTACCTCCACGTGCATAGCTTGGTGTGCGTGTGTGTGTGTGTGTGTGTGTGTGTGTGTGTGTTATGTGCAGTTATAACAAATAAGTATAAAATACTTTTAAAGCATATGAAAGTACCTTTAAATTCCCTTTTAGTTCTAGCTTCGGTTATAATCACACAGATGTCCCCATTTTGCTACTTGCATTTTCCCAGAGGGCTTTTTTCCATATTATTGTCTCCCAATTTATTTTCCATTTTCATAAAGCACTTTAGAAGCCAGTGACCCTATGCACATTCCATCCTTGGGTATGAGCCCCTAAGGGTCACTAATTGATTGGGTTCAGACTGTAGCTTTTATTTATTCTATTCAGAGTTACCTAAACATTACTTTGTATAGAATACTTTGACAGTCTGGAGTGAGGAGTGTTATCTTCGTGACA